>NC_028357.1:47890901-47945683 GCF_000741045.1 Vigna radiata var. radiata
TTTTTTTTTAATCAAAATCAGTTTTATTAATTTTAATAAATTTATAGAAATTAATTTATATTAATTAAAAATTATACAATTACATTATATATTTATACAAAATCATACTTGATTTTAGAAATAATTTTAAATTAATAAAATAATTGAATAAGTAATTAGTGAAATTTTATATAACATTAAACTGTAATTGAAAATGATATAAATCGGATATCCAGATCCCATTTTCTTTACATCGGATTTGCATATCCGATGAACTGATTTTGTTGAAAACTATTTTTAGTAATTTTAATAAATTACATTATATTAATAAAAATTATATAACTACAATATATATTTATACAAAGCCATGTATAATTTTAAAAATAATTTAAAACTAATAAAATGGATAAATAAGTATAATAATAAAATTATATAATACATTATAAATTCATAAATGAAATGCCAAAAAAAATTAAACTAATATAAAATGAAATGAGGTGCAAAGGTGTTGGGGGTGTAGAATTTTTTTACAAAGATGAAATGAGGTGCAAGGGTGTAGGAGTGTAAGAGTGAAGGGATGTGAGGTGTAGCAGGAATACATCTTAGGTGATTGGAGGAAAATGGAGGTGGAGTCAATGCTATGCATAGAATTCCTCAATAATAAAAAATTAAACTTTTAAATCATTTACTAATTAGGGATATTTTAGGAAATTGGAGGTGTAGGATGAAATCTTTGAAGGTGTAGGATGAAGCACTCAAAGGGCTTTTGGTTGGAGGGGGTTACTCTCTGTACCTCCCCAATTCCATCCCCCACCCCCCAATTATTTTGGATTTTTTTTTAAATACAAAAATTAACTTTTTGTATTTTTTAATTTTACCTTTCTACCCCTATTTACTAAAGTTAACCTACCCTACCTCTTTTACACTCTGCTTCAGTCAAATACACAAGGACCCATACATTCCCTCTCCTTCGTATTCCCACCCCACCAAAGGTTTCATTTTGAAATGCTCTCTGCAACTCTCACTCTCTCAGTCCTCCTCTGAACCTTCTGTTGCTTTGTACGGCCTGGTGGTTTTGGTGTGCGGCGGGTGGCGGTGCGGTGACTGTGTGGTGGTCCGGTGCGGTGCGGCGCGGTGCGGAGAGGTGGTAGACGTTTCGACAGGTTATTTTCTTTTTCATTTCTTGTATTTTTTTTTAAATGTATGTAATGTGTAAGATTGGGTAGCTTTGTCTATTGTTGATATCTGGTTGGTATGTTTGTTGAGGTTTCTATGGTCTACTGTTGAGTTCTGTCATTTGTGTGCTTTGTGTTGTGTGTATTGATGAAGAAGACGTCCAGGCACTGAAATGGATGTCGATATCCGTTGACGGATGTCGACATCCGTTTCCTATTTTTATGTTTTCAATTTAAAAACTAATTAAATATCGTGAAAAATAAATAACAATATATATAGATCTTCAAATATACATTATTAAAATACGTTAAAAATATATTTAAAAATAATACATCAAAAAATATAAATTTCATTATTAAAATATCTGAAAATTAATATAAAAAGTAAACTAATAAAAACGAATCTTAAAAAATAAACCTTAAAAAAAATAAAACTAATAAAAACAAATCCTAAAAAATTGAAACTAATAAAAACAAATCTTAAAAAATAAAACTAATAAAAACAAATCTTAAAAAATGAAACTAACAAAAACATAATCTAAAATAATCTAATAAGGCTTAAACGGATATGGGAATCCGTAAACGGATGTCAACATCCGTTTAAGGGTAAACGGAAGTCGCCATCCGTTTGGCGGTTTTACGAAAATATTACTAATCTCGACTCGAAGAGGATCGCTGGTTAAAGGTTGGATACAACACCACCACACCAATGCAATGCAGAGATATAATAATTCAAGGACAAATTCTTCAAGGAGAAATCGATATCTCAATTATCACTTGAAATACAAGAAGAATGAGAGAAAAAATTTATAGAAAAATAGAACAAAGAATTCTTGAGAAGAAAGCGTAAAGATGAAAGCATGAAGATAAAAAAAAAAAAGAATAAATAGATTATGTGGGGGTGGGAGAATAAAATCATAAAATTTTATTTCTAAATATAAATTTTTACTGAAGGATAAAATTGGAATAGAAAAAATAGAGCAAAGGGTAAAAATGAAATGGGGGTGGGGGATGGAATTGGGGAGGTACGGTTGGACCCAATGAAAAGAAAAAGGCACAAAGGGCAAATCTGTAATTAAAAAAATAAGGGAGGCTTTTAGTCTTTTCCTAGCGAGTGAAACCCTAAATCTAATTCTCCTGTTATATAAGTCAGACCCAGAGGTGTGGCTTACCTCCCAAAGATTTTAGAAAACCCATCTTTCTGTGATACCAAGCAAATCTATGACAAAGCTACTTGAAATTTTCATTATTTTTGTAATTTCCATTTGCCTCTTGAGATGCTTTTGATTCTGTCATGTGTCATGGGTTATCTCGTAATCAATGATGAAAGAGGCGTACATTTTCGCAGGAATGTTGAGTCGCTTCGCCTTCGTTTGTTAATTCCAGGCGCAGTGAATTATTGAACTGCCAAATCACCTTTTTCTAGATTTTAATCTTCCAAAAGATTGGTTTTGTTGTTTTATTTCTCTGTATTAATTTTATTTATTTTTATTTAATTTTGGATTTTAGAGTTGTGGGATCCAATGATGGCATGAAATCTTTGAGACCTGATTGTCTAATTTGATGACAACTATAAGCATACTGCTGAGGATCTTATCCAAACCTTCAAAGATGTCTAGTTCTTTTTGTTGTTTTTCTTTTTGGGTTTATGATTTAGGGTTAACGTAAAATGTTTTATAATTGTGATTTTGGAGAGTGTGAGGAAAAGGGAAAATAGATCTGAATGATGAAATATGCACTGGGCTCTGAGCAGTATATTGATGCATAATGCTAGCCTAGAAAGCTATGTCTGACTATTTCTTTCTCTTCTGTATTTTTTCACGTTAACGACCTGTTTGTGTTCTTTTGTGTTTCGTTATTCTTTTTAAAGAATGCAGTCGTTGCTCGTTGTGTTTTCATTTATATTCTTTAATGTAAATGAAACAACACAATTTATCTTTCATTTTTCTTATGAACCTTTGATTTAGTTCTATAAACGTCCCCATTTGAATCTATTTACAAAAATAGATGAGAAATTGATTAGCCTTTCAAATTTGTGTAATGTGGAACAGTGCACCCAACTTTATCTAAGTTCGGCAACGGAACAGCAAAATTTAAAATTTTATTTATTTGAATATATAATAATCAATTACAAATTAAAAAAACATAGAAATGAAAATATATTTCTGTAAGTAGTATTTTTAACTCACAAGCAAGGAAGAAAATTATCATTGACTTAAGAAGCTGAGTTGCTGAAGTTAATGAATATTGGACTGTGATTTTTGTCTATGCAGTACTAATACAATATTACTATTTTAAATCAAAAGAAAATCATTAAGAAACAGTTTCAAGAAATATACTAATACGTAGTACAGTTGTCTTAATGAACATCCCCACTCGCTGTGAGCCTGTGAGACAGATCTGCCTATTTGATATCTAAAATGCTTCCACAGGGTACATTTTGCAGAAAAAATGCATTTACAAAAATAATGCAGTTGAATCCTGACTCCAAAAGCAGTTTAATTTCTTTTTAGTCCGAAATTTGATTCGCAAGAAGAATGATTCTGATACATCAATCCAAACTACACCCTAAATGCAGAAAAAAAGAGCTAATGGAGCAACTCAGGCAAATGGTTTTCGTTGAAAAATGGACGTTGTATTATGCCACATTATATAATAAATGAAATACACCTAATTTTGTATTAGTTAAAAAATTTTCAATATATTCAATATATACATTATCCTAATCCAAACTGCATCTTTTTATAACTTATTTTGATTTATAATTTTGATACAAACGACATTTATGAGCAAATGCCCAATTTACTCTTGAAATAATATAGCTTCTTGCATACAGATCCTTGTATGAGTATCAGTATTTGATATTTAATAGATAATTAACTTTCTTTTTTGTATTTAATAAAAAAGCTTGTATACGAGTAAATAAAATTTTCAAATATATATTTATAAAATTGTTAATAAAAGATCTCCCGCATTCATATTTGAGAAACCAATTTAAATAAATAATCATTTACTAACATACATTACTTAAAAGAATTAATATTTTGTGAAAAATTAATTAAATTAACATTTTTTGAAAATTTAATTATACCCGTCTAATTTTTTCGGTCTTTCATACCTTTCTAAATCCTTTCAGAGGCGTTCTTCCTTCCGCCTCAATAAGCCGTCACCTGCTGGAGATGCTCTTATCTCACTAATTTTGCTATCATTCTATATTTTTAGGCAGAGTAGCTAAGGAATACGAGATTTCGTAGCAGGTCCCTCAACACTACATTTTTCTTTCTCATCTGTTCCGCCATTTCATTGTTGATATCCCCAGTGCTTTCAAAGAGTTATCAACCTTCTAATTCAGGTGCAAGGAGAAAAACTGTCCACATTAGACTCATCCAATCCTAAGGATTCGCAGTATGGAACTTCACCCACAATAGCTCCACTTTCTTTATTAGGCCAGACACAATTATGGCTTCCAAGCAAGCCGAATACGCAACCACCCAGCACGCAGATCACAGTACAAAATGTAGCTGATATGATCAGAATTGAACATCAATACTTCAATGATACCATACACCTACTTTCCTGCCACCCAAAACATGTGCTTGGTCTTCCCTGAAAATCATCCATTTTACATCTAACTTTTGACAGAGCAGACAGAGATAACTTTAGCCCACCTGCAACCCTCCGTACTTGTATATATCAGATGCAGCCCTCCATAGTTATATGTTAGATGCAATCCACTATAACTATATATTATTGAGCACATAGACCAGATATACCTAGACCAAAGTGGAGATCTAATCTTGCAAGTTCATACAAGTCCGAAAAACGGCAGTCAGTGCAGATGGTACGTACCTCTTTGGAGCCGTGCTTGATCTTTCTACAAGTACCCTCCAAGCCATAAAACCTATGACATTGATAGATCTAGCTGATTTACACTTCAAGTGAGCCAAATTCAAAGCTCACAATTACATGCACTATCCACTTAAAACCAAATGTTAAAATTATTAACAGATTAAACTTCTATTAACAACGCATCGTTAGAGCAAAGATCCGTCAATGTTCAAGCAATTGATTATGGAGTAATGTTATATCTAAATAAAAGATCTTATTTATTTTCCTAATGTTGTGTTCAAATATATTAGATGCACAGAAACGTGTTGTAGTTTTTTTGTTTTTTTTTTTATATTATATTAACATTTTGGAGTTTTTTCCTTTGGCCCCATATTCATTCGAATCTTCAGCATTAAATTTAGGGTTTCAGCTATCACAGCTGTTTGCAACGAATTGAATAATGCACACGAAAATTTCTTCAGCTATTACTACTTTAGGAATGTCAGTAAACTGAAGCTGAAGCCCCTGCCTGTACCTACCAAAACACATAATCTAGCCAATGTCATTTGCCCTGCATTTATCGCCATGAATTCAAAATCGTATCCGATATTTGATTTTGGGATTGCAGTCATCTACCCAATGTGATGTGCCTTGGTAGTCTTTGGTTGTTGATTTCAAAATCTTGAGTCAGCGTACCGGATTTGAGAAGAAAATTACAACAAAGTACACAACGAATCCAGCAATAAGTATCCCCCCATAGATATAAGTTTGAGACGAGTGCACGGGATATTTGTACTCAATTTTGCAGCATCTCATATTATCCCTCTCGCTGGCCAAGACATGATCAACATATCTGCAATTCACAAAATTGTAAATAACCTACTAAAACAGTACCAACGGAAAAATATCAGTTTACTACAATATGACTTCTTCCCATTTTGACAACACAAATGAAGAAGTTCTAAAATACAGGGTAACTTACTGTTGGGTGAACATGGTGCTCTGCAGAATATCTGAACTGTTTAAGTAGGCATCCTGTAACCGATGATCATATAACAGAGAAGACATATCAACAAGCTGCTCCTCAAGGCCCTGGTGTATGCACACAAATTGCTGTATGTTAAGAAAACAAATGCCTGCAAAATCAGGTCAAGAACTGCATTCAAGTAAAGCTTACATCAAGATATTTTTCTAAGCGATCAACTAATTCATGTGGAAAGGGTTCTGGCAAATTAGTAGTTTTCTTGTAGAACTTCTCTAACCAAAAATCAGTGCTGGACTTTTCTTTCTTTCCTTTTACTGGTTCACCAAGTGGAGTTTTCAGATACTCTGCCGCAAAAGTTTGCACAGTCTGCACAGAATTGACAGGTAATTTCAGGAATCAAGTACTGGTATTTATTTAAACTCAAATGAAGCATGACTTACCTCTGACGTATCACGAATTTTACGAAGTACAGAATCGACACGGGCATATATTGAGTTCCTCTGTCCAACAAAAACATAATTAGAAAAATGCCTTCTGGTAAATAAAATTCACTCGGGCATACTGAGAGAGCACTAACCAAAGCAACATCTTGGAGCATTTGACTGATATGAGATGTATTAGAGAATGGTCCAAATGGATGGCAGCCAGCTGCCCAAAGCCAATTTACAACAGGTCTTTCATGTACATGAGAAGCCTTCTCATATGGTGCACTTAAACCACCTACAACTGAAGCAAGACCAGCCAATATATGACGTTGTGCCTGAGATGGAAGAGCATGCCTTCTCTGTGTTTCTGAAACGTAGCTGTCAAACAAGGAAATTAAGAGTGGTGTTAACTTTTACAAAACAAAACTGATAAATAATGAGGAAACCCAAGGTAATTGAAAGCAGAGTTTGAAATGGTTTCTTTGAGCCGAACTATCCAAATAGACAGTCAGCATGAAATGAGAGTAGACTTTGCATTTTAAAAAAGTAACTAAATGGATTGTACCATAATACATTAGTAACATTTGAGAGAGTTTGTGGGTTCAACTCCCTTACTAATATTTGAGAGTTATAAGGTTGGTTTGGTGAGTTGAAAGGGAGGGTGAGAGAGGTTGTAGGTTTAACTCTTCCTACTAACATAATCCTAACAACTAACATTGTTGATAAAAAATAAAAAAACAATACATTAGCAACATATCCTCAAAAAGACAGACAAACATTTAAAAATAATCAAAAGGTATAGATCATTGGCACTATTAAATTGAGATGTGGAAACTTTGTGGACAAAAAGGATTAGAGGTTCCGCATAGAAACACAAGACAGTTTTCATAGAGCCTACAATAGTATAGATGTTGCCAGTTAGGAATTAGTCAAAACAAGCAGTGCACAGCCCATTTATTCCTTCCTCTCCCATATACGCATCAAAATGTCTACAGTAGTATCTGCTAATCTTCAATTTGAAAGAACTATCTGAACATTTATATTTACTCACCTCAAGGGAATCTTTTCATTTTGATGCTCAAGCACAATTACAACATCATTGCTTGTCCATACCATACTTTCATCCTCCATCATAAGGTTTGGATCCACATCCGCCAGTGATAGCACAAAGCTGCGTATTAAAAAGTATTACATTTGGAAATTTTAGTTGAATTGGTTTTGAAACAAAATACCGCCATCAATAGCAATCAAAATATATTTTCATATAACAAGTGCAATATGATGCATTTCGTTTCAAAAAACCATCAGAATGAATATAATGATCTAATCACAAGTATTTAAATCTTCCAACTTTGTGATTGATTGACATAATAGATCAAAACAGAGGAGTACTTCCAAAACTTTCCTTACAAAAGTTCAACTCTAAGATGTTTTTTCTAACAATTTTTCAACTTTGATCAATCATTGTTAAAATAGAAATAAATATATTTTTGCACGTTGGGAGCTACATGTAATCAAAATATATTTAGGGGATAACTTTTTTTGTCTTTCAAGTTCGAATTATTTGACTATTCCTTTTCATTTTGCAGAACGCCACCAAATTTTAGGTAACAACTTCACGAATCTAACTGCAAATTTGTAGGCCTAGGTTCACCTCAAATGTCCTAATTGATCTAAGTGAGAGATCGGTTGAAAATAATAAAAGTACAAAAGAAGGTGTTCTACAAAACTATGATTAAATATGAATATTCAAGAACAAAGACACTATGATGTTAGGGTTGTTTTTCAATGTTCATCTAGGCAAAAGGTAACAGTGTACGCACACAGGAATTACTCTAGTTCCATATGTTGGTTGTAGATCCCCTTGTTTCTTTACTTTCTTTTTCCTTTTCCCACCATATTTTGAGTTATACGAAGCCCAAAGAGGCTTATGCTTAAGAATAGAATCAGTTGACTCGTCAGATTCATCCATCCAATTCTGGCGGAGGAAATATTTACTTGAAAGAGATGGGTCCGCCACTTCAAGCAATCCAGCAGCAAGCACATCAGCAGAACGTTCCATCTCCTGTAAAATGAGGTTTTAAGTCCATTACCCATATATAAATAGCTAAGAAAGTGATATAACTAATTTGCATTTAGCATCTTAGTTATAGATCTAATTAATTCAACTATGTGGGTAGTGAATTCTGGAGGTTCTTCAAAAGATCGCTTAGGCTAAAAGGACAACATGAGCAGCACTACATCTACTAAGCATTCAAATTTGTCTATTTAACAAAAAGGGGTTACAAACTGATACTCATGATCTACAACTTACATGGTTAGTACAATTTTTTCCAATAATTACCCCATGAAAAGGAAGAAATCACATTGCCCAGGTCAAATCATATGAGAAGTTGAAAGCAGTAGCTTTAAGCAACAAAGAGTACAAGTCAGCACTCACTTCTTTTAAAATAGCACCATCCAGATATGTCTTGGTATGAACAAGGAAACGACCATCATTCTTGGTTTCCTGCAGAGAATGTCCACGTGTAGCTTTTGAAACAGCAATTGCCAGCTTCTCATGGCGATGTAATGAATGTGCACCCCCAATAATTACTAATTCTTGCCCATCATGAAGCATACTCTTCACCTGAGGTATGAAAAAATGAAGCAGTTGCATGATGTTCCTACTAAATTACACAAAACCACAATTCTATAAAATACATAAGACAGTTTTCAAACTGAATTAACAACAATAGGTAGTCTGCCCAAAAGGATATTACAAACCTCTGCCTCAATTCTTTCTATATCAATACTGTAATTATGGCCCTTTTCCATAATGTTGTATCGATTATGATTTTGCAAGACAATTATTGGTACAAGCAGCCTTGAAGTAAGATCAACAGTTTCAAACCTAAACAAATCAATAACAATACAATTAAACTCTAGAGCTAATACATCCGTGACCAGTTAACAAAGCATTCAAGTGCACTTATTATTCACATGCTAGACACAACTGCAGCTCAAATTACATAAAAGTATTGAATACTAAACAAAAGAATAACACAAGGGGCATGAGGACAAGGTGTTGAAGATCCAACATTGACGAAAGATAAAACCAAATTATAGTATATAAGTATATGCAAATCTTATCTTATAAGCCGGTTTTGTAGGAATAAATTAGGTAAATCCCATTTTCTAAGACGATATCAAAGTCATTCAGAATCTAGTCTATGCTAATGAGGTTTATTGGACTATCAAGCCGCTATTGGACCACATACAAATATTTAGTTTCATGCTCCAAATATCTAGTTTTTGGCGTAAGGAGGGAGTTGGAGATCTCACATCGGCTATAAAAAGGACTAAACTATAGTATATAAATAGATGTAAATCTTATCTTATGAGTCAGTTTTATAAGATTGAATTAGACTTCTATTTTCTAAGACAATGTTCTGAAGATGAAATTAGATAGACATCATACCGCAAGTTTCAAAAGTTAGGCATCCATGGCCCATCTTAAAACATTAAGGGACAACAATTAGGATGCCATGTATAAAATCCAAACTTGATGGTCAAAATGGTTCTGTTAAACCAAGAAGCTTATGAACTTGTGAAAATTTAGGCAGAAGTCAATAAAATCGGCTAAGCAAGACAATTTTAAACAGTGAAAAGCCAACAAAAGCATGTCCCATCCCCACTAAAATAGTTTATAAGAATCATGAGATAACTTAATGGATGAAGAAAAACAAAAAATAAGAATAAATGCATATTTTAAAGAGAAAGTTCTGAGGCCACCAATTGAAGAGATAATGATGTAAAGTTGCATGTAGAGGTGTGGTTATGTGAGATGAGCAAATAGAAAGCTATCCAATTAAAAGGGGCCAAAGAACAAAGGTAACCTCACGAGAAACTAATAATATAAAAGACCTCAATATGAGTTTTACAGAATTTGAGGTTGTTAGAGAATCCAGTGGATCCCTGTGTAGTTGACGACCCTGCTGATAGCATCTCCAATGGCACAACAAAGGTAGTGTTGCTTAAAATTCTTTGGATGGACCCAACTACTCCACAGCACATTTAGCAACCCTAGCAACATTTTACAGCACAGGTGCAACTAGTAAAAATTTAAAATGAGTCTCTCATGTAATACCCTACATATTCATATGCTTTATTAAATTTGTTTTTGTTCCAACCTAAAAATAAAGATATTCTAGTCATGTTTCAATATGTATGGTTGATCTGATTATTTTTTGTCAAAAGAGACTCCGTAGCAGCTGGCTTGATTCCTGCATTTCTTCCCTTCGTTCCAAGATCAGTTTTGTGGGCTTTTAATGATAAGAATCAGTCGCTTAAACAAGGACAGTTATTAAACCAGTGATGCCACACGTGATTGGGCCAATGATGAAAACTCAATAGTAATGGTTCTTATAGATTAAAAAAAAAAAAAAAAAAAAAAAAAAACTCTATTGAAGATGCTCCTAGTGGGATAAGACTTAGCAGTTGTTATTTGCTTATAGATCTCAATACCTCACATCAGGTGCAATAACATGTTCCACTGTGGTTGATACCAAAGAAGCAAGCTGTCCAAGAAAAATATGATTGCTTGATTGTTGAGAACTTGTGCTCAAACTACCAGGATGTATCACATTTCGTAATCTTGGCAGGGTTCTAGAACAGACACTTCCTTCTTCAGCTTCAATCTTACCGTAAGTGCAAGGCCCTGCTGAAAGGTCAATCACCACAAATCTGAATGAATAAATAAAAAAAGTCAGGCTAGCATATATGTATGATGAATGGGCTAAAATAGTTTCCTGAGATACAGAATATACAATTAAACCAACTTTTCCCAGTAAAACATTTTTGAGAGAAGAAATTAAGTTTAAAAGAAAATAGTTCAGAGCCAAACCATTACATACCTGCCAGAGCTTAGCCAAACTTGAGTTGCTCCTCCACCATTGTAACGATAACGATAGATATAATCTCCTTCTTGCTTTTTCATATCTTCCTCAGTTAGGTCAGGAATTTTCCCGTACATTAAACCATCAAAATCGGTTTCATTATTTCTAGGATCTAGTCTCACCTACAAGTAATTTTAAATTAACAGTAAAAAAGAGAAAAAAAACAAACAAATATAATTGCTACTGTATTGGGGAAATATGAAGTATGGTATATCTAATATTTGGCAACTAAAAGTATTGCTTATTGATTTTACCTTGTCAAAGTTTACAATAAATATTGCACTTGGCACTGGCCTATCCATCTCCGTGACAGAAGATCCCACACTGTCCATGTCAAATATGTAGGAGTACAGCCTTTGAAATACTGGTTCCACAACTGTTGCTTCAACTTCAAACAAAGGTACCTCTCTTCCAAACTCAGTCTGCAAGTTGTGGTAAGCTTTAGCAAGTGTCGTATACAATATAACAAAAGAAAGTGGCAAAGAAAAAGAAAGGACCACACAGTTACCTCTCTTGCTTTTCCTGCAGGAACCATTGCTTCTTTCAGTGCTTTCTCAAGTGCTATCAGTTCAGGCTGCCCAGCCTACAGTGAAATTAGGTTTTAAATTATTAGTGTTCATATCTAGCAGTTTGTAGATGATGATGGCCTGTACAAAGAAACAGACAATGACATCAAAAAAGATGTCCGACTATAGAACATGCTTCAACAATACCAAAATACAACCGTCTAATCGATCCATAAGATTTCTAAAGTACAGTTTGATTCTCAAACAAAGCCGGCTAGTCCTTATTTACAAGGGTATTTGAGTTCATCTAAACAAAAGCTCATTGTTTCTTCCTCTCTCGGTGTTCCTAGGTTGGGAATCCAATCTTGACTTTTTTTTCTCCAGTATAAAATATGGACATGATCAAACTTTCTTCAGTTGTTATATGGTTTGAAACCTTTAACTTTGGATCTAGTTGTGTAAATTTCTCCATACATAGTACTTAAAGATAATAGGAAGAAAAAATAAAATAAAAATATTCTCAAGTTAAAATAAGTGTATGAATAAGTTAAAATTAGGTTTTTGAATAAGTTAATGTGAAAAAACTTCTGAAAATTAACTTATAAATTAGCTAATTGTAGGAAAGCTCATTTCATATTTTTATCTTCTTCCTATTTGCATCTCTTGCAAGTGTTTGCGAAGAAGTTGAACCAAACTAATCTTTTAGAATATGCAGTTCAAGAAAGCAATAGGATCTCCTCCAATGACCATGCTCTGCATTTCAATATTCCACAACTTAGACCTATGCTAAAATTATCCAATTTCAGACCAAAACATCGGTAATTAGAACTCTACTGATCCACTTAACTCAACCTTCCCAAACTAGCAGACTCCACAGAGTCACAGTTAAACAGTAGTCACCACGATAAAGCTTGGAAGCTGCAATTTCACTTTCAATAAAATTCAATCGGCAAGAAAATAGGATAATGAAGCAACAATTAGCCTAGATAGAATACAAGGCAAATAAACGTGGCTTACATGAAATGCATTATAGACCATGTGATGCTCAATATCAAGTAGCTCTCCAGTCTCCAGACACGAAGGTCTGTGAGCTGGAAAGCTATTTTTGAGAAACTGTTCCAATCGATGAGCGTCGATGTTGTATCTGTAACCTCCGTCTCCGTTGAAACCAATCAGAACCACGTTCACTTCGAGCGGAACTTGAAACGGAACCTACACAAACCACAAACTCGTGCATTAACAAATAAACTAATTGGACGTTGATGTTAATTTTAATTTGACGGAAAAAGAAAGAGACCTCCGCGCGAGAATGGAGCATGCGGCGGACGTCGGATCGGACGTTGTCGCGGACGTCGTGGAAGGCGCCGTGGTGCCACTGAGGGTGGCCGGTTTCTCTCTTGAAGGCTTGCGGCGCCGAATTGGACTGAGTCAGGAGAAGACTCAGCAAAGCGAGTAGGAGTGAACGAGGCGCCATTACCTCGCTCGGGTTTGTTGATTCAGTTCAGGAATGTGAGAAGTGTTAGTGATTTGGTTGAAATAAGAACATGTGTTGCTGCAACAGCGAGATTGTGAGGAATTAATTAGCCATGTGTAGAGCTCGCACAACAACGATGCTCAGAGTGCCTGCTGAGTCAACTCGCCGGGACCTGATGGCTGTGAATTTCAACAACGTATTTCCTGGATTGTCCTCCAAAGACAATAACCATGTTTTGGATCCTTTTAGTTACAGGCCCAAACTCGAGATCAGGCCAGACCGGTCCATCCAATAGCAAGCAAACTGTTGCCTCCTGCATTCCCATAGTTACTACCGGTACCCCTACGTTAACTTTAAATAGACTAAACTGTCCTCTTTCATTGCACCACATTCTCTTCTTCTTCTCCACTACATGCCGCCACTATACTCTTGTTGCCGAGTCTTGAGGCGACAATACTGACGTAATCAAGAGTCTCGTCGGGGATCTTTAGAAGGTATAGAGCTTCTGCAGGCGAAATGCAAAATGAGAATGAAGAGAAAGGAAGAGGAAACAAAATATTGAGTTTGGGGGAAATTAAATGACAAAACATAGTTTTCCCCCCCTTAATTATTGTTTAATCTATAAAACATTCGGATTGTTCATGCATAGTCTGGGAAAATTTGTTCCAAGAGAACTTCTTATATATTCTAAATGGTATATTTTAGAAAACATGTTTCTAAAAGTTTGTTCCATAAATCTTATTTTAGAAAATTTGTTTGGAAATTCTTTCAGAATAAATAATTCAGAACTCACCATTAAAATATAACATAAAGATTAGAATGATCATTTTCAAATTTATGAAGATTCAGTAGCAATTAAGGGACGTGGAAAGCTAGAGCCTTCTTACAAATAACCTCTCTAACTCCATCGTCTTTTTTATTCATTGACTTAAAACTAATTTGTTTTATATTTTTTACTTATTTAAAAGTTCATAAAAATAAATTTTAGTTTGGTTATTATCAATTAGACTAAACTTTAGTTGATTTATAGCAAAATTTGGCTCATGGAATTCATCAATTTTCAGCAAGGATCGACTCAGTCGAATTTTGATTGAGACTAATTAATCCAGTTGTGCTTGACTAGGTTGAATTCGATTAATTTTTGGTTGATTATGGCTCGACTGAATTCAATTGATTTTCGATTGGGAATATCTCGACCATTCATAGTCATCTCGATCGAATTTCGTTGATTTTCAACCAGTACCAACTCAGTCGAATTCCGCAAATTTTGATCATGATCAATTCGACTAAGTTTCTGTCATGGTGGTCCTAGCCGAATTTATTCGGTTTTTTGATGGGCCAACTCGACCAAATTCGGCTAATTTTATGTCAAGATTGAATCGAGAGAGTTTCAACCACGACCATTCCAGTCGAATTTTTTATCAAGGTTGACTCGGTCGAATTTCAGTTGGGACCGACTCGGCTGTGTTTCTATTGTGTTTGTTTCGATAGAATTTTGGTCTCAACCTATTTTTCGTTTTGTCTAACTTGACCTATCTTAATCTTTAATCATATTCGACTCATCTCAATTTTTTAATTTCTTTTTATAAAAGAACCTACGTTTCTTGAGTGAAAACAGATAATTTCTATTTTTTTAAAAAGATTTTTAAATAATATTTCAGTTCAGTTTGTTAGAACAATATATAGTTTAATTGAGTTTACACTAACCGTTTTTAGGCTATGTAATTTTTAATAATTTAGTACAATTCAATTAATTTTTTCCATCTCTACATATTTGTGTGTATAATTTATTTATGATTATTTCTTAGTTTGTTATTAAAGACTTAATTAGAATTAATGGATAAAACAATTATAAAAATATTTAAAATAACTAAATTTTAAATTGTATAACTTGATTAGGATAAAGATTCAATGAAATTGAATCTCGTGAATTCATCCTAATACATTTTTCAATCAATGCATTTTTAATATAATTATGATTTTACAGTTTAATTTGATAAAACAAAAAATAAATCAATTTAGTTTATTTAAACAAATTTTCAATTCTGATCAAATAAATTAATTTTTAATTCAATTAAAATTTTTAACAATACACTTCAAAGCATTTTGTCTCCCTTAGCTTTTAACCCCACAGTTTAACCTTTCTAAAATGCACTGAACAAAATGTTAATTAACTTGACATTGGTCGAAGCAAACCAACATTTTTGTGTTCCTTTAGAAAGTTTAATATATATACATATAAATTCAAATTAGGAAATTAATTATAATCTTAACTATAATATTTAAATATATAAATTATATTACATACATTTAAGTTATAAACAAATTGTTTTTATACTTTTCTTATAATATTATCATCTAAATATAAGTTCAATTGCAGAAAAAACAATAAACTCCTTTACGTCACAAAATAAATTATCTAGAAATAACCAATTAATTTATCAGGATTGTTTTTGTCAACATTTTGTTTAATTCAATTAAGATTATAATATAATTAACCTATTTTATAAGGACAGACCAATCCCACGGAGCACATTTTGAGAACTATAATAAGGAAGCACAAGTATAATTTGCTACAATCTATTACACAAGTAATGTACGAAAAATAACCTCTACATAACAAACATAGTAGACTTCACTTTCAATTTCTAACCCAACAATATATATTCGAAATTTTATTTATTTACTTATTTTCATCGACAAAAATGGCATTCAGACTTCAGCTTGCAGATTGAAAATGGTTTTTAATTCGGGTCTAACAACTTGCGGGCAGTATTACATATGAATTTTCTACATAATTTTTCGTCAAATAAATTTGAATTTGGACTCAATGAACATACTGCTTGATTAGCTTATATGAAGCCAAAAAAATAAAGAAATAAATAAAATCCAGTGTTTGGGGTAAAACTATAAGGTTAGGAAAGGGAATAAGATATTTGTGTTTTTGTTTTTTTTATTTTTTCCTCTTGACGAATAAATTTCTAACAATATGTTATAACTTAATAAACTGTAGTGCCTGAGAATGATGTGTGTGGATACTAGAAGCCAAATGCGCCACAATGGCATATTGTAGCCAGGTACCTACGAATGGACGTATCTTCTTCAGTTATGGGAAAAACTCGTACAAGACTGCTTACTGCTTACAATGATACACGTCAGTGATCGAGAGCGCTTCGAAGTGAAAGTGCCGAGTCTAGCACTGTGCCTCTGGAAATAAGGTCGTGATTTAAGAATAAAACAATAACAGATATATCATCATGGAAATGGCGTCGAACCTTCTTGTCAATCTTACGCAGATCCGAATACCGCATTTCTCGTTTTCTTGCTGCTTCGTGGAGGGCAGCCTTGATAAGTCTCTTCGCACTACCCTGCATGCAGATACACAATTTGAGTACCTAGGCTAGGCAGAGAAATAAAATCTTGGTATTCATCACACCTTGCGACAAAGCATTAGCAGAAATATTCACTCATAATAAGTTGCAAAAAGAACAACTTTGTGAAAGGAAAAAATGCAGGAAATAAACTCATCATAGGAACATATTAACGAATAACTACAAAGACGTTATACAATGCAAATTTAAATATCATCAAAAGGAATTAGAACAAATAGAACCTGGTAAACTCCTGATAAAGGAATAAAAATGGAGAAAGTAGGAATTATAAAGCTTATAACTTTAGCAAAGGTACAGACAGAACTTCATTCACTAACCATTTCACTTCTAGACAAAATCAAATCAACCAAAAGCAGTAAATTTAATCGGATATAAAGACATGGTGGGAACTAAAAATGAAATTAAGGACCAAAGATTTACGGGGGAACTTTTAAAACTTGTCCTGACCAACATGTAAACCACATAATGAAAACAGTACTAATCCTCACCCAATTCTCACGTTCAATTGAAAAGACTTCCCTCCATCCCCCCAAACACACAACCAAACATTTCATGGCCATACGAGGAAATAATATAACAGGTAACGTCCATTACAGAAATAAGTACAAGAAAATCCAGACATGGTAAAAGGAATCTTACCGCATGTGGATTGCTGTTTACAATATCCACAGCTTTCTCATTACTCAAGTGCTCCCATAAACCATCTGATGCAAATATAAGGAAGGAATCATTTGGTTGGAGAGGATGAGAAAGAATACTGGGATTAGCACTCATGATAGGCATGTGCATCGGTTCAGGAAGTCTGAATTTTGCATTAAGTGGTTCCCGGTTAAATTGTGGATGTTTCAAATATACGTCACCTATAGATCTAGAAACCTGCAACAAATACAATCAATGAAGTATTGATGTGATATTGCCAAGTTTTGATGTGAACCTTGGGATTACTTGTGAACTATTAACAATTATGTATGTACACACACAGATATATATATGTGTGTGTGTGTATTTATATATGACTTCAACAATAAAAAATACCGCAGAGGTTAAAACTGGAAAGCATCTTGATTGTCTTTCATATGACCATCGTAGTCATTTTTAACACTAATGCAATGTAGAAAAATAGAATATTGAATATCATATGCCAAATATAAAATGTTTGCTTCCATTTATACGATTTGGTTTTAACCGCACAAATCATGGACTGAATCATTAAACACATGGATTGCCTTCGTTCTTTAATACACATGCAAACACACAAGCAACCAAGCCAATGCCTTAACAAGATAGCAAATTAAAACTATAAAGACATGCATTAGGGATTTGTTACATACACACAAAAATAGGGACTATTTTTAAGTACTCATAACTTCACAAGGGAATAGGGGACAACTACAATTTAATTGAAATATTCAATGTGTTTTTTTAAGGAACTCTGGTGAAAAACGTTGCAGAAAATGAATACAGATTGCATGAGGTTATGGAATAAGAAGCTTCTTAAAAATATGAACCGGGTTAGTAATTCATATTGCAACACAAGACGCAGTAGAAAAATATACAAGAAACCGTAAAAGAACAACTATGATCTATGACCTTGGCTTTACGTGTTTTGGGTCAGTTAACATGTAAGGATTCAGAAATCATAGCCCACATGTAGCATTCAATTTTAAAAAACAAAAGAAAAATGGCCTTTCAGGACACAATTTGCGTAGCCTCCAAGACCAAGACCTTTTTGTATAGCACTTTAAAGAATGGGGAAACAATAAAGAAAATAATGAATGAATGAATAAATGTTTGGCCGAGAGGACACAAGTTTAAAAATTACCTGAATAATCCCTTTTACTCTCCACACTCCATGTTTGAGGACCACAATTTGAGGATCATGAGGGTGTGATTCTTTAAGTTCCTGTCTAACAGCCTCAAGATTTGCATTGTGTTCTGTAGACAGCTGAATTGCAGCCATACCTCCAGTATTGCCAACTTTCTTACCCAATACAACACGGGAATCTCCAACGTTTGCCACAAAGAGTGTCTGTTGAAATATCACTCCAACAAGACAACAGGTACCAGCACTCGCAATTTGAGGTCGAGCATTCCAGGTACTTGACACGAGGGCTGTGTATCCATCTTCCGTCTGGCGAAATGCTCTTTCTATTGTTTCCGCTGTAACAAGCCCGTGTGACTCAGCTGACGTTGCTGCACAGACAAGAAATCTGAGACAGCTAGCATAAGAACTGTTTCTTTAAGAACAGAACAAGACATGGAAGAACCAATACCCAACACTCATACCCCATGAAGGAACCAAAATTTAAGGGATAATGCTCCACCAAAACCATGGGCCTTCAACACAAAAGTCGAGACTCCAAAACACTTTAATAACTATTTACAGCACCATGTGCCACGGAACCGCGAATCCGTTTCCATTAGAGGAAAGCCAACAAAAAAAAGTTACAAACAATTCACCTATTAAATCGATTCACGATAAAAAGCAAAACAAACCATTAAAAGAAAAGGAAAAACTTCCAAAAATTATCTACCTATTGTCCTCAATGTTCAACAGTACTTGATTCCTGGAAATCTCAGACTCAATAGACCAACGAGAAAAAGAGAGAGTATAAAAGCACTTCCAAAAAAGGTTCATGGGAAAAGCAAACTGATGAAAACCACTGGTAACAGTTACTACCACTGCCACTCGTGATTCATGAAGAGACGATCAGACTAAAAACGTGGCCGCATTAAATCCACACAGCAACAACCGTCAAAGTGAATATATAAATAAACAATTAAAAAAAAAAGAAGCAAACGAAACTGTCTTTAAAGTGAGGGTTCCGAATGAAGAACCTTGAAAATGGCGAAACAAGTGATCGCATACATATCTGGAGGCGTCGGGTCCTCCGTGACCGTCGTATATGCCGACGAAAGTGCCGAGAGGACCGGACTCGATCTGGCTCTGGTCTTCAAGAACCTGGTTGGCCTGAACTACGGCCATGGAGAAATCACCGGAGGCATATTTTCCAACGTCGCGGAACCAGAGCAAGCCTTCTCTGCCTTCTCTCCCGGCGAAGTTGCTCCCGATAACTCCGATGGAATCGTATCGATCAGCATCGCGCCCGAACGGCTTCCAACACAGCGAGAACAGATTCATCAATGCCAGGAGCATACCACATCGCTCGGTAACCCTAACCCTAAGGCCTCCAACGCCGGAACCGCCAACCTTGCTCCGATCCTCCGAATCTGAGTGGGGAAGGAAAGGTTAACGCGGTGCTTAAGAAGGGAAAAAGGAAAATGGAGAAAAAGAAGACGAGGTGGCGAGGCGCAGGGTAAGGACGGGGCGTACGTTAGCCTTGGGTGGTGGCGGGGTGTGTTCGGTTGTAGAGGAACATCAACGGGCTCATTCTCTTGTGGGAGAGATGGTGTGGGGAAGACTCTGTTTGCTGATGTTATTTTCAATGCCTTTCCTTTTTTTCCTTTTTCATAAAACCAAATTCCATACTTTAGTTGGGTTGGGACAAACACCTTTACTTTCGTGTCTTCTCCACAATTTTCCTTCCCAAATTTTTTTATTTTCTATTTTTTCTTTTATTTTATTTTATCTCAAACAGTGTTTAAAGTTCATATAAGTCCTTTTCAATGAGAGATACACTATTTACAAACTCCATTTCCAATTTAATTATCACTTTTCAATTAAAATCAAATAAAAATATATTTTACTTTTCGGGCTGTAAAACTTTTGGATTTGTTTTTTAGTTATTGCTCTTTCGTCCCTGTACTTATACTTTTGGCATTTCAATTCTTTTGACTTGGTTTTATTTTTGCCTAGAGGCACGACCTGCCAACTGTTGCTGAATGTGAACATCCCCATCCATTTTGTTGAATTCAGAAAAATACAATTGTTTAATTTAAGAGATATCAATAATACATTTTTATTATTAATTAATTTTATTATAAAATATAAAACTGTTTACTTTTTAATTTGACGAGTCTCACCTGTGACTTTTCTTATATTTTTTAACAACATTTTAGCCAAGCAAATAAAGAATTTTACTAAAAATGTATCAAAAATTGCTATTTTTACTTTTACCGTTAAAGTTTATACGACTAAAATTAATTTAGTTCACGTCCATTATTCTCTTTATGTCTTGCATTAAGACGCGAATAAGCATAGATGAAAGAGATGCAATAAAATTTGAAAAAGAAAAGAATAAAATTTTTAAAAATACACAAAAAAAGGCTTAAGTGTTAATTTTCTTAAATGATGATAAAGAGATATAGGAAAAATGTTTTTAAACTTTATTTTTTACATTAAATTATTTTACAATATAACATATATTTGAAGTAGTGAATCTTAAACAAATATTTTAAGAGTATAAAAATCTTTATATAAATATTTTAAAAAAACATTAATATCAGATATATAAAATATACTAAAAATATATTATTTTCTTTTTAAAAGTAATTTAAATTATTTATTAATTTATATAAATATAAAAGAACAAATGGACAGCGATTTCTAATGGAATAAATTTTTAATTGAGGCAAACAGTAACAATTTAAATCTTTCTTAACATTTAATCATTTCTTAAATATATCAATTTATAATCACTTTTTTTTATCACGTTAATCACATTACTCGTTTCTTTTCACTTTTCTTTTCTTTTTTTTCCCTTTTAATACGAACTATTTTTCTTAGCATTTTTCAATTTTTTATTTTCTACATCTTAATCCAACCAAATAGAACACATTAAAGAGAAACTAATGAGAGTAAATGCACTGAATGAAAGAAACACCTTTATTTAATAGAAGGTGTGGCGGTAATCATAATATTATGTTTGTTGGAATGTCTTTTAATTGTAAATATATTTATTATAATACCCCAACTAAATTAGCATATCAATTACAACAAATTTCAAGATAGAATCGGTGATAAAATTTAATACAAAGATGCAAAAATAAGTATTATATATATATATATATATATATATATATTATAAATAATTCATTGCTAATATAATTTAATATTTTAACAAGAAAATATTCAAATTTTACTTAAAAATTTACATTTAATTTTAGTTATGTGCTTGTTATTAATCATCGATGTTTAATATGTTTTAATTGTGCAAATCATCTATTTATTAAAAAAAGATCATACTTTTAAGATTGGTAGAGTTTAATATGTTTTAATAAGTGGGTAAGGCTTTGAAAAAGATAACTCCTCAATTTTAGATTGTTTGGTGAGAAAATCAATTCAGCGAAAATATTTTGATAAAAATACACAAATCTTAGGTTGATTTGGTTATTGAATAAGTTTGACTTTATTGAGCAAATTTAATTGATAAGACCTCTCAGTACTTGATTGGTGATAAGTCAATTCCTTTATAAAGTAAAATTAATTCTACAAAAATCTAAAAAAAAAATTCATGTAAGATTGGTCATTGAGTAAACCAGGTATAGCTAAGAAGTATAAATTTAGAGATTGCTCACTAAGTGAGGGAAGAATTATGTTGGGAGTGACTAAATTTTAAAAATTTTTAGAGTTGTCTTGTTGCGCAAACATGTGAACATGTTGAAAAAGAATAAATGTTTTTTTAAGGGTAAAATTAATGAATATAATTTAAAAAAAATGTGTTTAAATGCTTTAAGTTTTGTGGACAATGAATTGTGTAATTTAAGAATATACGTATGATTGATGATTATGTGTGAGATCAAGGAGCTCATAATGTATTGTTTGTGTATGTGAAATAAAGTAGAGTCAGGGACAGAGAGTCATAATCTACTATTTATATACGTGTGGTCGAACAAACTCAGGGAGAGTCATAATCTACTAATTGTGTGTTGTGACTAAGGAAAGTTAAGGGTACAATCATAATTCACTACTTATGTGAGTGTGTGGTTGAATAGAGTCAAAAGTATAACAATAACCCATTGAGTTATTGATATGATATTTGTGTGATGTGAATATGATTATTTTTAAGAACAAAACATTTTGTTGAATGATCATAAGTTGCACATTGAATAAGACATTATTTTCAACTTTATTAATATTAGATTCAACTAGAAAAAGACTATTAGATGATGAAAGTTGATGAATATTAATTTTTATAACTGAACTTTAGTCTGAAAAGTAATCATAAGTTAAGAAAGATTTACTTTAAAGGATAATTTAGTTTTTAATATCCATTTCTCTATTAAAGTAAATGTGATATGATATGTGTATAATCTATTAAATGGAGGAGTCTTTTGAAAATAAGTTAATTATAAATTATTTGATTATTAAATTATGTTAATTAGATTATGGGATCTCATGTAAAAACGTGTACTGTGTATATTTTGATTTATAAAGTATTTACTTATCAAATTGTATTATTTTCAATCTATGGTAATAATGTCACATGGAGAGTCTTCAATCGTGACAAGATCAGTTAAAAAAAATTGACCAATAATTTTGGGGAACCAAAGTGTTATACTCAAAAGTTATATATTTAATCACTATTACCAACAACAAGAATAAATAAGTAATTTAATAAAACTATAACTATAAAAGAAATCATACATGTCTAAACAAATTCTCTTTCATTTTTTTTTTATTTTTTAATTCGTCGTTAGTTAAATCAAAATCAAAATTTTCAATTATTTTTCTTACATGTTTCTCATTAGGAGATTGTTTTTTTATAGAATTTTCATTTTAAAGAAACTTTTCGAATTTTATCCACTTCACTCATTAAATATTCCATGTTTGAGGACGTTTTCATGAATCACATTACAAATAATTACTATAAGATTTCTCACTGGTAATTTATTGAATACTAATTAAATAATTCTATTGTCATTAATTTATGAGTTTATTCAATGTCCTTTTTTATATGATTTTAAGAATAACTATTATGAAGATTACCAATCTTTGTATAGACAGAATATGTGATTTGAGAGAAAATTGAATTCTCGTAAACTTAATATAAAAAAAATTAAATATTCAGTGATATAGTTTATAACAGAGTTAGGCAAAACAGAAACCTGATTAACTAACAATCAAAATCTGACCAACGGTTGGATTTGATAACTGTAACTGTTTATGACCTTAGTTTAAGTTTGTCATCTGCATCCGCATTTATGCATGTAAAAAAAAAGGAGAGAATACTTTAAATATAAAGTATGAATAACTTTATAAAGATAAAATTTGATGAACTATAAGTAATTATTGATTTAGTTAAGAAATAAAATATATTATAGTTATGTTTTATTTTATTAAATAATACAATTATTTTAATAGAAAGTAAAATTGTGTATATAAAAGGACAAAGACGCACTTGCCTTTGTCGCTCTATCTACAACATAAGTTTGATGGCAACACTTAAACAAGGATTAGATGTAAATTGACTTGTAGTTATCATTATGTTTAGTGAACTCTTTAAGATGAAATTAAATTTACATCAAAATTTTGTCTTTTATTTGAACATGTAGCTCGAATTCCACATGGGATTTTGCTTTCTTTTGCTTCTCATTTATTTATGAATGGCTATTTTTATATATATATATATATAATCAATAAGGGTATTTTCATTAATACGAAAATAGGGTTAAATAATACATGTGAGTGTGGTCGGTTAATAAAAACAACTAAAAAAGAACAAAAGTTACATATTAATACACAAACAATGGTTAATGCTTAATATGCTTTAAATATATTTGTAGTCTCTAAATTTTAATATTAAATAAAAAAAAAATTTGTTCTAAATTTTGATATATTTTAATTTAATTATATATATTTTTATTATGTTTAACATTTTTATAATGAATTATTTATATAATTTTGATAAATTTCACTTTAAATTTAAAAATATTTTTAATGTCTTTACTCTCATTTTTTATAAATTATAATGAAATGCATTTTCTTTGTACTAATAAAAATTATAACACATTATTTAATGAAATAAAAGAAAGAATAAGTATTTAATTAATAACAATTAAAATCTAACATGTATCATACGTTTTTAAACATCGATTTAATGTAATAAATAAGATTTATGATAATAATGTTAATATTATTAAAAAACAAAATAGTTAGTCAATTCATTTTAACTTTACTGAAATAATTATATTAAATAAACTAAAAGTCAATTCATCAATTTGTAGTGGATCAAACTCAATTATAGTTTTTTTTTTAGCTTATTAGAAAATAAACTAAATAGAATTGACTCATTTTTAACTTCTCCATAATAATTCAACCTATAAGAACCGAGTTAACTCTTACATTCATGATTATATATATGTTATGTGATATTATGATATACTAAACATCCTAAATTGTTTAAGTTAACTTATTATTTTTGAGTTAACTTACTATAATGAGTTTCTTTATTTCAGACTTTTTTAAATTCACTTCACTACTTCATAAACTTTTTATACTACGTTTTTTTTTTTTTTTAATTTTCTGCATCAATTAATGAACTAAAATATAGCTGACTAATGTATGAAGCGAGGGTTTCAAATTTTGTTAATAACATAACTAAATGTAAAATGTTTTTTCCACTATCATATTTTTGAAAATTTTCATGAATAAAAATTAAACTCTTTATATTTTCAAGCAATGACCGATTTTGACTATTAATATTGAAGGATCCAAAATAACATTATAAAAAATTATGTATTTAAACATTATTATTAATATAATAAAAGTAATCACATAATTTAGTATTACTGTGACTAAAAAAAAAATCATACTTGTTTTGACAATCTTGATTTTAAAATATGATTTTTATATTGTAAATGTATGAATAGGATAAGTTAAAAGGTACATAATATATAAATATATATTATATGTTAATTTAATTTAGTCTATATATTTATTTTTTAATTGAATTCAGTCATTTTTTTTAATGGACTAATAGTCTCTTTTTAAATCATGATCAAATTTATATTTGTAAATTTGTACAAATATTATATTGATATTTTATTAAAATTAATATTTTTATTAAATATTTTTAAAACAACTCTAAGATATTATTATTAGATTCTACTTCAGTAAACTACTTTTTATCTTATAAAAATTATGAATTAATAATATAATAGTTTTTAATACTTATTTTTGAAACTTAAATTTATTTAACAAATATAATAATATTTATAAATCCTATTTACAAACATTTTTATTAATTAATTAAAATGGAACAATTTGTTTTTAAATCTTTTGTTCTTGAACTTAAAGTTTCGAATTTCTTCCTCCAAATTTCGAAAATATATATTTAGCTATTTTATGTCTAAAATCTCAACTTTTTAATTAATAAAAACTTATTTAAAAATAATTTGTTTAAATAGAATCCAATAATGTAGTTACAGTTTGTTCCGGTGTGAAGCCGAGTATCGAACCTACACAATTTCCTCTCCTTGTACCGTCCGCTAATCCCGAAGCCTCCTTCCCAGCAATCCGTCTTCCTCCAGATGGTTTTATTCCGTCAGATATTTAATCTAGTATCTGGAGCACGGAATATAGAAAATAGATTCTAAAAATCTTAATACTATGATTCATATTAAATATTTAGACCTCGCAACTCGACTTAAAAAGTTCTAAAAATAAATTTAAATATTTTCAAAAAGTTCTAAAAATAAATTTAAATATTTTGATTCTTTCAAGCTTTTCCAGTTTGTCTTTATTTTGAGCAAAGGACAAACCTTTCCTTAAATTTTTTCATTATTTTTTTCATTATATTCTATCTATTCATTGAAGAAGTGATGATCCAACAATTCTTACTCAGAAAATTTTCCGATACTTAAGTTAGTTAGGTTGTCCGACCAAATATCTTAGTTCAGAAGTAAATGTACAATAAATGAACCTACTTATCTGGTACCATTGACATGTATTTATAGTGTTAGATATGGGCCTAGTATTATAAGGCAATCTTAATCAAGGCCCAATCACAACCCAATCACCTTAATCATACCGTTATCTTAATTACCTTGGTTTCACCTTGACCCTTCAAACTATTCGTACCTTCGCCAGCTGGTTCGTCTTAAGTAATCGGCCGATGATCCTAGTACACAGTTAATTTAAAAATAATTTCAAAAGTATTTAATAAAAATGTCAATTGTTAAAAATAACATTTGTATAAAAAAACTTTCAAAAACACATCAAACTACTATACATAAATTATAATAAGTTTGTCATGTTCTTATTCAATTTTTATTAAATTAAATTAGATTTAAAATCTATTTATAAATATGACATCATAGCCACATTAAAAGAAATAATGATTTTTTTTTAAATAGACTTAATTGAGAAGAAAAAAGACTTAAATTATTTTAATAACAATTTGGCAGAAAGACTAACTTAAGCTAAATTATTTTATATTTTAAAATGAAAATGTTATTTTGTTGACGTTGGGTGAGTGTCGAATAAAAAATGTGGTATTTGTGTAACATCATCACCTTAAAAAAAATGTTCAGTTTCCTTTTTTTACTTCCAAAAAAGAATCAAAGTTTATAATCAATTGACAATAGTTGAATAAATAAAAGCTAATGATTATGAAGAACCATAAACATAGTTTATTTTGAAGCCCTTAATTTGAATTTGAAGGCTACCTACAAACTATACCATCCCCTTCACTTCATTCTTTTTTCCAGTTTTCTTGAATCCAAAAGACTTTTTTATCTTATCCATCATCGTTTTGAATAAGCCGCCGACTTTGCTTGGGGATTCCTCGGGATCGACGCGATCTTCATCGGCGTTATCCAGCCAGACATAAAAGTGATCCGCGATAATCGTTAATCCAGCCCGGTTCGAAGCTGAACCACCGTTCCGTCGAAGCGCTTGAACAAAGTCAGGGGAAAACTCCTTCATCCAGCGCTTAAAATCTCGCGAAACATGCACCCCGGACGAAGAAGTCGGAGCCGACTCGCACGAGTAATACCCGATCCTCACGCGCCCACTCATGTACTCAATGGCCGCCTTGATTATGCGATCCGCTCGCTCGCGAAAGTAGGAACTCACGAACCCTTCGAAGTTCCGAGGTGGCCTCCGAAGCAGTTGATACGAGGTTTTGCAAGTGCGAAAATACGCGGACTCATTGTATTCGCACGATTTCTTCTCCACGTTTATCATGAGAATCGACAAACCCTCCATACCAGGCTCGTTGAAGAAGGGTTTCTCGTTCAGAACCAGCGCTTGGATCGAGAGCAACACTTGCAGGATCGAGGACTTGCATGGGTTCCACCTCTCCGCCTTTCTCCCGATCCACGTGTTCAGCAGGCTCAGGCACACCGTTCCGTTGCTGTACAGATTAGGGTTTAGTCTGTATCCGAAGGAGTAGTAATACAGCTTGGGTGGGTGGTTCGGGTAATCCGACGGGAACACAATGTCGAAGAAGAAGAGACCATCGTGGTACGGTGTGCCCGCGGCGCCTACGATCACAGCCCTCATTAGGTCAATGCGTCGCTCGTACACCCTCACGTAGATTGATTCCGGCAAGTTGTTCTGGAGAATCTTCCACTCTTTCATGATGGTTTTGTAAAGTGCACTCCTTGAATCGTTGAAGCCCTTCCCACCGTTTGAATCTCGAAAATGATGGTCTGTGTCGTCCACAACAACGTCGAACTGCTCGAACTCCATGGTCTTTTTCGCCTCCATTGGTTTTTCGGGTCGCTCTTGAACCATTGCATGAGCTTCTAAAGTGAGTGTGGTTTTAGGTTTTAGGTCTTCTTCTAAGGTTTAAAACAAACTATTTAACAGGATTCTACTGTTACAACAGAACTCGCACATATAGGGTTACAATAAAACTAGGTTTAATTGTTGTAATTTTTTTTTTTTAGTTATTGATAAGGGAAGTTTCATTTGGTTGATATCAGATTTACACAAGAGTTTAGCTAAAGAAATCTTATAACTTTATTTAATTTTCCCCAACTTTCAAATTTATATAATTTATACTAGAAAATAGCAATAATAAATTTATATAGTAGAGATAGGGTTTTGGTCAAAGGTCACGGATGCAGTCTATAGTTAGATTTTAATCTAAGCATTTTATTTTTTCCAATATTGATGAAATGATTTCAATGGATCATTTCTCATGTTTAATCGAGGATTTTTTTTAATTGAACGATTTTATAGGCGAAAAAACAAACATTTATCATTATATCTTGTTTTTAATATTTAAAATCTAAATAAAATGATATTACACTTTTAAAAGAGTATATGTGAATTTATAATAACTTTAGGCATATGATATATGATTAATAAGGTATTGAAGTAGTTATGAAGGTTGTAAAGAGAATATAATTGGTAGTTTACTTAAATTGATTTGAATCCTATACAGTTGGATTAATTTAAATTATGATGATGTTATGTTGTTTTTCAAGTTAAAAGTATCCTTTATCGAAAGTTCAAGACACCCAACTTTTTCCCGGAAGAGTTTAAAAAAATAGAAATATAATGTCAATAAAAATGACATAAAATTGTCAGTAAAATAAATTATAATACTTATTAACGGATATTTTTATTATAATACGCATATTCGATAACACAATATTATTATCATCGGAATATCATTCATCTGGTAATTATTGATCAAAAAGTAATATATATCGTGTAGTGTATTTTTTCTATATGTTGTACAAATTATAATAATTATAATGAATAAAAAAACATAATATTTGAAACTAGCTATTAATATATAATATATATTGACTATTTGCACATAAGCAATTGTAATATTATTATATGTATATAGAGATGGCAATAGGTTGGGTTGGATTAAAAAAACTCGTAGATTTTTTTTAACCCAGATATCCGTTGGATAGTCATTTTCAACCCGTGAATATTTTAAAAAAAATATTTTATAAGTTTTATAAATAAAAAAATGCATGAGAGACCAGTGATGATGAATCTTGAAAACATTAAGATTTACTTTTAGTTAGACATCGAAGAATACAAGCAGCAAAACTTGGTGCCAATCAAGTGAAAAAAATTAAGACAATTGAATTGAATATACAGCAGTGTATACCAATAATAATATAATATAGAAAATCCTCTTCCTATAGAAAATCATCAATGCTCATTTACGTATACATAAAAATATATATAAACTAAAACTTAAAGATAGATCATTGGCACATGTAATGCAAGAATTTCCACAAAAAAATTATTAAAACCTCAAAAACCAAAGTTATGTAGCAGATTTCGGTTTAATAAGAAATGTCATGATACATCTTCAAATTTAGAAACAACCAAACATATTATCACTTAAAGATAAATATGCGCATGAAAACAAAAGCATATAGGCCTGAAGATGATAAAAATTCGTCCTCGGAAGGCTCTCATGCCTGCTTCACCCAACCTGCTCTCATGCCTGCTTCAATAGAACAAACAAAACAGACGATGAAAGTGGTATTTCATAGGAGAATAATTTCAAACCACGAGATCCATCACAGACCCAATTTTCAGATGTATACCAATACATGATTTAAATCACAGACCCACCATCACATATATACCCGATGTTCAGAAGTTAAAGTTGAAGTACAAAACAACAATACTTTCGTTAGCCTTCCCAAAGCGTGAGTGTGCCCCAACTGATTCTCTGCAGCAGAAATGTTCCAACTTAGTAACAAAACCCCTAAACACAAAGTAACCTAAACCTCCAAACAAACCAAACACAAAACCCCTAAACACAAAGTAACCTAAACCCCAAACAAACCAAACACAGATATTGATCTCCTCCCCAAACCCAAAACCTTATCGAAAAGAAGTAATTTGGAAGAGATCTAGAAATACTGTGCAACGTGCGTCTTGACCTGATCGAGAAATTTTTTTCGAATCCCTCTGTTGGAGCTTGTCCACACATGAGGCTGAAAAGAGGAGTGGAGATGTATTATGAAGAAAAGAAGCAGGGCTAAAATCATAAATCTTAATTTAAAATAAGGATAAAAAAGTAATTTCAACTTTTGGAAGGATAGCAGGTACCCGCATAGACGAATATTATATTATCCGAACCCGACCCGATAACAAGCGGTATTAAAAAACTCGCTACCCGTGGATACCTATTACCCGCGGATACCAACATCCATAACGAGTTTAATCCGCAATTCCCACGGACATGTGTTTTTTTGCCATCTATATGTATGTCGTCTAGATTTATATTTATTTATTTTATTGAAAATGAATTTACATTTGAGAGGAATATTTGAGAATAATATATGTATGCATATATTAAATATTTATTTAGTATAATACATATATATATATGGGTTTGCTAACTTGCGTATGCCTGTTTTTCAGTTGGTACATTTTAGCAATGTGTACCGGGTTTCAGTAGACAAAAATACCCTTATATCATGAATTCTAAGTTTTAATATTAATGATATTTTAATAATTTTCATTCTCAAAAATAAAAAAAGAAACTCCCAAACCCTTACCCACCTCTCTCATTCCTCTCAACCCTTTCTCTTTCATTTCTTTCACTCCAACCTTTTCTCTATCATCCCTACTATAGCCCCAATTGAAAAAAAATCAGAAACACTTGCCTTATTTTAATAATTTTCATTCTCAAAACTAAAAAAAAAAACGAAACCCTTACTCACCTCCTTCATTCCTCTCAACTCCTTCATCTCTCTCACTCAAACATTTTCTCTGTCATCTCTGCACCAACCCCAACTAAAAAAACACTCATTATTAAATAAAATGGTTAGAGAAAAAAAAATACTTACATAAATAAAAAAATTAAAGCACCTAATTTTTCCTTTGTACAATTTTAAATAAAATTTCAAGATTTAGAATTTTTATTGTTTAATTTTATCGTTGAGAATTTTATTGTATTTTGATTTGTTTTTTCTTTAGTAGAGGAAAACAAGTTAATGAATTTCTATCAAAAACAATTAAATGGCCACAGAGCAATGTTAAGTAGTAGTCTCATAATGTAAAGGAAGGATGCTCATAAGTCTTGGTGCAAGTTGTGCCCGTCGACTGTAATATATACAGTGAAGATAATGAAAATAAAGAGATTATGAATGAACTTTTTTTGGAAGGTGAATATGTCAATGACTAAACTCTTTACAAAAGTAAATTGTTTAATAATGAGTGTTTTTTAGTTGGGGTTAGTGTAGAGATGACAGAGAAAATGTTTGAGGGAGAGAGATGAAGAAGAAATGGTTGAGAGGAATAAAGGAGGTAAATAAGGGTTTGGGGTTTCTTTTCTTAGTTTTGAGAATGAAAATTTCAATTGGGGTTAGAGTAGGGATGACACAGAAAAAGTTGGAGTGAAAGAGATGAAAGAGAAAGAGTTGAGATGAATGAGAGAGGTGGGTAAGCGTTTTGGGGTTTCTTTTTTTATTTTTTTTAATTTTGAGAATGAAAATTATTAAAATACCCTTAACCTTAAAACTTAGAATTCATTATATATAAGAGTATTTTTGTCTACTAAAATCTGATACACATTGCTAAAATGTACCAACTGAAAAACAGGCGTACGCAGGCGTACGCAAGTTAACAAAACCATATATATATATATATATATATATATATATATATATATATATATATATATATATATATATATAATATTTATTATAATATAAAAATAATGCATATTATAGCAAATTGGATGCACTAGTAATCTGTTGTTAATATTGAACTTATCTTATTTGTTATTATATTAACAAATTCAGATAAATATATGATAAGACAGGGAGTTCACTAGTCTAATATTTATTTTTTTCTAATACTTACAAACTATTATTTATTAACTTAAACTTTATTGTAGGTGAATTTTCCCTTATGACATATCAAAATTTGCATCCGTGTCAGAGATCACACTGATTTACCTCAAATTAATTTGGCAAAATTTTATTGTGAAGTTTGAATTTAGTTTTTATTGATTTTATTTCTCTTTTATCTAATATGTTTACGTTCTAACGATACATTATTTTGGCTTAAAATTCTTATATTATTTTAATTTGTCAAATATTTTAATTTATATTTTATCATTATCTATTCGGATTTGATTTTTTAACATTTATTTTTAATTTATATATCTCGCTATGAATTTTTTTTTTCTAAATATGGTAGGGTTTGCCTTAATTACCACAGTTTTATGTGCATATTTATTTAATTTATAGCAATATATATGTATATCATCATATTAATTAACTTACATGTGAACATAAACCCCTATGCTAGGTAGACGATTATAATTCACAATAAACAAAATCTTATTTCAACGATGAATTTAAATATTATTGATGCTTGTGATGCACATTACTGTTTTATTTTTTGTAATTATTCATAATAATATAGGTTAATGCTTTTATTTGTGGATATGTATCTCGTGTCGTCAATTTAAATTTTGCAGGTGAATATTTAAATCTCAAGGAAATAAAATCTGTGTCAAGGGATTAATTTAATATCAATAATTTTTTTTACAATGTTATTAAAGGAAAAACTCAAATATATTAAAGATTCAAAATTTATTTAAGCCTTAATTTTAGCAACTTACTCATATATTGAGGGAGTTATGCTGCGACTAAGTTTAATTATGATTTAAGTATTTTTTTTTGTAAAAGATATAATATTTTGGGCCTCTTTAATGTTCTGTTTTCTTCTAAACATGCACCATTGTAGAGAAGATTGGCAGGGAAAGCATATGGTAACATATTATTTTACAAATTTACCCCTAGTTTTTAATTAATGGTGCGTTTGCTATTATAATCTCATTTACATATTTGAATTATAAAATATATTAAATACTTCAGCTTTTAATTATAAATTAAACTAGTATACACATAAAATGTAACTATTTTTCATATTCAAAATTCTGGGCATCTCTATATTTTTAATGTATTACTTTTTAAAAGTATTTATGTGAATTTCGCATAAAATTCTGGATAATTAATAATAATAATTATTAAAATAACAAAAATAACAATACTAACAATAATAGTAGTAGTAATAATAATATTTATATTTAAATTTATATCACATTTATCATTCAAAATAATAATAATCTAATTTTATCTATTAAATCATTTTTTTAGTTTATTAAATCCATCATATTATACCCAAACTTATCCCAAATTCATTCAAATTACATCATTTTTTTCTTAATCCAAACAACATTACAATCCTCCATCTTTTTAAATCTATTCACTCAAACTCCTTCAAATCATTTCCCCAATCTAAACACACCTTAAATAAGTTTTTTAGGGTATTTTTTTATTCTGACTTTTGTTTCCATATCTTTTAATGGCATACTTAACTGTAAATGGTAAGTTAATTGCACGTATTCTTAATTGGATACGTATCTTCTTAAAAATATGTTTTAAGAAAACGAACTAATGGATCGAGATAATGTTGTTTCCTTTCTATTAGAGTTTGCATTGCTCTTTCTTCAGCATTTATGATTTAATGGTAAAATTAAAAAAAAAATGAAGAATCCAAAAAGACAATCCTAACTTTTATTCTTTTTGAATTTCACATTTGAATAAAAAAACAAAAACCATATGAAATGCAAAACTGATGAAAACGACATTGTTCCATCACATTGGTTAATTTTTCTCCAAAAGGCACAAGTTTAAAAATATGTGTATGTATATTTAACTAGTAATATTCTTAATTAGCAGACCATTCATTACTTTAAAAATATAGATAAATGATAGGTATCATAATAAAAATATAGTTTTTTATAAGGAACCAAATATTTCTTTTTTGTAATCAGAAGTAAAAAAAAAATTAACGATAAAAAGGATAAAAAAACAAGTTTATTGATGACATAAATAAATAAAAAAATCACAAGTATTATAGTTACGGAAATGTCAATTAACTTGGACGTAACAAACGGAAAAAAATATAGGAAAATTGATGAGAAATAAAAGTTATTTAAGCCCATTTTTCATACGTATATATTAATAGAAAGATTAAAATCTAAAGAGATGAGACTTGGAAACTTTCTTGATTTAGAAGTCACGTGGAGATAAGAAGAGAGAGGAGCGATGGAAAGAGATAAATGTTAAGTAATTAGAATGACTTGTTGTACACTTTTGTGATCAAGTACAAACAAACCACAGAAAGATGAGAAGAGATAAAAGAGTGATAAAAACAAATACAAGAGTCAAGTAACTGAAACTATTTATGATGTAATAATGAACTATAAAAGATAAACTCTAATAGGATTAATTATCAAGCATAAAATATATAAAGATTCTTGTTATAAAAAAGATATTTTGTATGATCTTATTATTATAAGAGTTTGATATGATTTAGAGACCAGAAACGCGGATCACACCTTTCGAGTTCCTGCAACGGACTAGTAGAAAATTTTCAACTCTTTCTCCAAATTCGCATTTCTATTGAAAATTGAGTTTGAGAAAAAGGAGAGATGGAAAATACGACGGAGTTCGAGCACTTCGACGTGGTGTCAGACGATTCCGATCACCATTTTCTGGGTTCAAAGAAGGGAAAATGGTTCAGCGATTCAAAGAGCACAGTGTACAAAACCATCGTGAAAGAGTGGAAGATTCTCCAGCAGAACTTACCGGAATCAATCTATGTCAGAGTCTACGAGCAACGCATTGATCTAATGAGGGCTGTGATCGTAGGCGCTGCGGGCACACCGTATCACGATGGTCTCTTCTTCTTCGACATCGTGTTTCCTTCAGATTATCCGAGGAACCCTCCGAAGCTGTATTACCATTCCTTCGGGTACAGACAGAACCCGAACCTGTACACGAACGGGAAAGTGTGTTTGAGTCTGTTGAACACGTGGTACGGGAGAAAGAAGGAGAAGTGGGACCCTAGTGAGTCCACCATGTTGCAAGTGTTGCTCTCGATTCAAGCTCTGGTTCTGAACGAGAAACCATTTTTCAACGAACCTGAGGCTGTGCCATCGGAGAAGAAGTCACGTGCGTACAACGAGAACGTCTTCCTTACTACTTGCGTCACCTCCTTCCACCTGCTTAAGCGGCCGCCGCGGAATTTCGAAGCCTTCGTCAGAGATCATTTTCGCCGGCGGGCGTTTTCGATTCTGGCGGCTTGCGGCGAATACGCGAGTGGACGCGTGGGAGTTGGGTATTATAATTACCATGACTTTCGTTTTCCGATGGTCCAAGTTTCGAAGAGTTTCAAGGAGCGGATGGTGGTGCTTTACCCTCGGCTCTTCGAAGCGTTTCGTCAGAATGGTGCTCCTTTGGAGGGTTTGGCAGAACGATTGGAGGTGCAGAGCCAAGAATCTGAAACCAAAAGAAGTGGAGTCTTCAAAAAGATAGTGGAAAAGATCAAAAAGGCTTTCAGATTCAAGAAATTTGGTAAGAACAAAATTAGCCAGGTGGAGGGGAGAAATCGTGGTCTTGAAAGTGTCTGAAAGTTAACCTAAATTGAAGTAGTGTGCATATCTTATTATAATGGCTTTTTCATAAGATTGAATTGTTGATTGGAAAAAAAAAAACCACAGGGTCACTGTACTCGTTCATGATGCAAGTTTAGATTGTGATCTTATCTCCAGTTAGACAGACTGAAATGTTCATGCAATTTAATTGTTTTTAAAATTTGCGCACTCATTTGATTTTTATCTCATTCTTGTTCCTTTTCATCATCGCAAAAATTATTGTTTTACGATTTCACTCTCCTTTTATCTCTTTCTGCAGTATATTCCACTCACCATAACAATTGCATATTCTTCTTTAAAATGAAATGAGGGAATTTGAGTATATAATAAATTGCCGTTTTTACATATTTTTTTTTATCAAATTTCCCCTATTTTATTTCCTATCTACAAAATAGATCCTAAGAGCTTAGAGTCATGGAATTAAACGAAATTCCATATTTATAAGGGGCTAATAACAGATAAGAAAACAAATACATAAATAATTTGAACCATTTATTTTTATAACAAGGAACTGCTAACATTTACATAGTTCGTAACTAAAAGTCGAAGTTCTCAGATACCGGATGGATTTATGCTAGTAAAACCCCGAATTTGTGGACCATCAAGGTATCGTCGCACAGAAATTAGTTCTTGGTTATCAAGATTAGGCTAGTGCGTGAACTTTGCAAATGAAAACAAAAATCATATACATTTACAGCACAAAAGATCAGCGCAAATAAAGAACCTACTACAGTTTGGACTGTTTCTTGGAACTTCGACCAGCTATGAATTCCTGCATCTTTCTGAATTGCTCCTTCGTCATTCCGTTATAATAATCATGAGCCCTCTCCTAAAATATTTACACGTGTGGAGAGTTTATATGTAAGAAGATTTGGAGTGTAAAGCTAAAAATGTACACAAATGAGGAAAATAGAAAAATCCACAGCAAGGAAGATCATTGATTACATAGAAGAGAAGCATAAAATGGATAATGCTGACAGAGAGACAATCAGGAAAGAAATAGTGCCAAAGAGAGAGCAAACAAATCAATCCCCCGATACAATTTCAGTGCAACACAACCTTTCTCTTTTCTTTTCCAATGTTTACGAAAGATACAATACATTAATCTCAGGTTGATGGAAATTGCACTGGAGTCAGAGGCCCCTGAATTGCATTTCGTCAGACAAATTAACCATAAGGGTTGCAAACTAATTTCAATAAGTTTACACTTTCAAAGTCAAATTTGATCAATATAATGCTGTTTTCAGGATCCGTAACAACATTTCCATCATTAGGGGGACAATTTCTTTGTGATAAATAAAATTAGATGGGTAGGGTCTCAGTATCTTACCAAGTTAAGGTAGGTCACTCATAATCTGTGGGCTGAGTCTATTTCTTTTCAAGACAGACCATCTTATTGATGTTATAAGTTTTCTCACAAATATTTTAAGGAGAGAATAAAAATGATTTTTAATATAAACTACAATTAGTTTAGTTAATATAAAAGTTAAAAAGTGTTAATAAATTAATTTATACATAAAGTAATAAATTCTACGGCAGTTATGAAAAACTTTTAGTATACTGAGGTCTAACTCCATGTTAAGTTCACATCAACTACAGGGACCAGCAATTAATGGATACATTAGAATTCTTCTAGCTATCTTAGAAATTAAGCAACAATCAACATGAATAACAGAGGCAGATAATTGTTGTGTTGCTCTAGACCAAAGAACCAAACCAATCTTTTCACTAAATCCGTACCATATAATGGTAGAGACAAATTGAACAGAGTACTAACCTTTTCAAGGGAAAGTGCACGGCCAAGATCAAGTTTGATGCCATCATTGATAACCGCCTTGTACCTCAACACCAAGTCTTGGTTGTTTTTGACAATAGCATCAGCAATTTCCCTGCTTTTCTTCAACAATTCACCCTCTTCAACCACATGATTCACGAAACCCAGCTTTTCAGCCACCTCAGCGGTCAAAGGTGAGGCCGTAAGAGATACCTCGCGCGCTTTGTTGACCCCAATGATGCGCGAAAGCTTCTGAGACAAACCCCACGAGGGAAATATCCCAAACCTGCAACAAACAGGTAAGGGGCGTGTTCAAAATCCGAAGAGTCGATTTGTCTTAAGGATAAAGGGAATGAACCTAGCGTGAGTGTCCATGAACTTAGATCCTTTGGCAGCGACCAAGATGTCACAGGCGAGGGCAATTTCGAATCCAGCGGTGACGGCGAATCCTCTCACGGCTCCGATTATCGGTTTGCGGCAGAGCTCCATTTGCACCACGGGGTCGCTCTCCGGATCCTTCACGTCGCCCTTGAACACGTCCTCCGCTGCCGTGAGATCCACGCCCGAACAGAACGATCGGCCCGACCCGGTCAATATGATGACCCGCACCGACTCGTCCCGGTCCAGTTTCTTGAACGCCTGGGCCAGGTCCACCATCATGGGCCGGGTCAGCGAGTTTAGAGAACCTGGACGATTGATCGTAATCAGTGCGACGCCGTTTGGGTGGCGGTTCACTAGTATTAGTTTCTCCGGTGATTGCCGATCCATGTTTGACCCGATTCGATGGTTGAAAATGTGAAGTTAGCTTAAGAAGAGACGGAGGGAGTGGATCCTTCTTTGAGGATGCAGTCTTGAAGTGCGTGACGCGAAAGATTATCGGACGGAGAGATGCGTGCCAGATAATTATCTTTATCCACCACAAAACTAATATTTCTTATTATATGATCATGATTTATATGAAACTGAAGTTATATTTAATGATTATTATTTTTAAAAATGTTAGAATTAATTTTATAAATAAAATCATAATTTTGATAGTAAGAGATTGGAAAAAAATGTTAAACACAGATAGTTGGTTGAAATCATCAAAATCAATCATAATATTATTTGATTGTTGTGCTTAAATAAATCTAGAAAAAGAGAGAATCCATACAAAGGCTTGATGGATAATATAACATTATTTTTACTGTCAGAGAATTTTTTTTAACAATTGTTATTTCTATATTTAAAAATTATCATTTATAATTAAGTTTGTCAGTGTGATATAATTTTCATTTATATTTTGTTCATGTTAATGTGATATAATATAAACATTCAACAATTTAGATAAAAAGTAAGATTTGGACAATATTGATATTAATCTATCTCATTTATAAGAATTGGACAAACTCTGGGTGGGTTAATTGGGATAAGAATAATGGTAGGTTAAGGTGAATTTTTTGACAACATTAATACAATGTTTTTTTTCATTGAGTTTAGAGTACATAAGTATAATAACAAATAAATAATAAATTAATAAAAAAATAACATGTAACATGTATATCAGATAAAAAAATTTCAAAAATCTGGTCAAAATATTTTTTTTTCTCTTCGTGTAAAAACATTTTTGACACACATAGCGGTTTGAAAAATCAATAGATTTTGACACTTGAAAATTTTGGTTCCAATTGTAGCAATTCAATCTTATTTATTACCACCGATTACATCATTAGATACTCTGTAATTTAGACCTTTATATAATTAACCTTAATTTTGGGTGTTTATATAATTTACCTTTGCTATAAATTAACAAACTAGAAGGATGAAATCCTTTTACATTGTGACATCCCAAAATATAGCATACACTTATATAATTTAAGACGTCAGCATAAATGATAATAGAAAGCAGTCAAGAGTGTTTAATTAGTTAAATTAGGATTACAGTAATCCAGGAAATTTAGAAGAAATTAAAACGTGAAAATTCTTAGTATCTCAAAATACAGAAGATTTAAAAGGGCATAAGAAAATTCCTAAAGATCTAGGCCGCTACAGTGCCTTAGTTCTCCTCCAGGGCGTTTTCCACTGAGACCTCATTCTCCTCTGCTCACATCCAAAAATGGATGATCATTGCAAAAGAGAGACATACAACACACACAAACAAAGCAAGAGTGAGTTAATTATATAAATAAGAAACATACAATAGATTTCTCATGTGATAATATGAAAATGAATAGAAAGCAAAGCAGATTTATAACATACAACCTAAACATGTGAAGTTCTAGACTTGACTCGTCCGGACTTTAAAATGAGAGTCGGGCTATGGCGAGTCTTGCACCCGTGGTGACTTATGAAACTTGAGTTCCCCACCCTGCCACACTCACGAGGTTAGTCCGTTCCGAGCCTTGAGGCATACTGGGAGCCCCCAAGACTAAGGACCTCCTGCTACTTCTCACCACATGGTTCAACCTCTCTAAGTGAGTTTGATTGACCATTGAAGCGTCAGAAAGACTCTCAAGGCTGAGCCCCTACTTTCATTTTAAAACACTAAGAATCTCACCAAGAGATTCTACATTTGAAACTACTATAAGCAACCATGAAATCATGTTTCAGTCTTTCCCAATTCACACACCTTTGAATTATAATCAACCCACATATTTAAGCCTTAAATATCAAATCTTATATAACAGAACATGCTCCACAACCACTTCCAATCATCTCAAATAGACGATATTGTCATGTTATTACCAAACAATAATATATACCAAACAGTAAGATAAAAATCATGGATTATATGTAAAAATAATAATAGCATAATCTCTGAAAACTAAAATAATTTTATCACTACAAATTTAATATACTGAATGAAATAATAAATAAATAAAAAAAGGAAAACAGCTTGCATCTTATTCTTTTGATAGATTCATAAAATATATATATATATATAATCTATACATTAATAATATAATATATTATCATATTTATTATCTCTAAATAACTTACAATGTTCCCTCTTTTACCAACCCAACACAACCCAATTTCGTTGCTGGTTATATAACTAGCCTAAGAACTCTATATTTTTTCCCATCCTTCTCGTACCCCAATTGATCACCGGAGAGAGAACATATGTCTAACGCATCAGACTCACCTTCTACACCAACACATATGACTAGTCGCAACTGACTGGACCAGGCTAGGGCTGTTCTATGATCAGGGATGTGTGGCTCTGGTTTTTAGGTTCTCTCTATCCTACCAACAGAGAAGGTTCCCAACAAGTTCCAAGTATTTTTATTTGATTTAATCAACTATCCTATTATTTTTAGTTTCCTAATTCCCAAAGTTATACATCCCCTCTCACAGAACCTGAGGCTACATTCAACCCATTTTTTTTTCATCAAATCAGTATCACCCCCAACTTATTCCAACAACCAGATTCATCAAATTCATTCAGAGCACATCATAATCAATATATAAACAGGAATCATTCCCAGGATCATCAATTCAATGAAATTCAGTTCATCAACACAATTNCAGGCAGATTATAACAATCACAATCAAACATAGAGAATGAACCAAAGGTTCAGAACATTCCAAGACCAAATACTTAAAACAGAGACAATTAAATATCAAACAATATATCACAATTAAATTTAACATGCATAGAGCATTAAAACAGAGTTAACCAGTGTACAAACGCAATTCAACATATTTTCTCATAAATTCAGGAATTAATCAGAACAACAAAATACTTATATAGTTAGCTCCCTTACCTGGTGGGTTGCTCAACACAGTTCACAGATGCTTTAACAGTACCCCCTACACCGTGTGAAACTGTACAAAACCTATAAATCACCAAATAGGTGATAGACTTTAGCTCTTTGAGTTGGAATAAACCGAGAATGAAAGACAAAATCACACAGGGCACAGGAAATCAGAAAATGGTACAACCTAGGACAAGAACAGTGAAAGAAAATAGGAAAAATCTACTTACCCGCTGGAACACAAAACCAATCGGATGGTTTCGTAGCTCTTGACTCCAGGAACAAGGAAACCCCACCAAATTAGGATTCAATAGGTGGAAATGACTGGAAACCTAGAGAGAAGTCAGAGCACTTGAGTTAGGGCAAGGTTCTAGTGAGAGAAAAGGAAGAACTGAAATGTTTTCCTGATTTTTGGCTAAGTCCCTCAAGGCTCAAGTGCCTTGGTTTGATGGGTCTGACTGCCCTTCCTAAGGCCCAATGGCCTTTAAAAATAAGGCTCTTACAACATTAATACGAGAAATTAATAGTACTATTTAATGTTTTTCCTAAATAACACTATTAAAGTGTGAAAAAAATTCTTTTAACAATTATTTTTTGACAAATAAATTTACACAAATTAATAAAGTGGTTACGGTATTCTGTTATAAAAAAATTATTAATATATGAAAATCCTTGAAAGTATGTTGGATTGGAGAAACGTTACGTGACGTGAATTATTGGTGAATGGGTAGGAAGTGGGTAGAACATGGTGGCTTCAAATATCTGTAATATCTTCCATACGGACATAGCACCTAACAGTTTGAGGCATATCGAGATTCCCTAAAAGCAAAAGACACCTTACCAAGCAAATTAAGAAAATTGTTGTCATAAAGGTTTGAAATCATGAAAACAGAACTTTAATATATAGTGGCTCATGATTTTCACTATCTCCTAATCTTTCTCTAATTTGTAAGTTTATAACATTTGTGCCGAAGTATTTAGTATGACGAAATCGGTATCCACACCAAATAAAAGGTCAAGTTTGAAGGAGTCCGCGAATGTTGCGTGGCCAAATGTAGTTGGAACCTCCTTCTAAGAGATTCTCAGCGACGATAACATTTGCAGCATCAGTTGGATGATAGGGGTCCCAAAACACGTAAGTTGATCTGTCCCAGCAAACTTTCGATGTGGGACCACATGGAACCAGACCTCCATAGCGCCCAGCCACGCGACAACAAGCTGAAGTTGGATTAACAAAACCTGCCACATGTGTGTACACACAATAAAATTTTTGTTCATAATAAACACCTTGCAAATGCATCTTCAAAGGTTCTATTCTGATAATCGATTATTTGCCACGTACCGAGTGCTACATAATTCTTGAGCATATCATCTAAAATTTGATACACATCTGCATAAGCAAAAGCTGAACCCTCTAGATTTGAGTTGAGTTCTGTAATAAGGTCCTTTAGTTGGGAATTATATAGCTGTGCTAGCTGATTGGGGAAAGAAACACAGCTATCTCCAGCACCGATGTTTGAATCCCTCTGACTTGGTATACACCCTATAGGCCCCACATTCGCCACAACAACTTTTCTAGCCCCCAGATTGAACAACCTCTGCATGTGGTACATACGTTGTTTTGAAACATTAAACAATTTGTCCTAGAAATAGTCAAAAACAAAGATTTCATAAAATTATAATCCTGAAAAACATTACAGTGAGCTGAAGTCTGAATTTTGATATCATTTTTGCGACAAAGGATTGTGGAGACTCCGACTCCCGTTCGGAAAATGAGAATGATGGTGTTAGGTAGTTATTTATGAAATCGTTTGAGCCTATCGACACGGAAAACAATGACCTATTTAATAGATTAAGAGCCGCAGGAACACCAATGCTGGCTATGATGTCTTGTCTGGTATTTGCAAAATTATCTATCTGCGCATCGAAGTTGAGCCGACCACCCTGACAATCCATCAATGCATGCACACTGTTATTAATGTATGATGATGTGAGATTATCACGGTCTTATAAACACGTAATAATGATTTAAAACAATCCAATATATAGCATGTTAAACAAACATCAACTGAAGAAGAAACTCACAAAGATTTGTCCAGTGAAATTGAGAATTCCACCTCCACCAGAAGCATAATTGACACCTTTCAGAATTACTGGTCCAACTGTGGTGGGTGCCAAATAAGGTGGGGTTAAATCCATACCCAGTTCCTGACCTGATGGAGCAAGAAAAAGAAAAACTCATCAGACAAAAGAAGTAATAAGATCAATAATAGATAAAAAAGTACAGAAAAACATAGGAAGTAATTAATATAAAAGGTGGTAAATCTTGCCAATGATGTCGACGATGGTTCTTCCATTAGTGAACCTTCCCGTTGGTCTTCCAAAATCAATGCCATTGGGTACATAATTAGCCTTTGAGAAGGAAACAAGGTAGTTATTGTTTCCTGCGTCAACAAGGGAATCTCCGAATACAAAATTTGCAGGGAGATAATCTGAGGTTGAAACGTTAAACAAAACCAAGACTATGAAAAGTGGAAGCAGATTCAAAAGGGCACCCATCACAGAGAAAGAACAATAACTGATGACTGCAATGAAGTACAGAAGCAGTATCCTTCTCCTATATAGTACTTATACCTGTGCCACATTGTACCAAAAACAATGGGCTTTATAACGTGCAAAAGACACTGCCACCGGCTCATGATAATGGAATTTTATAATAATAAATCATGAGATGGATAATATCATGCAGTGCGCCAACATTAATTGCTCTGCCTATAAACCTACTAGTCTTGACCGTGTAGTTGGAGGGAATAAATGACATTTCAAATTAAAAAAAAAATACCATAATAAATATATATATTTTTTTGTTTTCATCCACATAAATGAGATTGTCACTTAATAAACAACTAATAATAAGGGTGTGTTTGGACTAGATTATGGATTTGAGAGACTAAAAATGATTAGATTTGAGAGAGAAGAGAAGTGAAAGTGAAGTTGTGTAGATGAAGAAAAAGATAGTGAGAAATGAAGTGAAAGTTTACTAAAGATTGGTAACGATTTAATGATTGATAAATAAATAAAACAATTATAAATTAATGATTAGTAGTCTTTAAATAATATACAATACATTCACGATGATTAAAACAATATTTTAATAAAATTATTTAAGCGAATAATTTGTTTATTACGATTACTTTTTAAGGTGTCTGAAAAACCTTAAACAAAAAAATATTTTAGTACGAGTCTAGTATAAAATCCTTGTATTATGAACGAAACCACAGGTTCTGCTATACTTTGTGAAGCTTTTGAATTTACGTGCAACACAACGAAATGGTAGCTTTGGTTATCTGCTTCTCAATTTTAAAATCTTCTCTGTCTACAGTACTTTGCTAGCAATGGCGCAGGTTGTTCAAACTTCAAAGTTCAGAAGCACTGAATCTTCACGCTTTGTAATTAAATGCATCTCAGTAAAAGAAAGGATTGTATTTAATGTTTGCAGGGACTTCCTTCAATTCATTTTTTCTTTTGCAACTTTTAGTTTAACAAGACCCACACTGTCGCTTTTTCTTCACTGATAGTTTTTCTTTCGTTTTCTGTGCACCCCGTACCAATAATAATATTTAAAATATGTATATTATTATTATTATTATTATTATTATAAGGTTTAATCCTTCTAATACTTCTTATTTTCGGTGACTTTTTTCAATTAGGTTTCTCATTTTTTGTTTTTCTCAATTGAGTCTTTATTTTTGAAAAATTGAAACAATTAGGTCACTGTCGTTAGTTTCGTACTAAAACCGTTAAAAAGGTGACACGTGTCAGCTCGTGATTTTTTTGAAATTTTTAAATATATTTTTAATTATTTTTATTTTTATTTTTTTTTACTTTTAAAAATATAATTTACCACGTGTCAAATTGACATTGTGCCACGTAGCAATGACAGTGTGAGGTGGCACTGACAGTGCCACGTGTCACTGTCTAACCACGTGTCATTGCGTTTAATTCAATTTGGTCCCTGTATTCTTATTTTGTTCCAATTTGGTCCTTGTATTTTTATTTTGTCTCAATTTTGTCCTAATTTTTTTTAAAAATTGTTCCTTCCCAAATAAAAACGGTATGTACATTTTCCAAATTTTTGTCTTTAAATTTGTTTTTGTTAAGCAAATTATTAATAATGATATATTTCAAATCGAAATATTTAACTCTAGAAACTTTTTATGAATTGTTGAGGAAGTATTGAGACTATACTTGTGTAGATTACATTCACAAAAATATTTATTATTNAGATGTTAACTTTTATAGGTTACTCATTCATATTATTTAGATTAAATGATTTCTTTGCTACTATATAAATAAAAATGTGTCAAATGTTAGTTTGTAATTTTTTTATTTTTCTAATAAAAAAATTAATTTGTATAAATTTCTTTGTAAAGATTTATATACAAATATAATTTTGTTTGAACTTGGAGAGAAACAAAATTGTTTAGTTTTTTTTAAAAAAAAATAGGACTAAATTAAGACAAAATAAGAATATAGGGACCAAATTGAGACAAATTAAAAATATAGGGGCCAAATTGAGACAAATATAATGAGACGTGGTCTGATAGTGACACATGGCACTATCAATGCCACCTCACATTGTCATTGCCACGTGGCAATTTTTTTTTTTAAATAAATAATAAAAATAAAAATAAAAATAAAAATAATTAAAAATATATTTCAAAAATTCAAAAAAATCACGAGTTGACATACGTCACCCTTTTTAACTGTGTTAGTACGGAACTAACGACAGTGACCTAATTGCTTCAATTTTTCAAAAATAGGGACCCAATTGAGAAAAAGAAAAAATGAAGAACCTAATCGAAACAAATAACCAATAACCAAAATAGAGACTATCAGAATGATTAAACCTTATTATAAGATTCATTTTAATTAATTTTGATTTATCTTGTTTAATAATATTTTATTTTTAAATGGATTAATATTAAAATTAATATACTTAATTTAATTCATGACCGATCATTTACTTATTAATTAATCTAATTTACTTATAGCTCACTAAATAATCTAAATTATAACCGAGTATCTCATCTGTGACTTACCTTTTTCTTGAGACAACTTTGCGCGCATCACCGTGACTACTTTTTTTGCATTTGTTATGGATCATAAATGGTGCAGGTAGCATATATGGAAGAATGGGGAATATGCATACGCTTAAAAGAGATTTTGTAAACTGAATTACAGCTATGAACAGTAAGAAAACAAAGGAAGTACCATACTTGGTTGTTGATCATGTGTGGCATCACCTTCATAACTGCGTAAACAACAATGGGAAACCAAAGAGTTCCATCCACTTTAAACTTGCTTCATCTGGTAATCAATGAAGGTCGACGTGATTCATCTTTTTGACTTTTAGCCATTTTTTTTATTATTTTCTTATGTTTAAGCCAGTTGACTTTAGTTAATTTATTATTGCCGTTCTTTTTAAAAAAAAAAAGCATGCGTCATGCTATTTTTTTATATCATTCTTCAATTATGAATTATTATACAATGTAATAAGTTTTTTGCTTTTTATAATAAGTTTCTTATTGACTTTGGATGTGTTGTAATTTTCTAATATTTTAAAAATCATCAAAGTCTCACATTATTTTTCTCTCCAATAGAGATGATTTTATAATAATGAAAGTGCGAGAACAATATTAATCAATTAATTTTTAGGATAACTTATAAAGAAATTTATTCATTTGTTTAGTTATAATTTTTTTTTCCTGATATGTGGCCCACTCAAACAGGACATTGAGGTTAATGTATATTGAGGAACATTTAACACGTGTTGATTGATATATTTAAACTGAAATGTTGTAATTTAATAACTCAATATTTGAGATTCACGTCTCCTATTTATATTTTAATAGAATATTAAATACAAATATATCTATACATCATTTTTAGAATATTTTTTAATGTATTTATCATTGTAAAAACCTCCTTTACCCTCAGCTATGACAAATAGCTAGGGGAGAAATATTGGTTTGTTTAGTTTAGTTTTGATATAGACTTCCATTCTCTATATTTTTTTCTCTTATCATATATATGAAATTAATTAGTAAGAAAAGAAAAAAAATAATAATAAGTATTTAAATAAATGTAAGGATGTGCTATATATACTATTTTGTATATATAGCACAGGACATCCATATATATATATATATATATATATATATATATATATATATATGGGATTTGCTAACTTGTGTACGTCTGTTTTTCAGTTTGTACATTTTAGCAATGTGTATCGGGTTTCCGTAGACAAAAATACCCTTATATCATGAATTCTAAGTTTTAAGGTTAAGGATATTTTAATAATTTTCATTCTTAAAATTAAAAAAATAAAAAAAGAAATCCCCAAACCCTTAGCCACCTCTTTCATTCCTCTCAATCCTTTCTCTTTCATCTCTTTCACTCGGACTTTTTCTCTCTCATCTCTGCTCTAGCCCCAATTGAAAAAAATCAGAAACATTTGCCTTATTTTAATAATTTTCATTCTCAAAACTAAAAAAAAAAAAAATCAAACCCTTACTCACTTCCTTCATTCCTCTCAACCCTTTCTCCTTCATCTCTCTCACTCAAACATTTTCTCTGTCATATCTGCACTAGGACCAACTAAAAAAACACTCATTATTAAATAAAATGGTTAGAGAAAAAAATACTTACATAAATAAAAAAATTAAAGCACCTAATTTTTTCTTTATATAATTTTAAATAAAATTTCAAGATTTAAAATTTTTATTGTTTGATTTTATCGTTGAGAATTTTTTTGTATTTTGATTTGTTTTTCCTTTAGTAAAGGAAAACAAGTTAATGAATTTCTACCAAAAAAAATTAAATGGCCACGGAGCAATGTTACGTATTGTCTCAGAATGTAAAGAAAGGATGCTCATATGTCTTGGTGCAAGTTGTGTCAGTCGACTGTAATATATATAGTGAAGATAATGAAATTAAAGAGATTATGAATGAACTTTTTTTGGAAGGTGAATATGTCAATGACTCAACTCTTTACAAAAGTAAATTGTTTAATAATGAGTGTTTTTTTAGTTGGAGCTAGTGCAGAGATGACACAGAAAATGATGTTTGAGTGAGAGAGATGAAGGAGAAAGGGTTGAGAGGAATGAAGGAGGTGAGTAAGGGTTTGGGGTTTCTTTTTTCAGTTTTGAGAATGAAAATTTTTAAAATAAGGCAAGTGTTTGATTTTTTTCAATTGGGGCTAGAGTAGGGATGACAGAGAAAAGGTTGGAGTGAAAGAGATGAAAGAGAAAGGGTTGCAAGGGACGAAAGAGGTGAATAAGGGTTTGAAGGGTTTCTTTTTTTATTTTTTTTATTTTGAAAATGAAAATTATTAAAATATCCTTAACCTTAAAACTTAATTCATGATATATAAGGGTATTTTTGTCTACTGAAATCCGGTACACATTGCTAAAATGTACCAACTGAAAAACAGGCGTACGCAAACTAACAGACCCATATATATATATATATATATTGTCTATAAAAAATTATAACTATTAAATAAAAATTTTGATTATAAAAATATTTTTTAATCATAAAATTTATTCTTGCATTAAAGTATAAGTAAAAAAAATATAAAAATATAAATACTATAAAATTTTGCACTATAATAATACTTAACATTTGTAAAAATAAGATAAAATGAAACAAAATTGTATTATAATTACTTTGATGTTTTTGATAAAATAATAAATAACTCTTTATAATTTTTTCTTTACTTTATTAAGAAGTGAAAGTATAAATTAATTTTACGAAATTAATTAGTAATATAAAGTTTTTATACATTTTTCTAATACCATTTTAGAAAATAAATATTAGATTTAACTTAATTTTATAAAATTAATTTACAAAATAAATTTTATATCTACTTATATATTATAAATTAATTTTATATAGTTAATGTGAGATTTTGAAAACTAATAATCAAATTAAATGTGTTAATTCAATCTTTTACACATGTCGCGACGAGATAGGAAACCGAAAAAACAAAAAGATTTAAGAAAAGATTTTGGGAGTCGCCACCATAATTTATTATGAAAAAATTATGGAAAAACCCTAAATAAAAACATAGTCTACAAAAAAAGAGATTTTCAGGTTCAGGAATCGGTTACACATAAGGGTAGCACCCTAGCACGCCTGTCCAAAAACAGTACCTCTAATTAAATGTATAAAATTAACGTGGTTTTTCAAAATATTTAATTTTCCCCAAAAAATAAAATAATAGAAATTATTATGAAAAAAAAATAATTTTGTTTTATGAACCCGACAAGGATTGACCTTATGCCTACGTATATCCTATCCATTTATAATGGACAATCAGGAATCGGGTAGTTTTTTATCTAGAAAAAGGTTTGTGAGTTTGTTAAAAAAAATGATTGTTTGAGATTTTTGAAATGTGAACCCAACAAGGATTAACCTTGCTCCTATACGATGGAGAATTAGGGATCACTTAGTTTTGGTAAAAAATGTTTAGTTTAACAAAATTAACTTTTTTGGTTTTAAATATTTTGTATTTTTTATATTCTAAGAACGGTGGAAAAAAGAAAGAAATCAGCCATAGGCCAACACGTACCCTTTATTTTATTATTTAAAAAAAAAAATATTTGTGTGTAGTAAAAAAAACTTTTTTAAAAAAAATTCCAGAGCACAATAAAAAGAAAAACAGGAGTGCAGATATGACATATCTTTTTAGTTTCGATAATCCCTTGTTTATTGTTTGGTGATTGCGGTTGACAGAACCCTTATGTTTAAGAACCTATTTTTCTCGAAATAGTCTTTCTTTCTATTGTTTCTGCAAGTCTATCTCTCTCTTTTTTTTTTCTTTCACAGGGTGCGTATTTAATAAGGAAAGAAAGAAATTGTCTTGATCGCAAAAAAAATAAATCAGATAATATTTAAAACATTGATTGTCAGAAAATATAATTTTCTCTTTAAAAAGTAACTGACGCAGCAAATATATTTTTAATTATTACTTATAATTTTTGGCATAATATTGATTCAAATTATTATCATATTAAACTAATATTACAAAAACATTCTTTATCCACCATTAGTTATTATTTTCTTATTCTTTAATCTTAATTATTTAACTTTCCGAACGAAATTGGATATTGAGAACACCAATAACCAATAAATTTAAAACTCAAGTAAAAACATTTTACGAATAACTTTTATCTACATGATCTTGAAAATATAAAATAAGATGCAAATTACTTATTACATTATGGAAAAATAAAAATTAAAAAAAGTAAAAAATAAATAAACTTACTAACTATAGTATAAATATAAAGCAAGAACTAAAATTAAGGTTTTTAAGTTATTTAAAAGAAAGTTCAATAAACATGTTACAAAAAAAAATCAACTTGCAATAGATGAAGAAATAAGGACAATTACAAAAAACTTAAATAAAAATTGAAAAATAAATAATTAGAAAGATAAATTATTATTATTAATAGTAAATAAGTTTACATAAAAAATTTAAAAAGCTTAGGACTAATAAACATAACATAGTACATGTAATCTATTTGTCACCTAATTACAAATATAGAAGAAAACTTAACATTTCCCGTTTCGTATTTGTTTCCCATAAAAACATTTATAGATTATATTTTTTTTTTATTTAAATGAATTTGGAGATAAGTATGAGTGGATTTGAAGTAATTTTTTTTTTAATTTTGTCACATAAATTAAATCATATACTAATTTTCACAAACTTTACTTTTAAATTAACTTTCATTTATCTTATATTTCATTCAAATAAACAAAAAAAAAAATTACTCTCAAATCTTCTCAAATCAACTAAATTACCCTCTCAAATTCACTCAAGTAAACAAGACCTTTTAGAGTTAGGAAAGTTTCATTATTTCATTCTAATCTTTAAAATAAAAGTTTGTTCTAATTCTTATATTCAAAATAATATACAATTTTTTGTCACGGTAACGGTATACTCATACCTATTCTATTTTTTCATTATTTTAATATCAATTAATTGATTTTTATAAAAAATAAATAAACATCACAAAAAACATATAATATTATATATCATACATTGATTACAAAAAGGACAATATGTTCACACAATAATGTAAATTAAATTATCTTCATTTATTTATTTTATTTTTATCTTTTTTATACCATTCCTAATTCAAAGATACTGTTTTCTTTTCTGTGTTTTTAAATTAAAAAGAAAAACGTTTTGATAATTAAAATGAAAATCAGTTTACTATTTTAATTGACTTTATTAAAAAAAGTCAAAGCTTTTTAATTAAAAGTAAATTAAATTCTTTCTAAAATTTAATTAATATTTTTTTGTTAGAATACTTATCAATGTTGGACCAACATTTTATTTTTATTTATCAAGCTTTACTCGGCCTTTCAAAACATTCATTATCCACACTCCTTTTTCTATCAGTACACTTTCTTTCTTTCTTTCTTTCTTTGTTCTTTCTCTTTCACTCCCTTTCTCCTATCTTTCATCATAGGTAACACCAACTTTCTTTCTCAATAAGTTAATTACCATGTTTTCTTCTGCAATCTCATCATATGCTTCCAATTGATTAACCCTTTGCTTCTCATATATTTCAATTTTCTCAATAAGACTGATAGAAGACTGCTCCTCACAAAACATCTAATAAAATTCTCCCTGTGTTACTTTCTATTACTACTCATTTTGTTGCTTCTAGGAGTTTTCTCTTTTCTTACTTTCTTTCACTTAAAGCTTATAAATAGACTCACACAAAGTGAAAAAGAAATGGAAAAACACAGATAAGGAGATTAAAATTTAAGACATTGTTTTGAGATTAACAACAATTATGAGTGAGAATTGAAAAAGAGTAGAAAGAAAAGTATGGTTTGGCTACAATATAATTGTTTTGTTCAATTTTATTTATTCACCACCTAAGGTAGAATGCTAACGTATGTTTTGGTGGTTTTATTGTTATTATTCTTATCATATTTTGCTAAGAGTAATGTTAACAAGTTCTGGAATGGTGGTTATACTGACTTATACATATTACTTACCGTGAAGATGATTTTGAGATGTCGAAAATATCAATTTTCTAAAATTGTATATTATTCTGTAAAAAATATTTTTGAACTAATTAGAATGATGTTATAATGCATAATAAGTATTATAAAAATCATCTTTCCTGGTTGAAAATAAATACTAACTTTTTTATTTTTTATTTTTAAATTTAATTGAATAATTTTTTAAAAATTAAGACGTGATTGAAAACAAAAATTAACAAAAGACTAATTTGAAACTTTTCGATCAAAGTTGAGAAGAAACGAATAATTAAGTTCTTTTATTTTAATTTGTAACTACAATGAGATGACATTTTTAGGGTTTTGGAATCATAACTGAGGGGTCACACCCCTTCTGCCCCAGTTTTCTTCTATTTCCTCTTCACACATACAACGGACGCAGACTCCATAATTGGCAATATTAAAGCCCTAGGTTGCTGATTCCGGTGAGACTCTCGCAAGCTTCCTCCAATGCTAGTGTCAACGACTTCACTGCTGCCACCCTATGACGGAAGCCATTGCGCAACGCCTATGCATCACTCACCCTCAGTCGTTCGTCGTTCCTGCGCGTGAGTGCTACTCGCACTAGCCTTCTGCCGTTCAACCCTCGCCAGACAGGGCACCTTTGATTTCACCCATGAGCCACTTCCGCACGAGCTTGTCGTCATTGAAGATCGCATCTCCTAGCTTCACCTCAACGTTAGAACCCTACTATCACGAGGTCGCCAATGATTAAACACTTAACAAGGTTGAGATATTCTAACTACAAATGTATGTGCGCCGTGATTAAAGCGTTGGCGCCAAGCTATTGTGAAATGAATAAGTTGGTCATCAGAAGAAGATAGATTCAACATGACATGATTGCTTTGCTTCCAAGTTCACCCCTACTTGTCTGTTTCTTGGAAGGAAAATATAGTGAAGAGCACACATAGCAGTGAAAATCAAGGCCTAGCCTTTTGAAGCTCTGTAACGTACAACTTATTTATTGAATTAAAACATTCTGCATAGGTAATAGGTTTTTCATGACACGAATTTGTTTCTAGATAATGTAAATTTGTAAAGCTGAATTACAAGTCCCACGTTCATGCAATGTCTTTAATTTTAGCTTGTTAGTTAAGGTTATTTGAATTTATTCGTACGAAGCACAAATATGGCAGTTGTTTTATTAAGGGCTAATTGTTAACTGTGATAAAATGAACTTGTGAGCTATAAAAGGGGAAAAGAATCAGATGACCATGAAAGAAAACTTTCGTTTATTTCGATAATGTATAAATATAGTGTACGTTATACGTGCTTGGTTCCTTAAATGGGCATTGCATTGCATGGTATATAGTATACATACTACTAAGAATATATTTTAACTCAAAAACCCCGACCATCACTATCGAAGCCACCGCCTCCACCAGCCCCACCTCCAAACCCACCGCCAGCACCTCCGCCTCCAATGCCACCGCCAGCACCTCCGCCAGAACCCCCTCCAAAACCTCCTCCTCCTGCGCCTCCACCGGCACCAATTCCTCCCCCTACTCCGCCACCATGTCCACCACCAAAGCCTCCACCGGCACCTCCACCAGCGCCTCCACCGGCACCTCCCCCTATTCCACCACCATGCCCACCACCAAAGCCTCCACCGGCACCGCCACCAGCGCCTCCACCAACTCCTCCTCCTAAACCACCACCAGCACCTCCACCTGCACCACCTCCTACACCACCTCCAGCTCCTCCTCCTACACCACCTCCAGCTCCTCCACCTGCACCACCTCCAATTCCTCCTCCTGCTCCTCCTCCTACACCACCACCAGCTCCTCCGCCTGCCCCTCCTCCCACACCACCTCCAGCTCCTCCACCTGCACCACCTCCAATTCCTCCGCCTGCACCTCCTCCTACACCACCGCCAGCTCCTCCGCCTGCCCCTCCCCCTACACCACCTCCAGCTCCTCCACCTGCCCCACCTCCAACTCCTCCGCCTGCCCCTCCTCCTACACCACCGCCAGCTCCTCCACCTGCCCCACCTCCAACGCCTCCACCTGTCCCACCTCCACCACCAACTCCTCCTCCCACGCCACCACCTTTTCCACCTCCAAAACCACCACCAGCACCTCCACCTGCACCTCCTCCAATGCCTCCTCC
>NC_028357.1:47945753-48034703 GCF_000741045.1 Vigna radiata var. radiata
CCACCTGCACCTCCTCCAATGCCTCCTCCTGCCCCTCCTCCACCACCAACTCCTCCTCCCACGCCACCACCTTTTCCACCTCCAAAACCACCACCGGCACCTCCACCTACACCTCCTCCAATGCCTCCTCCTGCACCTCCGCCAACACCGTGCCCACCTCCGAATCCTCCTCCTGCACCACCACCTTTTCCACCTCCAAAGCCGCCACCTGCTCCACCACCCCCACCACCAATTCCTGCCCCAAATCCACCACCGTGTCCACCTCCAATTCCTCCACCTAAGCCACTGCCAAAACCGTCAACTAACTCATTTTCTTTTATTTTTCTGCATTCTGCTGCTCCTATCACTAATACAAATGCCACAGCAAGTACTGCAACATAGCTTTGTAACTTTCCCATCCTTACACAAATAGAGAAAATAGGACAGAAAATGCTTGCTGTAGAGAAAGCTTGGGCAGAAAGGAGTTATTTATAGTGTGAACAAGCGCGCACACACCATTAATACACGTAGACTTATGGAGATCTCAACTATCCAACACCGTCAAAAGTTCAAACTTTGTTTCTAAAGACAAATCCAGGGGCCGTTGAAACCTTAATTGTCATGTCCCAACTATCAACTACTTTATTTAAGTACAATGGACTGCGATTAATAACTATTAACAAAATTGTTAATATCTCGATTAGAAAAAACACTAGTGAAAGCAACTAGCTTGCTCCAGTCACTGTATTTGGGGTTTCTGCTGTGAATTATCTTAGTGCTAAATGGGACATTTTCGTTTATCAGGAAAATGGTCCTTCACAATACTCCCTATTTGTATTGTCAAGAATCACTATCCAAAAAAATGAAGTTTGCACATGTACAAATTCTTATTTTGAAGTAAATTATTAGAATCTTGATAAAGAACTCAGAACTAATTTCTGAAATTGTTCAAATTTATTTCTAGGACTAATATCTCGAAACTGATGGAAATTGGTGTTATTTGATAGAATTAACAACTTTTTTTTAATAACTTTTTCACAATAAATCCTTACATCATTATTTTATTTTATTAGATCGTTTAAATTTATTTTTAAACAAATACTTGAAACAAATAATCATAAACTAAGAGATGTAAAAATAATGGTAAAAATAAATTGTTTTAAAAACATTTTCCTATTATCCAACAGAACGACGTTGGTTGGTAAATATATTTAAGACTGGACGTAACGGGTCGAGGTGAAGGATAGAGAGTGATTAATTTTCTTCCATTTTGAGTGAGTAAAAAGTGAAGTTAGAAAAATTTTCTGTAAGTGACTGCGATTGGCAGATGGCAATTATGAAATGTTGAAGACCCTTACGTCTTTATACTGTTTTTCTCATTTATAGCTTCAAAACTTGCCCTACAGCTATGTGTATTATCTGTCGGTTCAATGTCACATATACATGGGATTGGCATGTGATGTGAGAAACATTTTCAGCCATCTCACTGAAATCAAATTAAAAAAACTTCACATGTTAATGTTTAGTCCAGTTTAAGAAATATATAGCATTTCTGGACGATTGGCCACCCCACCACATGTACAGCTTGCTTCATCAATACAAACTGATCATGACAGTCTCATATTATTTCATAATACTTTAATATTAAAATGTACTTTTAGTTAAAGAATGCTTGTTAAAAATAAAGTACCAGCATTTTCAATGGCTTTTAGGTTTGAATGTGCTTCCGTCATTGTCTTTGAGTAAATAGTATAATCATCGAAAATTCTTGTAATAAGAAAATAAAAGAGTATGATTATCTAATCAGTGTATGTAACTAATCATTTTGTATTACATGAATACTTTTCATCGTTTCTTTAGTAACTGATTTTGTGTGAATTTTAACGCTTTCTAAATCAGTTATATTATTATAAGGTTAAATGTGTTTTCTGCTGGTTCTAATCTTTATATTAAATAATTTGTCTGTTTGGTTCTATTATAAATTTACATAACAATGATAATGGTTCTCGTTTACTTGTTAAATTTTTTTTGTCTGTAATGTATATGACACAACTTTTTTAAGTATTTTAATTTAAAGAAAAAATATATACTTTGTTTCTATAGAATTGGTGAAAGGTCTCTTTCTTTGTTCTGCACTCAAGTTCTGCACTCAAGTATGTTTCATAAGAAAATTACTATTTTATTAAGACAGATAAAGTTAAAAAAATTTGGTAAAAGGGACTAAAACCAGAGTTTTCTAAAGTTAAAGGACTAAATTGTACCTTAGTTTGAAAATGGACTAAAATCAAAATCACCCCCAAAGTATAGAGACTAAAAACATATTTAACCCATTATATATTTATAAGATTCCTAAAAATCAAAGTTTTTTATTAACCATTAATGCATGTAATTAAAACAATATATTTATAAAGCTTAAAGTAATCTAATCCATTAATATGTCTGTTAACTGATTACGACCATATATTTCATATAGTACACACTTTAATACATATAAATTTTTTACATCAATGAATGTAAAAAGTATTTCACAGAATCATTACTTTTTGAAGAATGGATAAAGTGTGAGAGAGTTCTCTCTGTCTCAGGCATATCCTCCATTCTTGGCCTCTTCTATTCCTTAGAATGCATTTTGTTTGTTCTTCCTTTCATGTGAATTTTGCGGGGACTTAAATAGGTGGTGGATTGAGAGAAGGTATATATATTTGTATTTTGTAGCAATTTCTTCATAAGGTTAACTTATTATTAGGTAAGTTTCCCCTTTAATTTCTTCTATTTTTTAGATGCAATGGAGCTACTGAAAGGGAAATGATTTCAGAGATATTAAGGTTGATTTTTTTTTATCAGAAAAAATAATATATAAGAGGTATTAAGGTTGATGATTTATTTTTTATTAATTATAGGATGAATGTGTTGATGGTAGGAAATAGCGTTGCCACCCATGACATTGTTGGCAAAAGATATAAGTTGAGTGCAGTTTTATTTTTTGTTTTTAATTTTAATAAAAAATTTAGATAAATTTTAAAAATATTTGTTTTTTTTTAAACGTCAGAGTTGAAGTGGTCAAATTAATATTATTAATCTATAACAACTTTGGTGTTTTTAAAGAAAGTAACCGAACAAATTAGTAGGAGTAAAGTAACCTAAAGTCATAATTGATTTCTAGTATATTAGTTTCTATAAAAATAATACAAAGTTTAATTAAATAAAACAAAATAATAATAGAAAATAAATATAACACTATTACAACAGGATTATATCCATTCATGAAGAAATGATGTGATAAATTATGCAGTGGCAGTGTCATAAATACTGAAAACTATATATTATATAACCGATGTAATATTTTTTACAAATAATAAAGAAGTGTGATGTTAATGGTACGTAAATATAAAAAATTATTGCTAAAGTAAAATTATTGGCAAGTTATCAATGACAAAAAGTTTGTTAGTAAATAACTCAATAATAAATTTTACGGGCAAAAAAATTGTAATTAGTTACAACAAAAAATCCTTCAATTGATTATCCAAATTCATTAGTAATTATTCACATGTAAAAATGTAATTATTTATCGATAAATATGTATTGTTCATTAAATTTATAAATAAATATCACGATTTGGTCTTCTTTTATTCTTTTTCTTCTGAGTTTTCTACCATCTATTTTATTGTCATTTATTGTCGATGTTGTTGTTGTTATTGTGTTCATCACCTTTGACTCCTTCTCTTTTACTCTTTTGTCACTATTGTTATCGTTGTCGTTGTCGTTTGTCCCTACCACCTCCTACTCTTTTTCATTTCCTCTCTTTCTTTCTTCTCATTGTTTTTCTCTTCTTCTACTCATCTATTTCCATTTAATTTAAAAGATATATTTAATTAGTTATGAAAATATTTAAACATATTTTATCAATTGTTGGGTTTTAAAAAATATAATTATTAACGAATTTATTAACGAATTTTAAACAGTTCAATTATCAGTAATCTTAATAATGAACTTTTAAAAAATTATTAACAATTTCTTTTATAAAAAAAAAAATCATTTCTGATTATATAAAATAGTTAAAGTTAAAGCAAAAATTTTGACATTCATTTTATCGACGAAAATATCTATTAAAAATTAAAATGATGTATTATTAACAAATTTTATCTATATATCCATTACCAACAAATATTATTGAGACATTTTATTAACAAATCCATTATCAACTAAAATATCTGTTAAAATTTTACATAAATAATAGGTTTAATAGATTTGTTGGTCTCTATTTATAAAGATTTTCATCAATTAGGTCCCTCTATTTTTAAGTAGCTCTATTTAATCCCTGTTTATGAAAAATTAAAACAATAAAGTCTGTGTCGTTAAGTTCTCTGAATGGCGTCAAAAATATTGCTTGAGATAGACTTAAATGATTTTTTAATTTGAAAAAGTTTATAAAAGTTACTGCCACATCACCACCACTCTGACACATCATCATCACCATCTCCAGACAAACCCTAATTTCTCTCCAAGAACCCTGGCTGCCGCATCATCCAACATCGTCACCGTTATCCTCGCTGGCAGCCGTCCTCTCCAACGCATCATCAAAGCCCAAGCCACCGTCGTAGAACCACCATCTCACACCTTCATCTTCTCCAACAAAACCACCAAAGCGTCGCCACATCACTCCACCACCACGATCCAAAATCACGCAAGCTTCGAGCCTTACTCATGTAGACCATGATCGCGCAACCACCCTCGTCGCTAACAGCGTCACCAACCTCCATTCGTCTCGCGCAACAAGCGTCGCGTCTCTCATGTAAGGGTATGGGTCCTTCGTGAAGCCCAGCAGCAGCACCGTAAAAAAAGAGCTTGAGGAGTGTGGAGTGGAGTGTGGGGAGCTCGTTAGGGTTTGGAGGATAACGATTCGTTTTGACGTAGAAGGGTGGAGGAGGAGGGACCTTATGGTGCTATGTCGGAAAAGAGATGCGATAGTGCTGACCGTTTTGGTGGAGAAGGTGGAGGTGCCTCCTAATTTTCAAATTTTCATAAGCATTTTTTTTCTCTTTTATTAGGATAGTTTTTTTGGCACAAAATATTAAGTCCACCTGTTAACATTTATTAACATCGGAATATGCCACGTCCCATTAAAATGCCATTTCGTCAAGCCACCACGCAAAAGTTTCAACGCTGTCTATGGAATTTAACAGTAAGGACTTTAATAATTCAATTTTTCATAAATAAGAATGTCTTCAAAATATGAAGACCTAATTGACGACAATCTACATAAATAGAAACTTTTGAATCTATTAAACCTAAATAATTTCCATCAATAATTTATTTTATGAAAATTTTCTCGTCAAAAAATGTTAGTTTACCAACAAATATTCTTTTGTCAATGAAACTCTATCAACAATATTATATTTTCTTCTAGCGTCATTTACATATTTATTATGAAATGAATTTGGACATCCCACTCGAAAATTCGAATCAATAAAACGAATCTTTCAAGGGTCCTATATAATAATATTGTTTATACAGTATGATAAGCATTTATTCTCGTAATAACATCTAGATTCACGTCTACCTCGCCATTATTTGTGCATTTTAACTTAATCAAATTTTGATAAACAACTTCACTCTGGAGAAAAAAAGAAAAAAAAAAAGGCTACAGTCCATGCAACCAAGTTGAGAATGCAGGGTTCCACCGCCAACACTTGCAAGCAAACAACATCCTTGTCATATCAGTAAATAATTACTTTGATTTTCAACAACAAAGAAAAAATGAACTAACTACTTAATTAATTCGAATAGCTGGACCGCAGCATCATGTGATTCATCAACGACCACATTCTTGGAATATCCCATTCCTTAATTGAACTACCCAAGCTAGCTGTTCACCATTTCAGAAGCACTGCATACCATTATTACCTTTCTTTTCCACCACACACATGGTAAAACCTATAACACGGTCTATGCTTCTGTCTGTTTTTACCCAAATCACATTCAAAAATCATAATTAAAACACACTAATCTTACTTTTAAATTCCTTAATCAATACTCTAAATAATATACTTATTTTTAGCATTGTGAATTTACACACCTAAGTCGACCAAAAAGGATGTGTCTGCACACAAACATCTAAACTGGGCATAGAAGCAGCGAAATCAGAAAACAGAAGCAAAGAAAGAAAATAAATAAGGTGAAAATTTTCAACTGCAGTTTGAATATGAACAATCTAGCAGCTCAAAATAATTTTGTAATTTTAAATGATTACAACAACCGGTATGAGTGAAATTGAAATGAAACCCTTAAGCGTAATATTAGGTTCAAAGTCTTGCATGTTTAAAATTATAGCTAAAAAATATTTCATCCGAAATTAACAGTTAATAAATCAAAGAGATATTTCATGCATTAAGTTCATCACATGCAAGAACTATTTAACTGTATTAATTATATGCATCATGTTCCTAAATTATTTAATTATTTGAGAATTATTTTTTGGTATACACCGTTGATAATGTTAACAAAACCATTATATTTCATACTATGCTTAAATACTAATATTATTTTTGTTGAATTTATTCAATTTAGTTTTAATTTTATTCTAATTTTAACCGGTTTTATTCAATTTAATTATTTTTAATTAATGCTGTTTAAACAAATATTTTTAGATTTTTTTCTTTCTGTTTTTATCACAATAATAAATACAGTTATTTCTTTTAATATTATAACGTGTTAAATTTAATTTTAATTTTTAATCAACACTTTAATTGATTTTTAACTTTTTAAAATTTTAAACCAATTGTCTTGATCATATTTCTTAAATTTTCATTCTAATTATAAACTAACTATACTAAATTGAAAGTATTAAATAAAAATCTGAATTTTAATAAAATTACTATTTTTATAAAAAATAAATTTGGTTTTATTTGAAGAAAAATAAATTGATCATTTTAAAAAATAATATTAAATTAAAAGAAAATAATAAATATTGAAATTAAATTGAATATAAGACAAACATGTAACTCATAGTACTTTTACAATCACACTACATTTGTTGGATTGACAAATAAATATCTTTTTAAAATAAAAAGTAAAGAAAATTTAAAAAAAAAAAATCACAAAGACATGTGACATACGTGTTCATTAATTATTTAAATCAGTATTAAAAAAATTATATTAAAAAACGATGAAAATTAAAACTAAATTGAAAAGAAAAAATATTTTGACTAAATTAAACAAACTCAACCAAAATAAAACTTAAATTAATATTTAAGTCTTTATGTTATGTGATGTCTATTATCTCGTATCAATATATCTATACCCACATTCTTAATAATTTAAAATGAAAAATACATTAATTAGAATAATTTCACACGTTAATATATAAATAAGAAAATTGCTTTCACTTAAGATTAATCTTAATCATTTTTATATTATTAAAAGAAATTAAATATATGGACATTATTATAAAATATGGAATAACTTTGTATGATAAGATTATATTTTTTTGTTTTTGTGATAATTTCCTTAAAAGTTTTATTTAAGACTATTTTTAGTTAGTTGTCTGTTTCTATATTATAAATTAAGATGTATCGGAGAACGAGACTCACTCCTCATGTTCTACCACCTACTCAGATCAATATTTGTTGTTATATTTTCTTATTTTGTGTACATTTTTAAATTGCACCTACAAAATTTTCCTTTCAGAAATATTTAATCCCATTTTTATTTTTAAATAATTTTTAATTTCTATTTTTAGAATTATCAATAACTAAACATTATTTATTTTGATTGCAATATAGTTTGTATTTTTTATTGGCACTGAAAAAATCATCTTTCTTATGTGAAAAAGTAGTTGGGCCTAGCTTATTGGGCTGGTAGTTTGAGAGTGTTTAAGAGAGGTTATTGTTTCCTGCACCCGTACAATTATTAACATACACCGCCGTTGTCTCTACCGCCACCACTGCTGCTGTGCTGCCGCTTCTATCATTACCTCTGTTATTGAAGATTTTTAGATGGAGAACAATTTTTCTAGAATGAATTTCACTATGTTTCAGAAAATTCCTTCCAGAAAAAAATTGTATTGGTGAAATTTTATTCCAGAAAATCTAAAAAAATTATTTTAATTTTTTTTAAACAAGAAGTCACTAAGTTTGGGTGCGTGAAGAAATTGTGAGGTGCAGGAGGTAAATCCTTTAGAGAAATGGATCCCACGTTGAGCCCAATAAGGCCCAAAAAATGTTTCAGAAAGCACAAAGTAACAGTATGAGATGAAGCTCTTTCAGCTTGCGCGTGGGTTGTGTTAGTTTTGTTGTCGTGTTTGATTTTGCAGCAGAAAGAGTGAAATTGGAGAGAGAGAGAGAGAGAGGGAGAGAGAGAGAAATGGAAGGTGCAGAGGAAGGGATAGAGAGGGTAGTAGACTCGAAGGACATGCAGCAGCAGACCAAAGCTTTCGACAAGCTCACTGACCGCGTCGAGGATCGCCAACTCGATTCCTCTCGCGTTCAAGAGGTTATCTTCTCTCTTCTCTCTCTCATATTTTCTTGTAATCGCATTCGAAATTCAAAACTCGTTCAGAAGCGCTTTTATCAGCTTCTCAAAATCGCGTCCTAAAGTGAAATCAAACGCGCTGTTACCAAACGTTGCTACAAAATTCCACACAAGCGATTCGATTCTTGTTAAACTGAATTTTGCGCTATTTTCTAACGATCTTGCAGGCCATGGCATCAATTGCTGCATCGGCGGAAGCTGATTGGCAAGCCATGCGTTTGAGGTAAAATCATTCTTAATTCTTTTTTCTGTCTTCTAAATTTGATTGGTGATTAACTAACTATTAATCTATATTTTCCCCCCTGATTTTAGGGAGAAAGAATTAGCTGCTGTTAAGATAAATGCCGCCGATGTTGATATTATCGCTAATGAATTAGAGGTAACCTTTTCCGTACGTCGCTTTTTTAAAATTTCCCAGTTTTTTTTCAATCAATTGATATTTTTATGTGTAATTTGTTTTCAAAAGCTGGATAAAAAGGTTGCTGAAAGGACCTTACGCGAGCATAAAGGTGATGCTGTTGCTGCAATCCGGCACTTGCTTCGCTAGAGTTGTGGGAATGGAAGTGCCATAGTTAGCAAAATCATACTTACCTGAATGCAACGACCTAATTTATTCAGAAATCATACGATCCACGTACCGAAACATTTGCTTAGATGTTCACAAAATTTCTATATTCATAATCAAGTCCTGTCAGCTCTTGAAAAAGCATAGTAACTGACATAAGGGAACTAACAATAGATAGCTTAGTTGTCTTGCATTGTTCTGCTCTTATGTTTGGTGCTGATATTAGACGAGACTTTGAGCAAATATTCTAAGCCAATAGAACCAATCAATTAATGTTTCATGAAGGCTAGGGAACCTAGTGGCAGGGGTGGTATTTTGTTCTGGCGTAGATTGTTTCAATTTAGAATTTCTAGCCTGAATTGGGGAAGTGGGGAGTGAGATTTGAACACGGGGTATCACCAGAGGTAGCACCCTTTGGATCATGGAAATGCATCCCCTACAGTTTAAAGAACAAATCTCACCATTCAAACAATGTTTTCTTGAGAAATTTTGTGGTACCCAAGGAAATTTAAGGGTTTGGGTACTGTTATTTTTTAAAACTTTTAGTTAAATGAGTTGTTATCTATTGAAGTTTTATCCCTCCTTCCCTCTCTTTCTTCATGTGTTTAAACTCACTGTACTACTGACTCAAACAATAAATGTATCAGAATTCTTAGATTTCTCCGGGTACCATAACAGTTCTGTTTTTTCTCTTTCATGCATCAAATTGACCAATTGGAACTAAACGAATGGCTAAGATGGCATACGATAGGATCTTGAGTTCTTGATCCTTGGATCATCTATGCATAGAGTTATATTGGAGCGTGAGATAATTGGAGTCATGTATCTCCGTCTTTGTCACTAATATAAGCTCATTTGCATGTTCCACGTGAAGCTCCTGCATCTTCAAGTTCAGTGCTTAATGCTTTGTCAACTACTGTGGTCAAATAGAAAACCTTGTACTTAGCCCTGTATCTCCATGCTTAATGCTCTTGTAAGGTATTGCTCGCAACAGTTTGTGCAAGTTGTTATGACATTTGCACTATTTTTACCACTTCCAAGTTGATAGAAGCTAGATTCTTGATGTAACTTGAAGTTGACATCCACTATGTTTTCACCTACTTTTTTCCGTATTAAAGAAAGATTCTCATAAAACATATAGCTGCTACAGTTCTTCATGTTGTGGTGTCTTTTCTTTTTTCTTATTTCTAAGATGTCTTTAGAGCCATTAGTTTGTCATCTCGTCTTTTTTTTTCTTGCTTGTTTGTCGGGGAATCCACTACTTTATTTATCTGAAAATATAATCCCACTTCCTAAGTGATAAAAGCAAACCTTAGTCACGAAATAGTCTTTATAATTCCCCACCATGAAGTTGTTTCAGATTTCTACAAGTTGCATGAGATGTTTCCCCCTTTCTTGTCTCATAACTTACGTCACATTTTCACTAGTAAACAGGGAATTGTTTGGAAGGAAGAAAAGGGCTATGGCTGACCCAACTTTCTTTCTGATTGTTTAAAAGCTATCTTAAAGTTAAAGTTTTGAATGACTGTTGTCTAGGAGTTTTATCTGAAAAACTATTTGAAAGCTAACTTTATTTAGTCACATAAATTAGTTCAAAATGAAAGATAGCGTGTAATTTAATCTTGGAAGTTATTCTAATTAGTTTTCCTTAAAATAAACTTTCTATCAATTTTAAAGCCAAGGTCCTCGTTTTTTTTTCAGGATTATTTCTTTAGATGTATTCGGCGCAACTTTTATAAAGAATGAAAACATATAGCTAGGCCCAAAACTACCTAAATATAAATTATCAAATCAATATTCTCTTGAAAAACTCATAAGATATCATGTAATTTTTTTTATTATTATTTTCATTTTGTTTAGTTTCCAAACCTGTGGATAAGAAATATTACAACAGCAAATTTTAACTAGGCGAGATTATTTATAATGAGAAACCCTTCTAAGTTAATTAGTTTTTATAAAGAATTTGGAATATTTTTTGACAAAATATATTGTTTTGGACAGAGAATGTATTTTTTTTTAATTTATGAAAATAATATGATTATTTAAAATTGTAAAATAAAATTATCTTTTTTTTCGTCTATTTTTTAATGGATTTGTTTCATATTTTTTTTTTCATAACTGTAGGAGTTATTTTTTTCAATCAATGTTTGTAGAGTTATTTTTGGTAAAAGTTTGTCATGTTTTTTTTTTTCTCATGTCAAATGAAAACTTTAAATCTAACGTGATTAGATTGTTTTGACCAATCTCAATTTAGACATGCTATATATATATATATATATATATATATATATATATATATATATATATATATATATTAAAAAAAAACACAAAAACTTATCACCAATAACTTAAAAAAAAATCCTGGTTAATATTAATACAAATAATTGTGGTTTATATCAATTCAAAATAACTTCCATTGATTTTAATTAAAAAAAAACATGGTGTCATGGAAAAAGAACTTAAATGACTCCATCAAAGTTTAACTTTTGAGCTTGTTAGGAAACTACATAAAAAAAAAAAAAACTCTGCTCAAGTCTCATGTCTATGTGAATTGAGTATGATAATTGTATTAATTGATAAAATTATTTTATGACTCTTAAAATTACTTTTTGAATTGATGATATGCTAACTTCGTATAAACATCCAATTGAAATCAACATAAATAATCTAACATGTCATAACTCAAGTTACTAATGGAATCCAAACATTGTTTGAGTTTTGCCACATTGGAATTACTTATTGAAATTAAAGAAAGTGGAACAACACAAAAAAAAAATGCTATAGTATAACTTTTAATGTAAAAACTAACATACTTACCATGCATGTTTGTTTTTAAATATTTATTTTATATTATCAGTATATAATATATTTTCTCTATATTACTGTAAACAGTTAAGCATCAATAACTTAATTCAAACTCCTCCGTTATCTATAATCATTTTGTTTGATTTCTGATACAAATATTTGTAAATAAATTATAGGATTCAAATTATAAAAAAAAAAATAAAGAATTCGATCCTTTAAAGTCAGAGTAGCGAAATGAGAAATGTTAGAATGTTTTTGTTTGTAATTTCATGTTTTTTCTCAAAACAAATTTCATTCTTGTGTCATTTATTAAGGTGAAAAAAAAAACATTACCATCGCCAAGGATGCAGAGTCGTAAGAAATTCAAATCGTAATAGCAATCTAATCATACCTCCATCTACCATTACATCTAATCTTGAGAAAAATAAATATTTTGATCGTTATATCCCTTAGGAAATCAGCATTTTACAATTCGGTTAATATTCACAAAAAGGGACGGCGAATAGAAGCAGAAGCAATTGAAAATTAGTGTCTAATATAGGAATTATTGCCTATACTCATTCGATGAGTTGAATTGATGACAGCCAATCAAATTTTAAATGATTCCTTAAAAGGCTGTCTGATGTGCTAAACTGCACTTTTTGGTTGGAGTGGATAATGATAGAGATCCAACATTAAGTAAAACATTGAAGCACAAACATTTAAATGATTCTAAAATCTATGTAGTTAAATGATTTCTTTTCCCCTTCTTTTCTCCACCTTATGTACAACTTTGAAATAGTGGCGCAAACATTTGCATAGAAAAGTACAACGTGGGTGGTAATCGATCCAATTGACAAGACTCCAAATATCCAAAACCACCAATCAATTGATGAAACTTAAAAGATGCCACAAGAGAAAAATAAGATGACTGACCCAATCACTATCAAAAGTTTCGCAATCCCCACGTTTCTTTATCAGTTTATCCACCTTCTTCAAAATAACTTGGCAAATGTTGATGAAGGACTCAGATCAGCTATGCTACAAAGTTCCAGGACCAGCTGTTTGTTTGTACTAACTCATCTACTCCAGCAGCTTTGGTAAAATATATGCAAAAAAAAATCATTAACCATCAGAAAAATTGGCTCCAAGCTTTTCTATGACTCCTTTTGGGTGCTTTCCTTGCTGGCGGATCGTGTTGCCTGGAACTGGATGGCATACTGTTTTTGCAGCTCTCTAAGCCTTTCAAGCAGTTCCGGGAACGTTGGCCGGCATGCTGGATCGCTGGTAGGAACAGACAAATTTGTAAGTTGAAAAAACGTTTGCTAACTCCACTTATATGGCTTCTACATTCGTAAGTAAAAGTACCAAAAGAAGGTAGAAAATATAAGGGATCAAGGATTTACATTAAAAAAAAAATAAAAATAAGTTGAGGAGCAAACGCAACAAACCAAGGTCAACTAAGCAGCTAAGAATATCTTATTCACTACAGTCCGAGAATGTAAACTTCAAGTAGGTAACCTAATGTTGAATACATAAAAGGGCGAATACTTCTTCCAGTTTGATGAAACAGCAAGAAAATACGAAAGATTGTTTAGGTAAGCTAGCCAACTATTGGAGCACAAGTAAAGCAACTTCTATATTCCTTTGGGTGATAACTTTCATGCTCGGGTATTCAAGGCATTTGGAGGGTTGGGATTGGCGTACAAAATTTTTACAGAGATTAGAATGCTTACGTGTGCCAGCAGCTCTCAATTATAGAAGCCCACCGTGGATCGACATTTTTTGGAATTTCTAGCCGTTGATTCATGAATCCTACAGCGCCAATCACCTGCAAGATTCCTAGAGGAAAAGTTGTTCATATATGCACCCACAGCGATTCATATTCCATAGTTCATAAAAGAGAATCTTCATATTGAACTGGGAAAACATTATAATATAATAATCACCAGTCACCGTGATCTTTAATAACATACAATAAGCGTAATTCAAACCTAAATAAGCTGCAGCCATAGACAATTTAAACACCCAACTTTCACCTTTTATGGTATAATAGTTCATTTCCAAGTTTGAAGCACTGGAATAACAAATAACTTCAAAAAAAGCAAAGGCTTGACCAACGATAACGCCAAACTTTGCAATTCGATTAAATAAGCTTTACTACCATTTTAAGCTTCGTGCGTATATATTTTAGAAGGTTCGTGTACTCATGAAAGCAATACCTGCATTGAGTTGAGATTATCCCAAGGTATCTTTTCAGTTGCTATTTCCCATAGTATCACTCCAAAGCTGTAAACGTCAGATCTGATGTTCCCAAGAAGCAGCAAAAACAGATATTCAAAGTCTGAAATTTGTTTAGAAACATCAGTGGAGAGAAAGAGTAAATGAGAGCACAGATAGGACATACTTCTCATCGGAGGGTTCATTACGAAGAACTTCGGGTGCCATCCATTGGGGCTATAAAGAAAAAAAAAATGCTAGAATCACTGAGCTGTTTTGAGACTCTTTAGCATTGAAAATTATAAAGGGGACAATTGCAAAAATATAAGAAATATTATGTCCCACTAAAGAAAAGGAGTGTACCGTGCCCCTGCCAGTCTTAGTTGTGAGATATGTTTCATGCTTAACTCGTGAAAGACCAAAATCACCAACCTGTTCAGTTAAAACGTCATCAAGATATTTGTAGCAACAGAGACAGTGTTAGAACCTTCAAGCAATCTAGGACAAGCTTCCAAACCAACATCGTAGAATAAATAGAAAACTGAAAAGTGGCTGACCTTCACAGTCCAGTTCTTATCAACTAGAAGATTTGAAGATTTCAAATCTCTGTGGATGATAGGTGGGTTAGAATGATGAAGATAATTTACGCCCCGCGCCTGTAGAAAGAATATGTTGTAAGCATACAACAAGCTTCAAACAATGTGAGAGATGCTCTCTAAAATACTAATGGAATTTATATTTATACGAGCAAAGTCAAAATTACGTTATGTTCCAGGAGTAAAATCCGAAATAAATTAATAATGCCAAAAGGAAAGGGAAAAAAAGTGATTGATCCACTAGTATACCAAATAAATAGCATCATAACAATGATCTTATTTAGAAGGAAAAGAGATAAACACCATAGGATCTATAGTTCTATAATTAAATACTCACAATATCCAAGGCCATATGAACTCGCCGTCTCCAGTCAAGTTTAGAAGTGTTTCTGTGTAACAAGCGGCACAAGCTTCCACTAAAGTAATAAAATACAAATGAACACAGCAATGATTAATCCAGCTAAGTACTTCGTGATGCATAGCATAGTAAAGTACAATCACATGCTCCTAATACAAATGGGTCAAAAGAAAAAGTTCAGCACAAACCGTGGGAGAAACTCTGTCACGATGCAGAGACGTTGAGGTGAAGTCACGGCCCCCATAAAAAGAAGAATATTTGGGTGTCGAAGTCTTTTCATTACAGACACCTTCATACGAGAAAAATGTTGTCAAATCGATGTAAGACAAGATATTGTAGGGGTCTGCCAAGCACTCGTGAGGTTTGGACGAAAAAAGTGATCAATACGGTAAAATAATCAAGTGGAAGAACAAGGCACAGTTCCATACTGGTTAAATTCTAGACAGTACATTATATCAAATCCCTAGCGATCTTAATAGCCACGGCACTCAATAACTAATAGTTTCTGCACCAATCCAAATTCTTTCCGATTATTTTAAACATATTATGGGAAATTATCAATCTTGAAAATATAATGCAATCTAGGCTGTAAGTGTGCACCCATATTACCATGTTGGAGTATAAAGTCAGATAATTAAAGGAATAGAATATATATGGGTCATATTAAATCAACATAAGCAGTTTATCGTATTTAAGGAAGACAGATGTAGCTAATAACAAGATGCTGAGTAACCAAACAGTATTGAACTTGAAGGACAACTAATGAAGAGAAAAAAAAAAAAAAGGCATCCAGTCAAAAATGGGAAACCACATCACAAAAGCTAGTTGTTGTAGGTGTAAAGCCCAAAGCCTTATAAAACCCGCGCTCTATAAACGCTTGAGTTCATACGGGCTGGATGTACACACTAGCCCTTTTACTAGCCAAAGCGAATGCTGTAACGGCAGTGCACCACCCACTGCTTCTTCATAACTGAGACACGGTCGCGAAAAGATCTGATATCAATTGATAAGAATCATGGAAGAGCTAGATCACAAAGCTAGCCATTTCAATTGGAGCCAAAGGCTGTATAAATCCCAAACTAGAACTCAGTACTCTCAGTATAGGTTGTCCCCTCCTAAACTCTTTTATCATTAGAGGAGATTAAGAGATAATGAGACTGAATTTTACTCAACCAGTCATGCTACATAAATCATACACTATTTTTGACGTTAAATGTGTGGCTTTATACTGGATTTGGCTATTTGCATCCACTCCACAATGCAGATGATGTTTATCTTTTACGCTAAATGTGTGGCTTTTCACTGCATTTGGCTAATTATATCCACTCTAAGGTAAATAATGTAACACCTCACCCCACCCCCTGCAACCAAAACAAAACAGAATAACAATGTAGGCCATCATTCACCTAAGCCATGTATGTATAAACATGGATCCCTTTCACAAGCTTAGCAAAGTCACAATAATGCCTAGTAATCCTTATATAAAATAACCAAAAGTGATTAAGAAGCCCAACGCATGCTTAACAAATGAATCAAGTTCACTTAATAGAGACCAATGATGCCCAACTTGCAGGTAGATTTGTTTCTCATAAAATCATGGTATTAAAAAGGTGAAAGCAACAAGTATGACATTTCCCTCCCAATTGTGCAATAATTGAGCAAACATCAAAGTAAGGAAAACTGTTTTGTTTTAGCCGATTTTCTTCTCCTAATTACATTGGCAACAATAGTTGTTTTTCTGAACCTTTGTCACTTCCTCACTATTAAGAAAATTAGGCTACAGGAAAGCTTACCTCTTGTCTGAAGGACAATATCACATCATCTGAATATTCTTGCTTTGAGAAAACTTTAACGGCAACATCCTGCAAAATTCCAAACATAAGTGACATCAGAATTCCAGTCAGCTTATAAAACTATAACAGGCACGTTCTAACGTTGTCTGGCTTAGAATTGCCATCCTCTTTTCGCAGGACAACCAGAAATTCTGTGATGCCTTAACTCAAGAATGTTGAACTAGCACAATAAAGGACTTCAGTATACTAAATGCAACTAATTTCCAGTTGCACCAATACATAAACTTACGCCCCCAAAAAGGCAAGGAAAAGAATGCATTAAAGAAACCTAAGCTAGAGTAAATTTCTTGGAAAATATCCTCTATAATGGAAGAAATTAAAATCAGAAATTGCAGCAAGAGAAAAGAACATACTGATCCATACCACAGAGCATGATACACAGTTCCACAAGAACCTGCAATTTTGGAAAAGGAAACAGTTATGTGAATAGGAAACGAAGTCACAGGTATAGCATAAAAGGAATAATAACCATTGTTAACTTGATACTTGGGTTTGCAAGCATAGGCATAACAAATTATGAGAGCTCTAGAAAGAAACGAACATAATTTCAAACATAAAATAATTTTTTCTCTTAAGGCATAGATGTTTTCAAAAGATTATGTTGTCAAGTTTGCCCCACTAGTTAAAAGTGTCTCACCTTGCCCAATTTGTTCTCCAATTGTCAGGTCCTCCCACAAAATTTCATAATCCAAGCAATCAGTGTCCACATCCACTTTATTATTGACAGCACAACTGCCAGCACTCCCACAGCTGCTGGCACTGCTTGTGCTGTTAACATTAAAGGAGGACCAGGATCCTGAAACTTCACTGTTATTAGGGCGATTACTTTCACCTCCCTGGCTTTCTTGCTTCAAGCTAGAAGACAGAATCTTCTGATTAACTGATTCATTTTCTCGATCATTCTGTCTCCAGGGCCCAGTAACTCGAACATTGGTTCCCTCTGATCCATCCGAACCTTCTCGGTCCTTTGTTCTCCATGGCCATGATAATGTTTTCCTTTGAATCCAGGCTTCAGCCTTAGCAGGTATGATTTTGTGAATAGATTTTCCTTCACTCTCGTCACCAGACCCTCTCGAAGATTTTCCCTGGGATTTTTCTTCGCCGTGAGAAAGCACACCAAAATGGGACGGTGCCACATCACCTCTGGGGGTGCTAGCTCCACTGGAATTAGCATCTTCTCTCTGGTCCGAAAGAACAGATTCCGACAAACTATGCTCAGAATGATGACTTTCACCACTTCCAACTTCACGATCCACATTATTTTCTCCCGTCCAGATCCTTGACTTTACTTTGTTACTCACCTTTGATGCCTGTTTAATGATTAAAGATGTCAAGAGTCGAGGCACACCACCGTATACTAAAATTACAGAATCAAAAAGTTATGTCACAAACCAAATTTGAAATTTTCGACGCAAGAGCAACTTGAAGTGGCTGCTGAGTATCAATGCCAAGTTTATTCGTAATGCTACTTCTAGATCGAGTTCCGCCCGAGTCCAAATCTAACTCAGTGTTCCTAACACCAGACATCGGAACTTTCATTTCAAGAAAAGGCCGTGAATCACAAGAGACACAAATTATCCCAACTAAGCTTCCATCATCATCATAGAAAGGTGTATTAGTCGCTACAGCTATGAACTTCTCTCCCATCTTATTCTTGACCGGAAATTGCCCCGTCCAGTTCTCTCCCATCATTACACGGTTAACTGTATCATTGGCCATGCCCAAATCCCTAGGGTCTACAAGCAGCTCAATCCCATCCCGCCCTAAAGCTTCCTCTGCTGTATAACCATACAGATTTTCCGCACTACGGTTCCTGCAAAATTTTCCCCAACCAAATTTTTGTTTTCTCAAAACAAGGTCTTAATATAGGTTCCCCGAATTCACGCAATCAGCACCATACAACATCACATGCTCAACAGTAAACAATAAATATCAAACATTAAAACACAGCCAGCACATCCATTTTCCAGCAAAGAACTAATCACAAGTATTTATAGTAAGAAGCTTTTCCCTAAGTATTCACAGAAAAGGAAAATCATCCGACTTTCTCTCGTGCATTTCATTTTGAAAAGGTTAATTGAGAAAGTTGCTATAAAAGTCAATACCTTCATATATTCCACATCTTCGTTAAATATCACCGTTACAGAACAGAAAAATTACACAGAATATAATAGCAAAACAAATAAAAAAAACGCGATGCCCATCGAGACAAAGACTGACCAGTATATTATGCGACAGTTAAGATCCAATATATGAACAGACTGTCCCATTGACTGCAAAATATTAAGATACTGCCGTTCAGTGAAATTCACGGCGGAAGGACCACGGCACGGAGTAGCACCTTCTCCTTCTCCTTCTCCTCCACCTCCTCCGCCGCCGCCATGAATTTGAGGATCGCCGCCACCGCGGCTCTCTCTCTGCAGCGGCGAGGATTGTTTGAAGGAACACGAACCTCTCTTCCACGCAGCTGCCGGCGCATCAGTCCGCCTCCTCGGCGGAGCGCCCAATCTGGAACGCTGCGGCGAGACGGAGTGCGACCTCTGGCGATGTCCATGCCTCACATCGGAGAGTTTGAGCTTTGACATTTCTTGCTTCAAGTGCGCGTGTCCTTCTTCTAACTGTTGGATCTTCTTCACGAGTTCATCCGGTGGTGGAGTTCCCATTGCAACAACAATCACAATCACAATCGCAATCACAAACACAAACACACGTTATTGCTATCGTCCTCTTCAGATATGTTTATTTTATCCACTAACAACGAGCAACCGCAACAACAACATTCACCTCCCTTTTTTCTCTAGAAGCTACCAACACATATAGCTCATAAATAAATTGATTAGACACAGATTGCAATAAATTTTCAATTCAAGTTCAAAGTCTTATCTCTCAACAGAGTCAATACAGCATCAAAACAAAAAAAAAAACAAAAAACAAACTCTTCCTTTCTCTATCTCTATTATCTCTACCTATATTCTTCACTCTTACTTCTTTTTTTTCCTTTTTTTCCCTTCTCCTTTGCCTTTGCTTACTCTTACTTCAACTCTTTCTCTTTCCACTCTCTATCTCGTCGTTAATATCTGAATCCAGCTATTTGGACCAAAAGAAAGTTATTCATTATTATTACATCATAAAAGTAGACCGAAAAACCCCACTCGCAATCCGGCGCGTGAAAGTAACAGCCCGTTCTCCTTTGGAGTTCTTAGTGTTGGACCAATCCAGGACGCACGTGTGTCAACTCTCTCCTATGGGTGTGCTTTATGCTCCTAACGTACTCTGTCTTTTTGGTTTAAAAACTTTTGAGTCGCTTCATTCTTATTGGTTCATTCTCACACCAGCGCTTTTTTTTTTATTCCATGGAGCATGCTATTTTTTCTCTTCAGGAGGACTCCACTTGTTTTAATTTGGTTCAGACACAATACTGGACACATTTCTTACCTGTTTTTTCCTTGTTTGCAAAATTTGTGATTACTCGTCATAAAGTAAAATGAAATGAGACCTCAAATGAGCAAGCAACAAGATATTTTTCTTTATACATTTTTGGGTATGTTCATTGGACTGACACATTATAATTTAATCTGTTTCTCAGTGTCCATAAAAATAATAATGTATATTTTGTATTTTTAATATATTAAATATAACTTAATAAGTGTAAGTATAGTTACACCCATGCAATACACATAATATGATAACATAAAAAAGTTAAAAGACAAAAACTATTTTTTCTATATTAAAACCCTATATTTTTATATTATTTATTTATTTATTTTCAGTTGTGTTAGTAAAATAAAAGTATAAATCTTTTAAGATATTAAAATATATAGCCGTCACTGATCTAGCTAAGTATTATCAGAAGGGCAGGCGTTCCTAAAAGTAAATCACCACTTTGTTGCCTTAAACTGTCTAAATCAGATATATTCTGTATTTACTTTTCAAAATATAGATAGGAAAGACTAACTCTTTGTTTTTCCAATTGAATGGTTTACTGTAACTTTTGTGAGAGTGGCTAAGAATTTTGTTTCTTATTATTGAATTTATATCCTTATATATTAAATTCTAATTTTAATTTTTGTATTCTTGTATGAGTTGCATTACAACTTTTTTTTTCTCTTCTATTTTATTTTAGTCATTAGAAAAATTCTTTAAATTTTTTAACTGGTAAGAACCTCAACTTAGTATTTTGTCTATCGTTAGTATGTGACGATAAATGGATAACTAATCATTTTAAATGTTACACGTAAATTAAATTAATTTGATGAAAATAAAAATTAAAAGTTAAAAATAAAAAACATTAATTAGATGATAATGAAAGTAAGAATTAAGAATTATAAATATGAAAAATTACTTGACATTTTATTAGAATTTGTAATATTTTCTGTGTGAAAATCCTTACAACTTTATTCTCTTCTTAATATATACTGTATGATTCAGTTCTTATACAAATTGATTTCTTGAATATTAGTAAGTACATACACACAATTTTAAGAGGCTTGAAAAATAGAAAGAATATAGAAGAATCAGGCTATCCTATCTTACGAAGGAGAGAAAATATAAGAATTATTATTACAAATTTGGCAAGTGTTAATAATAATTTGAAAATAAAATATATGAAAGAAAAAGAAAAGTGAAATATATCATTTGACCAATCAAAAATAAAAATATAGAATAAAAATACTATGTAAATATAAAGTTATAGTTACTTCTCAACAAGGTTTGGAAGTTTGTTTTGGTGTAAAATAGAAAACAGAAAAATTTGTGATTCAAATAAATTATTAAGACTAATAGTGTACTAATTAAAATAGTTTTTGACCTGAATCAGTGTAAGATTTAGAGTTTAAGACTAAAATTCAAAGCCAGGCTTTCGAAACACTGTTTGTTTATTTTCTTCAACTACATTTATTGGACCAAACAAATGTTGAAGTAAAAATAATTGGGGCATCTTTTCATGGTCTACTCAGAGTCGTTATTAGCATAAATAAACAAACAAGATTACGATGATCAGAATGTTTAACAAAATAGCAAAGTGATGCACGAATGCACAAGGACTCGGTGGCCAATTTGTTTGGAGCCATGGTAGAACAGAGACCATCTTCATCAAGAGCAAGAAGAATAATTTTAATTTAACTAAGTTATTTCTTAAATTAATTTTTAATACAATTTATAAACAGCTAGATACCAATAAGCTCTCCATACACTAGTATAACAACTAAAAAACAAAATCATTCCAGCATTGATGTATGATTTCCCGAAAAACAGCTTATCTGAAGCATAGCAAAGTTCTTTCAGCAATACAGAACCCCTCATTTTGTGTACAGAACATCTTCCCATGGATGGCGGTAGAGTGGCTGTTTCAATCTCTTTTGGTCAAAGGTATGCCTGAAAATATGAATTAATAAAAATGAATTAATTTTAAGTCTTAAATGCTGTATCTGTAACACGATCACTTTAGAGATGTCAAAATCCAATGAAGTTACGAGTTTTGACAGTAGGAATGGTTGAAATTTGTGTGTATACCCAAAAATGATATCTGTTATTTACTTGAAAAAAGAAAAAATAAACGCTCTTACTGACAGATAAATACGATAAAAATGAAGCTCTTCCTGACAAATAAAGATAATCAAAACGAAACTCACCCTATCAGACCAATGGAGCGTGCCAAAACAAAAAGCCCATTCAGATAGCCAATCCCCACAATTTCGTCAACCTCTTGTTTGGTGAACATTCCGCTACCAGCTAGGAGATCCAAGAAAAGCGACCCAATTGCACCATCTACGTTTAAAACTAGATTATTTGCCTTGGTGAGGGTGTAGTTTTCAACTTCAACAGCATACTCCATGTATTTCACAGATGGAAAATGTGTGCGTGCAAACTTTTGTAGCAGCTCGACTCTCTTATCTTTGTTATCCCTATTCTTGATTCTAGTTTATAGAACAAAACCCAAATTTACATTTAGATCTTCGAAGAAACAAAAACAAATAGAAAAAAAAAATAGTAAATGAACACACAAATATACACACTACCTGTGCCCTATTCCAGGAACACGGATGCCCTTCTTCTTCATACTTTCAACAAATTCATAAGGCGTAAGATTCTGTAACAAGGAAAATGTGCGGTATCGCATGTTAAAACATTAACTGGATAGCTAGCTTCACGGGAAAAGCCTATTAGTCATACCCTGTCATAAGCATCCTTGAAATACCGGGCAGCATCATCAATGGCACCCCCAAATCGAGGACCAATTGTAAGCAAGCCTGTTAGGAACCAAGAATTCCAAATTAAAAATATTAGAGACGATTTAAAGGAAATATTAGTGCACAGACACGGTTACTCAGATAACAAACATACTTCAGCATTAGAAAGACTGGAGGCCAGTATTTACCCGATACAAGACAGGAAACAAGGTCTTTTCCAGCCCTTGCTGTTACTATAGAATTGTGAGCACCAGAGACACAAGGACCGTGGTCAGCACACAGCATGATACATATCTGATATCACCGATGTAAAGCATCAAAAAAATATAAGCTAGAAGATGATATCAATATGTTACACAAAAACCAATACCTATATGAAATGCGAATAGTACAATAATAGTCTTAAAAAAGAGCATGAGCATAGAGAGTTTCACATGCCTAATGTAGACAACGCATAAAAAGAAAGGAAGAACTAGATTTTAGGAAAGCTCAGCAAACTGGAAATGTGAATAGTATACCTCAATAAATTGAGTGCAGTAACGGGGAAGGCTACGTTTGAACCACAAAAGAGAGATAACATCCCCCACACCATAACCATTTTCAATAATGGTAGACATGGGTACACCAGCATAGCAAGGCTCCTCACCTTTGGAAAATAATGGAAGAGAAGTTTGATTTAGCTATCAAATGTGTCCTTGGGACACCTCATTTCCATGTTACAATTGACAAACTTGATGGATCCCAACATACCTCTGTCATCAGAGATGGTGGAAATAATGTGAGTTGGAGAACGTACTTTTCCACTCTTAATTGCAATGTTAAGGTCCTCAGGAATTGGTGGAGGAGTAAACTCTTTAATAGGTGCGATCTTCCCTTCTCCAACCTAGCAAAAGAAAAACCAACCACGATAGTCAGGCTAATCTAGAAAACAGACAAAACTTGTTTAAAGCATTGCTCCTTATGGGAGATGGAAACAAGGAAAAAAACAGTTATGGAGATGAAATTTTCAAGATAAACTAACCAATTTGTCGAATGTTTCCTTTATTGCAGCTTCAAAAGCCTCATATGAAGTGGGAACAACAGCACCAGCGTCTTTTAGTGCCTGATTCTTTGCTTGAGCAGACTCCATGTCACTGCCACTTTTTGCTCCCTAATTTATAAATTTGCCAATGGACATCAGGAATTTGCCTCCCATGTTATAAATAGAACTGAGAATTAGTCAAAAATAACGAGCCAGTGACATACAGCATGACCAAATTGTACTTCAGATTTGAAGAGTCTTGCACAGGTTCCGCTAACCCAGGCAACAACTGGCTTTGTCACTTTCCCTTGTTTTAGGGCTTCCACCAGAGAATACTCATCTCGCCCACCAAGCTCACCAAGTACTACTATCATTTTAACCTAAGGTTTGATGTAAATACAGACTGATCATTCACAGGAAAATTATTGGCTCCAAATTCTTCACAGTTCTTTATGAGTTGCAGATGCTATGTACGGTAACCAAGATGAAAAAGAAATTTTACCTGTGGTATGTTGTTAAACCGCAAAACATGATCAGAGAGTGTGGAACCTGGGAAAACATCTCCGCCAATGGCAATGCCTGAAGCAAGACAAAATATTAAAATATAATTCAAAACTATCGTAAAAGAAATACAGCAACATACACCCTGGCAATACCTTCATAAATTCCATCAGTCACACGGGCAATAGTGTTGTATAATTCATTTGACATCCCACCCTGCAATTCAATAGTTTTTTCTTCTCATAACCCTTGGTGTATACGTAAGAAGACAACGCCAAAAGAAATAGAGCTCAAATTCCAAATTTCTTAGCTGTTTGGTAATCGAACATTGGATAACAGTAATTTTACTATCAAAATGTTAGCACATCGTTTTAGCGGTACTAGCTGGTGCTATTACTTAACAACAGAAAGGGGGTCAGCGAATGGTGGCTAGAAGTGATGTTACAGAATCCTATCAAACAGGTTTACTACTACCAATTTTCACTGTTCTGCATAACGGCACTTCAATATTAATTGATTCATCACTCCACAACCATAATTTCCACTCTGAAATCTACAAGACTGTGCTCACGAATACATTGATAGAAAAGCATCTCCTCCTTCCAAAGTAGTACTAGATATAATATCATATCCTTCACAAGAGAAAAATGAGATGGAACAACACTACAACATGAACTGGAAAATAAAAAATCTACATACAGATTTAGAAACAAATCCAACAGATCCAGGCCGGTAGAGCTTGCACTGAATTATGTTGTCAATTGTTCCAGCAGTGTCACCTATCTTAAAACTACCAGCTTGAATTCCTCCGACAGTGGCTGGACCAATAACAACCTAGCACAACATCATCAGTAAATTAGTATTTCCAACCTATTCTATTTAGCTATGAAGTTTTCTTATTTAATTTGATTTCCATTTCTTCTCTCACCTTATTGTTTGCCCGAGCATACGCTATCAATTGCTTAGTGTCTGACTCAGGGACGCCTTCAGCAATAATAGCAATAACTCTAATTGTCGGCTGCTTTAAAGCAATCATGGATGATGCAGCCGCACTACAAGTATATCAAACTATTATCGTGATACCATGCAATAAGATAGTCCTGGACTCAAAAAGAACAGCCATTAATACCAACCTTCTAAACGATGCAAAATTGATGAACACATCAGCAGTAGGGTGTGCAGCACAAGCTGCTTCAATACTGAAAAATAAGTCAAACATAAACTTAGAGAAACGAGAATTTCCTTTCATTACAGGTTACTTGGTATTCCAGCGGCATGTCCAAGCAGTAAAGAGACCACAAAAATGAAGGGAGGAAAAGAAAACTCTTAACTATGTTTGGTTCACCAAGTCCAAATTTTAAGCCAAAAAGAGACAATTTGTGAATCATAAAACACATACTCAGCATGAACTGGGATTGCAATTTCCTCCTGACCAAAAAAGAGTTTTTGAAATCCCTCCGAACCAGGATTAATAATTCCAGCAACTGATGGTGTTTCTCTACCTGCCAATAAAATAATTGGAACTTTCATTAATAAAAAAGACATTAATGTAGCTCCACAATTTGCTACTGCAAGTCTCGCATTGTAATGAGGAATTAAAATGATAAAATTGATGATGCACACCACAAAGAAAGTCAAAGTCAAGCATCCGTTGGATGGGAAGTTGCTTGTAGTTGTAAAACAAAGCTTGTGTAGTACGCGAGAATAGTTGTCCAGCGGCCATGACGAAGAAACAGATGGATCTGATAACATACACCAATGCATTACTTTCTATATTGCAGAAGAAACTAGATACAATACAAACCAATATTTGACACCATAGCAAAAGACATGTAAAATTCCCTCAAAACCACCTATAGATATCGAAGCCTCTCTCCAGGATTCAGTATCAATCAACTATTTTAATTTTAAGCAGAAAGACAGATAAATTCTTTAAGATAAATCGATTAAAAATAACCACAACCCTCGAATAACTTACTGACACTTCAGCCTAATAGTTATACTATATAACAACTCTAGGATCACAGGACTGATTAACAAAACATGATAAGCAGATCAACCAGATTCGTGATGCGCAAAAGTCCACGTGTCATGCATGTCATGAATTTATCATCAAACACACGCACGGCAAAGGAATAGAGCAAACAAACCAGTATGTGAAACCTCTTAAACTTCAAAAGCAAGAAAAGAAACCACGGAGCGTAGGCATTTACGAAGAAAAACAACACTCGTTCCTAACTCTTATATAACCTCAGAAAAGGAAATGCTACAATGCATCATTAAATTCCTAACTTACAAGAAAAGGAAACAGATTAACGAAGAAGCAAATTTGTCAAAGGAGTGAGTAAATGAGACTGAAAACCTAACCAGTCTTGAACCACCACCAAACAGCTACCCTGACAAGATGGACGTGACGTTAGGCATTAAGTTCGAATCAAACAAAGGTATAAAATCTAACGCTGATCCAACGTAATTACAGCAAGTCGCCAGATCCGAAACTCCGATTCCACATAATTAGACAAAAAAAATTAAAAACAAGATGATATCGTCATGTGCATGCTGTCGGTTTTGAAATTGGGGAAAGAAAGAACGAAGAGAGAAATGAAATTGAAGCAGAATGGGAAGCAGCGAAGAGAGAAATATGATGAGATTGGTGAAGTGATAATGGAAGGAAATGATGAAAGGAGATCTGAGATTGAAAGAGAAAGTGTACCTGAATGGAGTAAGCTGCTAGAATTTAGGATGAATGCTGTGCAAGAGACGATATAAGTTTTATATATAATGAAATGAATGAGAGTGGTCACGTGAGAGTGATAGTTAGCTTAGCTCATGGGTCAGCATTATTATGATTTGTTAAAACCTCATCCACATACATACATTCTCATTGTCCAATGTCCATAAATCTCTCTCTCACAATCTGTGTTTTGCGAAACAGAAGGTGGGGTGAGCACTGGCAGTATTTGGTCATTGGAGAAGGAGGCGGTAACCGGTTATGTTATCTTATGTTATCTACCGTGCGTGGTGAATCACACCCCCACCTTTATCTTTCCTTTTTTATTTTTTATTTTAGGTTTTAACTCTAAATAAAAACAACGTACATTGGAGTGAAGAAACCTTTTTATATTATTTTTAACTCATCTTCCTTTTTTCAATAAATATTAGCGCAGACACACGCGACTATCTTCACTTTTTATATGATAATAAAATATAATAAATTTCTTATTATTATTGTTGTTATAATTATGAAAAAATGTAAATAAATTTTTAATGTGAATAGTTTTATAATAAAAAATATTAAGTTTAAAAAATGTTTAAAAAATGATAAAATTATAAAATAATTACTTTAATTTTAAAAAATTATTTAAAGAGAAAATTTTAAAAACAATTATCGACAGAAGATAGGAATTTCTTTTATATATAGGTGTATGGTATGAAATATAAAGTTGATTATAGAGAAAAAAAAAAAAGAGAACACTTTATTATTTAGACTAATTTATGCGTTTTATTCTTTATAAGAAAATTTTTATTTATAACCTAAAGGATAGAACCCAAGAAAGTAGTTAAATCTCAGTAAATAATCAATCATATGTGTAATTAATCAATCAGTCAAGAAAAATAACAAATCAATATTCAATTATTTATTCATGTCTCTTTTTTCAAAGATATCGTGTCTTTGTGTTTTTTTATTTGTAATGATTATTTTTATGGTGTAAGTATATAAAAAGTTAACAATAGGTTTAAGGTGCATCAATCTAATATTAGAATGATCTAGTAATATAAGTTACCTTTTGAAAAACTTTAGTATTCTTTTAAAACAATGTAATTATTATCTCTTAATTATAAAGGACTCTCACATGTGTATTTATTTTTTGTACTATAGTTATATAATTGTGATAGCATTATATATATGTATATATCTTTATGAAGTCGACGTGTGATATTTCTTTTAATAATTATTTTATATGTGATAGCATTATAATTGTGATAGTATTTAATAATATTATTTAATATTTTTTTCATTCAAATGAAAGTTTTATTAATTAACGAAGATAAATTTTATTCTGTTATAATTTTAACACGAAATCAAAATGTATTTCTCTAACAGAACAGTGGAGGTGTATTTTAAGAAAGAACATATATTTCAAAAGTAATATATATATATATATATATATATATATATATATCAATTAAACAAAATAAATTTATTTCAGCGGTTTATATTTTTTAAACAGGGAAATAATTTTAGCGTTTTAAGTGATAATCTATTATTTAAGTGAAAAAATTTGAAAAAAAAAAAAAACTATCTTGGATGTTTTTGTTTCAAGTCAAAATTAATTTTTTGGCCGAGCAAACAATGCAAAAATGTAAAAATTGGTAAGAAAGGAAAATAAATACAAGAATTTTAAATAAGTTCATGTTACAAGTAATTATGAATTTTAATATTTCAAAATTAATCAATAATTTATCATATGACAATTTATTAAAAGAAAAAAAATGAATATAAAACTTAAACGTGTTTCAAATAATAAAATGTTTTTCATAAACATGACGTAAATAAACATAAAGCACTCCTAAAAAGACTTAAAAATTACTTCATATTTATAGACTTTATCTTAAATCATTTGGTAGTTGGAACTCATCATATTTATAGACTTTATCTTAAATGAATATTAAAAATTTTCAATAAAAAAAATAGAGACCTTATTACTCATATCTTAAATTTATTCAAAGTCATATGCATAAACTCCTTATATTATTAAGATTTCAATAACATGTTAAAATTTTGATTTACGTTTTTGTATGTTGATAAAATCGATCTTCGAACCTAGAAAGCATGACTGTTTCTAACTATAGTGATATAGGAACCCTGATCGTATTAAGTAAAAATAGGTAAAGATTAAAAAAAATTAACTCTAGAATAATTTAATCAAATTTATTAAAAAAAAAAATAGCATTTGTTAAACATGGGGTGATGGTCCAAAGTTGGAGCACAAGAAAGTCCAATGCGAGAAGGAAAACAAAATGAAATCCTGTAGTTATAATTTTTCAACTCATCCAAATATCTATAAATTCCGAAATTTAACTAATCTTAACAAAATTTGGTGTGGAAAATTTTAACGTATCTAAATATTTAGTTTTAAGAAAAAAAAATCCCCTGAAAAAAACATATATACACAACACTCATCTCTTGGAGACATCCCATAAAATTGGAACTATACAGAACACTTAGCCTTCGCCCTGTTTTTCCCATGTTCATAACAACGATAAGAATTTGTATAACATCAAATTTCCATTTGAGTAATACATCAATATGCAGATATTATTTTTAATAAATAAAATTATATATTTTTATAAGTACTTTTAGAACTTATACAGAAATACTTAGAGAAATTTTAGAATATTTGTGTATGACAGGTATATATTGTAATTAAAAGGATCTGTTGATAGAAATGAAATTCTAGAAAACATAACAGTGAGTTTTCTCAGTAATGTTTGAGTGTTACATTGAGTTTAAGAGTGGCCCTAAGAGTAGCTATATCCATAAACTCGGTTTCCATAATTCCGTATCCTTTTACAAACCTGAAATAACCAGTGCCAGACACGACTCCGAACTCTCTTTCCTTCATTGTGAAGATATCAGATCCCTGAATCTCCAAGCTGCTACCTTTGAATTCCCCACTGCTGAATATCACAGAGAAAACCATGTACAAGCCTTTCCCATCAAGTTGCGAATTTATGTACATACCCTGAGCTCTACCAATCAGTCTTGAATCGATGTTCGGTCCTTCTGTAACTGGGTCATCAACTATCGCCACAGTGCCAAAGTTTAGGATGTTGGAGACCGCTCCAGTCTTTCCGGCAACAGTAACCGCCGTGGAGTGGTCGCCGGTGAAGTGATCGTGGACGTAGAATATGAGATTCGTTTGCTTTGGTTGGAATGTGGAAAATGTGTGGGCTGCGTATAGGATGGTCAAGTTGAAGATGAAGAAGAAGAGGTTCGAAGTTAGGTTCAGTGGATTGTTCATCATCCTGTTTTGTCTCTGGTCCCTTGTCCCTTGCTTGGTTTTCTACCTGGTGTTAATTTAATTAAGATGCTTTAGGGCTGATTAATCAAGGTTGGATAATTAATTAATTTAATTGTGGTGGTTCAAGATGCTTGTGTGTTGATAAACCAAGATTCCAAGAGGAAAGTGACAAAGGAAGTTCATTGGGTTAGTTCATATTATTCTTTAATTTGGATGGTTAGAAATTTAAGAAGACTTAAAGTTATACATTGCATAGAAAATAGATAAAATGAATAATACATAAATAGAAAATTTCATAAATTTATTGTTTCGATGCTTTAAAAAGTTATGTTTTGGTCTCTTAAATACAGTTTATTTACAAGTTAAAGATGGTTTATCTCTCTAATATCAGTTAAAGATAACAAAAATATTTGTCTCCACAATTACGCAAGTAAAACTTGTAAGAGATATCTTATAGACATGTTTAATAAAGGATAAAATCCTCATTTGGTCCTCATATCTATGCACCAGGTCAGCTTCTGTTAACATCGTGAGTGATAATTTAACGCTGAAGACTTAATTGTCTCATTTTTACAAATTATAGGATCAAATTGAGACAAAAAAAAAATATGATAACCAAATTGAGATTACCATACAAATATGAGAACTAAACGAAAGTTTTAACCTTTAATAAATATTGTGGGTATTACTATTTAATTATATATGTTTGCTGATGAATAGGCCAATCCGTGAATATGCTAATAATTATTAGTTAATTTTATAAGTTTTTTTTTTAAACTCAATTGATAAATATAAAATTATTAGTGAATGATATATTAATCATGAAATAATGGTTTAAAATTTCACTTCATGTGTTTTTTTTATATAGACAAATGAAACTGAAGTTATTTGATAAGATATTAATTTTAAAAATTTATATTTTAATACAACTCAATTAATTTTTTTTTATAAAGATTTTACAATAATATTTTATTAAGTGATTGATTTAAATTGTATTTAAAGATTGTTATTTTTGTCTAAATTTATATTTTAAAGATTTGTTATATGTGTGAGATAGTTTTTTTAACAATTTTTTTTATAACACATTGTGATTAATTTATTTTAAATATTTTTTTTAAAATAAATTAAAATAAACGTAAAATTGTAACACATATTATTAAAATATTGTTAAAAAATTTTTATCTACTAATATTATTATTATTATCTTTGAATATTTTTTTTTACAAATATCTGACCAGTGTCAAATGGAAAAAGATAGTTTGACCTGATTTAAAAAAACACTTATTTTACACTATTTTTAACAAACTAATAATATATATTATGATTTTAAATTAAAAAATAATATAATTATAATTATAATATTATTATTTATCGTGTCCAATGGTAATTTATTGTGTCAAAGTATTACTGCTCGTATCAAAGTAACCTGAAGAATTTTTTTATACGAGACGGTAACAGGTAGGTCCAGTGGTGGAGTTTAGTATAAACTTAGAGAGGCTTTTGCGTCCTAATTTTTTTTTCCACGTATATAAAATAATATATAAATACTATTTTTCAATTTTAATATATTTGGTTCATTCATAATTTTTGTAAATCAAGTTTAACACCAATAAGGCATTTTCAGACAAATTGTCATTAATCGGTTAACCCAGGTAACAACTAGAATATGTGTGGTATAAAGTAGGTGAAAAATAGTTTAAAATTGTTTATTTTGAAAGTATTTTAGAAAAGTGTGTCCCACGGTAAAATAAGGATACAAATAAATGATCACCATTAAGATAGCTTGAGAGGGAAGTGTTTTAATATGGAATGACTCACATGAGGGAAATGTTTAAAAATTCATGATGAGTTGAAAATCTCACTTTGTATGCACTATAACAATAAACTTATTGTTTCAATATTTTGAGTTGAAACCTGATATGTCATATAAGATTATTCATGATTCATTAATGTCGAATCTTTCTTTATGTCATATCTTTAAAAAAAAATCTCACACAGAATTTAATACAAAAGAAAACATTTTCTTATTGAGACTAAATTATAATTGCCTTTTCTTTTTTATAAATTTAGATAGATTTTGTAAATATTTATAGATATCTAAATCTTTTCTTCGTTAGTCTTTTTAAATCATATGTGTAATTATGTTTTGCATTTTTTATCCTGAATTTATCACACTAACAAAAGTTGGAGCCAACCAAGTCTTCTTGGAGGGTTTGGAATGTTATAGAAAATGTTGTTTGTTGATCAAGTTTTTTTGTGTAACTAGAGTTAGTGTTTTTTTTCTCCTTTTTATTTTATTGATAAGAAAAATAAAGTGAGAAGTGTATTGCGAATATATAAAATATTTTGTATAATTATATGATAAATTTGATATTATTTTATAAAATTTTATAAAAAGTTGTTTTCAAGTTTAATGAGACACACTACCATTAAGATCAATCATTATATATGAAATATTATCTTCTTTAGAATTTATAATTATAATTGTTCTTTAAAGACACTTAAAGAGAAAGATACAATTATATAAGTTATTTTGTATAATTATGTAATAAAATTAACATTCTTTTATATATTTTTAATAAAAATTATGATCTTTTAAGTATGATGATTTCTAATGTTAATCATAACATCAAAAGTATTATTCTCTTTAAAGTTTGAAACTCTGTTATAATTTTATTTTTAAAAAGTATTTCAAAAAATTGAAAGAAAAAATATATATTTAAATTAATATGATTTTAACTCATACTATAAATTTTTTACGAAAGAAATTCAATTTACAATCGTTACTTTATTCTCGTAAAATTTTATATTTCTTCCTAACTTAAGTTTTAGATAGCGTTTTACGACTCGTCAAAACTAACAAAAAATTATTAGAAAAATTATTTGAATCCTGTCAAACGAATATCATAAGAACAATTTTATTTTATAATTTTTTAAATTAAAATGAAATGTATGATTGAAAACTATTATTATGTTGACTAATTTATTTTATTTGCAAGACTTGTTAATTTTAATAAAAAGTAAAATTTAAATTATTATATAATACAAACTCTAGGTTATGCGTATGGGTATTGTAACTTTTTTTTAAAATTGAAGAATAATATGTATGTCGTGGTGTTGTTGAGAGATATTTGTGTATATTGCATGATATGTTTCCTAAAGCAGGTGATGTTTTATACTATAATATATGAAATATCTAAATGATATGTTGTCTTTTTGCAATATGTTTTACTAATCACATAACTAAAAATAAAAGCTAAAGTGGTGATAAGCTAAATAAGTTTTTTTGTTTTTTATGAGTGCTTTTATAGTATATGCAAGTAAACTCCATCTCACGAAAATTGAGGTTAAATCTTATGAATGGTATTTTTAATGAACCAAATGAACCAAAGAAACAGTAAGTAAACAGTGTTAAAAGATAATTTGGAGAGAAGTAAAAATCGATTTAGAATTATCACTATAATATATGAAAAGTACAACTAAATTTTAGAGACAGGTTGTTGACATTTGTAATTAATAATTTTCTACACCCATCACATTCGATTATTTCTCCCAATTTATTCATCGTTTACGGTTTATCCACCTTTGTAAAATCAGGAACACGACCACACATGCCAATCACGAACCCACACGTGTGGCTAAAATCTGCATTCAGGATGAAGGCCTCAGCCACATAAGCCACATAGTTATGTGGATAATTTCAGTCCACTAAGACGTAGCATGTACAACTACCAAACTACCCTTTCACTTGAATCACGAACCCATCTTTGCGACTCCAGCAGAGGGTAACAACGGTAATTCCACTCTCACTCTTCTTCTTCAACGATTGCCTGTACGTAGAAAACACGGGACAGTTTAGACCGTTAACCAGAAATGAACGCCGTCCCTTCTTCTTCCTCTTCCGCCTTCGCTTTCGTAACTCAGTCCAAGAACCCTAACTATATCTTCAAGCTCACACATAAAGTACCCATTTTGCCCTTACACTCACATGCTCCGTGTTGCTCTCTCAGTGACTCATCCTCCTCGTACACCACGGTGCTGGACAAAAGTGCCCTTTCATCGGAACAGAATTACAGCAATGCAGTTTCGCCCGAAGACTCGGGCTCCGTGGATGCCCTTGCGGTTCGCCGGCCGGTGACGGATTTTTCCGGCGAAGAGGAAGAAGAGAAGGAGGCGGAGGAGGAGGAAGAGAAGGAGAATGAAGCGGATGACGGTGGTGACACGAAGGCATCGGCGATCGACGCGGGGCTCGCGAAATTCGCGAAGAAGATGCCCATGTTTGAACCTGAGAGGGTGGAATCGAAAGAGAGACCCCTCAAAGTGAATTTGGACTTGGCGTTATACAGGGCGAAGCTTATGGCTAGAAGAAGCTTTCGATATGAAGAAGCAGAGGCATTGCTTCGAAAGGTGTGGTGTCACGTTTTTCCTTTTTTTGAAGTTACTAGTTTGTTTCTGTGGAAATATTGTCAATTTCTTTTCTGATGGTTTTGAATGGGAATGGAAGTGTATAAGCTTTTGGCCTGAAGATGGTCGACCTTACGTGGTACTTGGAAAGATTTTGAGCAAGCAATCGAAAACAGGTGAAGCCAGAGAGATATACGAGAAGGGTTGCCAGGCTACGCAGGGTGAAAATGCTTACATCTGGCAGGTTAGTGTTCTAGTGTGTTTTGCATGTGGTGATCACGCTTCACACTCTCTAGCTGGCCACGTTTTGTTTACTGGTTGCTTTGCCTCCTTCAAATCATTTTTTTCCAATAAACTCATTCTGGTGATATGTTTGATTTCCTAAGAGAACTACATTTAATATTCTCTTAATTTCGTTTATGCATTAATTAAAATTCATCTTTTAGGGAAACTAATATAAGGGAATTTTTATAAATTAAATTATGCATAAACTAATATTAGTTTGTGGAGAAACTTATTTCATTTTTTCTTTCTTAGAAGTTTTCCCAAATAGGCCCATCATACTCCTCAGACAATGAGTCAATTGTTAAAGATCGGAGTGATCATGTTACCTCTGACTATATCTATATTTAGTATTCAATCAAGTTTTTTACTTAGTTGATAATAAACTGGCAACATCAAATCCCAACATGTTTTAAAGATGTCCCTTCATCTTACTTAAAATCTCAGATGGGCATAGATGTGACTATAATTTACCTGACCTGGCATGCATATTTCCTTTGAGGCATGTACTAAACCTGACATTATTTCAGCTGCTAAAAAATAATGTTAGGAGTGGGGGTGATGATTTCCGATACTCTGCTACGTTGAATTTTAACATCTGAAATTAATAAATGCAAGTTTTGTTTGGACAGTGCTGGGCTGTTCTTGAAATGCAAATGGGAAATTTCAGGAGAGCAAGAGAGTTGTTTGATGCTGCCACGGTTGCTGATAAGAAGCATGTTGCTGCTTGGCATGGATGGGCAGTTCTAGAGTTAAAGCAGGGAAATATAAAGAAGGCAAGGAGTCTACTCGGTAAAGGTCTTCAATATGGTGGACAGAATGAGTACATATACCAAACACTTGCACTGCTTGAAGCTAGAGCAAAAAGATATCAGCAGGCTCGTTATTTATTCAATCAGGCCACAAAGTGTAATCCTAATAGCTGTGCTAGTTGGCTTGTAAGTCATGGTTATACGAGGGATATCGTTTATCAATTAAACCTGTATGTAGTTCTTGTTATCTCATCAAATCATGTTTATTCTTTCTAAAATAGAGTTGGGCTCAAATGGAGGTGGAACAAGCAAACTACCGTGCTGCTAGGAAATTGTTTGAGGTTGTATTTAACATTACGAGTTCCTCTTTTTGTTTTTGTTTTTTTTTTTCTTCTAATTCATCTGATTGGTTGAACTAGACAGACTATATATTCATTTGCTTTTATTATATTTTGTCATTGCGTGACTTATGTTTTCTTTCTTCTGTTTTTTTTTTCTTCTTTTTAATAGAAAGCAGTGCAGGCTAGTCCCAAAAATAGGTTTGCTTGGCATGTATGGGGCGTTTTTGAAGCAAACATTGGCAACATTGACAAGGGAAGAAAACTTTTAACGATAGGCCACAATCTAAATCCAAGGGATGCTGTTCTACTTCAATCTCTTGCTTTATTAGAATACCAACACACAACTGCAAACCTTGCTCGGGTTTTGTTCAGGAGAGCGTCAGAATTGAATCCAAGGCACCAACCTGTTTGGTTTGTAAGGAATTTCTTTTCTTGGATCATTTATCGTAAATATCATTACCCAATCTTTTATTCCCTTTTTTTAATGTTCTGTAAACTAAGTTTGACATGATGAGGAAATTGTGCCATACATACTCTATTCATGATGTGGTGCTGACTACCAGGAAGTAAGATATTTTAGAAAAACTAAAGGGGATCAGAATATGCCACTTCTGTTTGTTTTTTTATTAGTGCCATATATTTATTATGGCATTCATCTTACTGTCGTTATCTAGTTCTGGATCCTAATTAATGTTTCAAAGAATATACTAATTCAACATGAAAAATAGTTTATCTTTCAGATTTAAAACACCTTGTTGCATGAATCATGACTTCTATTTTACTGCATACATTTGATTCCCACATATAGATATTGTCTTTTTACTTTTCATATATATACAATTTGAAAAGAGAATGATTGACCAGAAAATTTGGGGGCATGTAGGCTTGGGGTTGGATGGAATGGAAGGAAGGAAACATGAATAAAGCCAGAGAATTCTACCAAAAAACACTCTCAATTGATCAGAACAGTGAAACTGCTGGCAGATGCCTTCAGGTGCGTGCATATGATGAATCTTGTTACAACTCGAGTCTCTACATAGCTTAATGATCACTTGATGTGACGATTTTCTCCAATGCAGGCTTGGGGTGTTCTGGAGCAGAGGCTTGGCAATCTTTCAACTGCACGTAGATTATTTAAATCCTCGCTGAATGTAAATTCTCAGAGTTATGTGACATGGATGACTTGGGCAACAATGGAGGAAGAACAAGGAAACTCCGTGCGTGCTGAAGAGATTCGTAATCTCTATTTCCAACAGGTATCTGTCGTATATTGGAAGAAATTTTTCATGATCCAGGGACCGTAATAATCTCAGACCAATTTCTACTTGACACATAATTTAACATCATTTATTGTTTCTTGTAAATTAAAGGATTGCACGGTGTAAAATGTAGATAATTTAACTTTTGATTCTCTGTAATAAGTTGAGATTGAGAAAATATCCTTGTGCGCTGCTGACATGAGAAACTTTATTTGTTGCATATGGTACAGCGCACAGAAGTTGTAGATGATGCTTCATGGGTTATGGGATTCTTAGATATTTTAGATCCGGCCATTGACACTTTAAAGACGCTCCTCAAGCTGAGCCCAAATTCCTACAACATGCCATTTAATTCTTTGAGAAATATTTCGGGAACAGATAAAAACAGTGACGATTTTTCTATTGAAGACGATGATGAGGATGATGCAAATGGTGAAAGTGACTTCGATTTGGATGCTTTCATTATGAAAAGACTATCCTTAGATTCCTCCAATCTGGAAGTTCAGTTGGAAGCACCCAAAACTTCTTCTGAGAAGAGAATTCCATCTGGTAGAAGGATATGGCGACCAAATAACACAATTGCTAAAGTCCAAGTCCAAAGAAATGTTGTTTAGTTGTTGTCTTGTAAAAAATGATTTTATTTTAATAGTGAGTGACCGTGGCATGTCACGACAGGTGTTTTGCCTTGTGTTGAACAACAAGGCCTTAGAAACGAATATTTTTTAATACAATAGAAATATACTAATTTCTCATTTAAGTTTTTTTAATTAATCCTAGTCATAATATCTCTTAAATTTGATAAAATCTCGAACTTTCTCTACCTTTAATGGAAGATCGTAGAGCAAAGATTAATTCGGTATTATAGTTCTGTGATAAAAACTCTTATAGCCTTTTAACTTTTGTTTTGGTATTCTATCTCTTTGTTATTGTTGTTTCAATTATTTTCAGTTCATAATTTATTGTAATGAACACCATCAAAATTGAAAAAAAAAAGAAAAGAACTTTACAGTTAAGTGAAAGAAATCTGCCAGATTAAAAAAAAAAAAGCTAAAAGACAGGCATACAATTAAAGTGAATACTTATCAGTTCAGAGAGTCAGATCGAAATAGAAAAATAAGAAATACTCATTCTGTATATAACAACTACTCTTGACAGTTACTACGGGGAAAATGTATCCGAAGTTTACGAACTTTCCATTGACAAAATGTCATTTTGTGGAATTTGGACGTTCAAATTCAGTAGTTGAAGTGAGCTTTGGATTCCAAGGAAAACTATTATTGATGCATTTTTATTAATGGTGTACAATTAATTTAAATTATTAATTAATTAATTTATATATCTGGATTTATAATTTGTTTAATGTCTGGATTTTTTATGCTTTATCTGGACTTACTTTGTGAAAAGCATTTAACATGCGTTTATAATTATTTTTTTATAGAAACAACTAATTATATGTATATAAATTATTGAAATAACGTATAAGTTCAACCTTTAATAGTTAATTATAAAATACTTAAACAAGTTCTTTTACAAATTAAAGTGTATATATATATATAGATAGATAGTCTATATAAATATGTGATATCATAAATACAATTTACATAGAGATATTGCGTGATTATTCTTCCCTATGTTATGTCTTGTACGTGTGACATCATTTATTGATGTTCCAATACATAATTGTTATACAATGAAAAATATATTAGACAGGTAAACTGATGAAATTTAATTTAATTACTAATAAATTAACGTTTATTATTTTAAATATTACATTACATTTTTTAATCTCATCTAAAAAACTATCATTAATCTATTTGTTAATTATGTTTTCAACTTCACTCAAATTTATAGAAATTGAAGAAACTTATTTAATTGACTTTCACAAAATAAATATTGAATATATACTCAAATATCAAATTCAAACATGAAACCTAATAAATTAATTAATAACTCATAAGGTTACTTACATACCATTGTTATAATTTCTTGATACAATTATATAAAATCTATTTGGATGACATCGTTTAAAAAAGATAATCAATTTATTTGATAAATTTAATTTTTTATAAAATTGAATGGATTGTTTGTATGAAAAGAATAAGATAAAAATATAAAATTTTTTAGAAGATATTTTAAATAATCAAAACAATCAAGTTTGAATTCACTTAAAATTGGAGAAGATTAAAATTTCACAGCTAGACACTTTCCTTTTATACACATACATACATATTGAAAAAAAATTGTTAAATATTAAAATTTGACTAATATTTTATTGGAAAGTTTAATTTAAAATTTTATATTTTAAAACAAATATTCCTAAAATATAATTTTATGTTGAAAGAGATATTTAATTATTTTATCTAAACAATAAAACTGAAATATAAAATATTTTAATTACTCTGTCAAAATAAAATATTTGAAAAAATGAAAAAAAATTCAATTATAAACAATTTAAATATCAAGCTTTTCAATTTTTAAAAATTATAGAAATTTCTTATCCAAATACGAAGTAAAGTTATTGAATTCTTTTTATGACTTTTCATCTCAAATATTTATTCTATGTGATTTTCCATATTAATTAAACATGAATACTTCATTTACATAATGACTTTTGTAATTCAACACACACATTGTAATACACTTTTCTTATGAGTGATTACCATTCATATGATCATTTACATTTATTCAATTCAATTAAATCTAAACAAAAAAATACATAAAGGTTATATTATCTAATATAATTAGTATCTTACAGCCAGTAAAATATTTTAATATTTTAACATTAAGTAATATAATTAATGTCAAACTATTAACATCTTAACTTTATTAACTTTAATTAACACAAATCTTTATGGAGTTTAAATTATCAGAGAATAATTTAGAATATAATAATAATAATGTAACAATTTTTTTCATAACTAAATACCAATTTAAACTTTAATCCATAATTAAATTATAATTTTTTACTAATAATAAAGACTATTTATATATTAATAAATTTATAAAATGATGTCTAATTTATTCAACATAACGATTATTATTTTATTTATAAATTTACTGTTATTTAATAAAAAAAATTTGCAATGATATTTGCAAGTGAATACTAAGAACTCAACTATTTTTAAGGAGAAAAGATAATATTATTCAAATTAAAATTACGATTGATAAAAATTGATCAATTACTAACTAGTTTAGGAAAAGAAAATATTGAAGAATATCGTTAGATAGAAAAGGGTCGAAAGAATTTAAAATTTTGAATTTGAAAAAGATAATGAATTTTCAATAAACTAAGAAATAAATAGTTTTAAACATAACCCTCCCTTTTTTTTAAAATATATAATTTTCGATCGTCATCTATCTTTTCGAAACTTCATTCTCTACTTTTCCTAAAACCAGTTCATATAGAAAATAACCTTACTACATATATTCAATTATAAAATTAAATTATACACAACAAATATAATTTATCATAGAAGTACTTATTTAGGTTGTTTGTTTTAATAACCCTTATTCATTTTAAAAAATAAAAGATAATGCTTTTAAGGAGATATTATTATGAATTATTTTAAAATATGTGAAGGAAAAGGAAAATTTATATAAATAAGAATTTCTGATTAGTAAAACTAAATTGAATTACTCTTATCACTCAACTAACTGAATATTTCACAAAGAAAAAATGATAAGGATTTTAGATATATTGGAGATAATATTAAAAAATTAAAAATTTATTAATATGATAAACTAATTAAATTGTAATAAATGATGAAAATGAAATATTTTTTCATGTATAACCTTTTTAATTAAAAGTATTGTTTTTATTCTTCATTTATTTTTAAAAATGTATTCTTTAAGTTCCCTAAATTGGTTTTCATACATATAAAATACTCTTATTTCATATTCAATTATTAATTTTTTGGTACACATAATAAATATCATTTGTTACTGAAGAATCTGTTTAGGTTGTGTGTAATCGAATATATACCTTTTATTTTAAAAATAAAAGCTAATAGCTTTAAAGAAATATTATTACGAAATAAAATATATATATATATATATATATATATATATATATATATATATATATATATATATATATATATATATATATATATAAAGATTTTTGGGTGCAGATACATTATTAATAACTAATATGATATTATCTTAAGTAAGAAAAAAGACAAATTTATGAACTAATGCACAGATTTATGATGGTATATATCTATAGTTAATTTACCATACATGCACTAATTTAAATTATTATCGTAAAGTTTATTAATAATATAATAATCATATTACAAACTATTAATAGTATAAAAAATACTTTTAGTTTTATATAATTTATATCTTTTAAATCTAATTATATACGAAATAGCTATATATACGTACACAAGTTATATACATAGCTAAAGAGGAATTATATTTATACATTTTAATTATTTCTATTTTATTTTCTTTACTTATCTTTCTTCCTTTTAGAACATATATCACTTATGTATAGTCTACGGTGAATGTTTATACTTTTCCTTATGCAAATATTTCTCTCAGTAGATCTGCTACACCTTGAACCGTTGCATCAGCATCTGTACAACTGATTTGAATTCCTCGGGTCACCAAAGATTCGATGCATCTGTACAACTGATTTGAATTCCTCGGGTCACCAAAGATTCGATAAGCAAACCGCACCACTCTTACCTTTTCAGGTAACCCTATGATTCCATATGAGGGAAATGGTGTTGAATAGTAATAAACAGTATCACACACATTAACGTAATAATAAAAAGGTCGAATTTTCAACGATTAATCTATTGGAAATATGTTATAACTTTGAAAAAAAAAAACTGTTATTTGAAACAGGTAACTGGGTATCTTTAAGTTCAGTCATGATTCATGAACCACGATCGATTCTTGAAGTGTGGTCTGTTTGAAATTTTGCATCGTAAATTCCAAGAAAAGCATGAAGGTATTTCGATTTTCTTTTATATGTTCAACCAACGAATGATAAACAACAATTTAAGTCCATCTTTTGAGATATAAAACTGTTGCATTTACGATTCGTCTGTCTGGGTTGGAGAAAGAAAAGACCGAAAAGTAAAGGGAAAAAAAAAGGACATGAGGATGTTAATCATAAATGTAGTTCTTCAACTAAGAGATAATTTGAAGTCAATGGTATACATAATAATTCTCCATATGTTGAGATAATTAATGATGCTAGAAGCCATCTCAGATGCAACAACAACAAAAGTAGCTTCGAAAAGTTATTGACCTAAAAATCTCTAGGGTCAACAAACACATTCCCGATTTGTCTCTTAATCAGCAGTTCATCATCCTTTTCGTCACTGTGGCTTGAAATTCTTTTCGTGTACCAAATATCATCGATACACGACATGGAAGCTGTTTGAGGGATATGGTTTACAAGTGGATCACCAAACCCTAGCTCCGTTATAACCACTGTGCAGTCCTTCAAACTTTCTCCCATCCTTGATGTGAATCTCCATATGGACTCCATTAGCTCCCCAAGGTTCTCTCCCTCTCCGTGGAGCCCATAGAGGAAGAGAAACCCAAGGGGCCTGCACAGTGAGTCACTCACCGACATTCTCAGACAAGGGAAGATTTTGTCTCTTGCATGATTTAAAGTTGTGTGAAGAAACCTAAGTGGCTGAGACTTTTTAAGTTGAAGCTTGTAAGCCTCACAAGTATTCCATATGCTAAAGATGATCCATGAGCTTGTGATTTCATTGGTAATAATGTCTTCACTCTCTTCCTTTCTCTGCAAGTTGAGTAAGCCTCCCTCTTTGTAATAACTCACCCAGGTGCCCAAGCTGAGATTCTCCTTCAAAATACTATCCATGTCTAATGGGTAAAGCTCTTTGGCCATCAGGGTTCTTCTGTATAAGGAAATTGCCTGGTCTATGTTTACCTTCTCAATTTCTATATCCTTGGAAATCTGTTTTGCAGGGAAACTAATTGGATGCACAAATATGAAAAGTGAGCTGAGGCTCACATATTTGCATTTGTTGGTAAATAGGTTTCTAGAGGCATCGTTGTTCTTTTCAGTTGCCAAGAATGCATATTCAGCCCCATTTCTCAGCATCCATTCTTCAACCGAGGTGACAAGTTTCAGTCCAATCCCCTTTCTCCTGCATAGATGAGTAAACGTCGGTGGTGTATTATTCAGTGCAACACTGACCATATTGCAATGTGATTCTTCATACCATGTTCAAAGTTTTACATGATAAATCAAACAGATTGGGTGCATTATATGATGGCATTAATCAAGTACCTGTGTGAAGGAGAGACCCTAAGGCCTAGTATGCAACCAATCTTCAGCAATGATTCAGAAGGAGTTCTCAAACTCTTAATGCACCCTCGAACCACACCCACAAGCTCCTTGCTTTCAAGCAGCTCAGCCACCTTATGAAACACATATATGATTAGTACAGTCATCTGCTGCATATATTAGTAATGTGGTATATGCATGTATTTGAAACAGACAAAACTTTCATATATAGTAGAGTTTAAGTATAGAAATGGAGTATATACATATATATACATATATATATGAAGATGATAGTTGGATAATACATATTCATAATTAACTAATTGAACCCAAGTTTCCAAGTTTGGATTTGGAGAGATAATCGTGTAAAGGGGAAAAAGATATAGGGTATTAGCTACCCACCAACATAACATGAAGGGGATAGAACCTAATCCTAGATGAAGGGTCAGCCATCATGTTGGTGAAAATGGAGACCCCCTTTTTAGTCCCAATCTCACACTTCCTCTCAAGCTTCCCCACCACCTTAACATCTCTACCTTCATCAAACTCTCTTATATGAAGCCTACTCTCTACACTGAAAGTGTCAACCATTTCTACTCTTCCTAAGCTAAAAGAAGCAAGTGATGTACTTCTGTGAACTGAAATTAGGAAAAATTTGTGTTCACTCCCAACCATCCAACTCACGCGACATCCTTATATATGGTGAAAAACCATTGGTTGTTTGTTCACGTTGTCCTATGATCTGGTATCATCTCGATCAAGATATTCCGTTAATAACTATTTTATCACAAAACGCAACTTGATGCATCCGTTGAAAATAGCATTCCTGTGTTAGTTTTTATTATTAAAGGCTGACACTATTTATCACAGTCGTTGCCATTAGGACAAATACAAGTACACAATCTACACGGGTTGCACCACAAAACTGAAACAGTAACCTTTCAAAATGATCTACTGAATCTACTTATAAAGATTTTCACAACTTTATTCAAGCTTTGTCACTTAAAAAATCTGTACATAGCAAATGATAATGACATACCAATGTCGTTTGCGATACACCTAAGAAATCATTTGTTATGTGTCCAAACCCTTCCAAGTCCTTCGACACAAAACTCCACGAACTTAATTGCTATTTCAACATACAAAGTGTTGATTCTAATGATAATGCCGATGATCGTTTACCCGGGTTTAGTTTGGGTACTGCATGCTTGTTCATTTTTTTCAACGGATTTTAATCTCTTCCTAATACAAAATCAGCGTTATATGATAATTTTTGCTGACGGTATTTTGAAACCACAACTTTTTTACTATTATTTCACATTATCACTTAGTACTATTCTCTCTTTCTTTCTTTTAAAAATAAAAAAGTTAAATTTTATCTATATAAAAGTTGTCAAATTGTCAAATAACTTTTTTCAACAAATTTCAGATATGAATAAGTGTTTAGGTTCTATAAAATATCTGTTTTTTTTATTTCTTTAAAATTTAAAGTGTGTTATTTCTTATTCATAATGATGCTAATTTACTATTCATGTATTAAATTAAAAAAATTAAACCATTGTTTAAAAGCGGCGAATCTGAATATTAATACTATGATAAAATGTATGCATATGTTATTAAAAGACATTTTTAGATTTTCAAAATAAAGGTAACTCATCATCTTAAAATGATTATTGTATTCAAAAAATAATTATTAAAATTAAAATTTAACAATTCTATATAAGTATTAAAAAATAATTTTAAATTTTACAAGAATGAAAAAAAAAAATAAGAATTACAATGAAAACTTACAATTTTATTATATAGATTAAAAATATGTTCCAGTATAATTAATATTTTAGGTTTTCTTTACCTTAAGTTATATAAGATAAATAAATAAATAAATGTACACATTTATTGAAAAAAGATCATAAATAAGATAATATTATTCCACCTATGCTTATAATTATTGGTTAGAGGTTTGGGAAATAATGATTTCATGAATACATTGGAAATAAATGTATATAAATGATGGTCCGAGGAATACATTAATGTTGAAAGAAAATGTTACAAATTATGGTTTACTGAATACATTATTGAAATAAAATGTATATAAGTGATACAAATTTCAAAGTAGGTTTTGTAAGATTGAATTAGACATAAAACCCCATCTTAATATAACATGAAAGTTATGAGTTAAAACCTATTTTAGTAAATATTTTTGTTTGTTGAGTCTATCATTTCACATGCTATTGAGTCGTTATTGTATTATCTTATAAGTCAGTTTTGTAAGGTTAAGTTAGACTTAAAGTCTATCTCTTAACATAGTATAAAAGTCACGAGTTAGAACTTATCTTAGTAAAACTTATTCTCTCTGTTATTCCACCTACCATCGAGTCACCATCTATTAATGTCTAATATTCTCTCAAAACCTATGTCTTAATGTGAAAGAATTTGAAAGTCATAAGTTATAGTCAATCTTAACAATGATATGTTTCTTTTACCAAGTTTTATTATTGTCACAACATTTATATATATTTATTTCTTTATTTTTTATTCCATTGTTTTATACTCATTTTCATTTCGTCTTGTCTTTTACCATTCACAAATATTGTAATGTCATTATTCATTAATTATAATACTCTTGAATACTTGTTTTATGTATATAATTATCAAAACGAGTCATCCAGTTTGGTTAATTACGGATTGATCATTTAATAAGTCAATAAACTCGAATCACTTTAAAAATTTTGAGTTTATCAACCAAACATAGATTGATGGATTAAAGTGAGATTTGATTCACTTAATTAAATTAAATTACAACTTTTTCTCTCTTCAATCTCATTTTTTTAATATATAATCAAAATCTAAAAAGTATGATATAAATTTTTATTTAGCACAGTAAAAATCTCACACCAATTAAAAATAATTTAATTTTATAATATACAGTTAAGTGTAAACCTTACTCTAATTTTTTAAATTTGTGTTATGATCAAAGTTTATCTATCTATCTCTATGTATATTGAGAGTTTAAATTGTTAATCATAAACCTTAATAACCTGAATATGGCACTGTGAGAACCTCGGATTCTATACATATTTTACATGCCTCTATATATAGATATAAGCACAAGCTTTATCTAGATCACGACCTTAACAATTACACCTCAATCCTGTTATATTGTCTTGCATAAAATCATTGCCCATAAACTCATGTGTCATCATCAATCACTCCTCTATGTTGCAAGAAAGAAGAAAAGAGAAAAATGTTGGCATTGATTTTTGAATATGAAAAAACAATTGATACGCTGTATCTCTTATACTATATACAATTAAACAAATATGGATTTGATTAATAAGAATATATATATATATATATATATATATATATATATATATATATATATATATATATATTACCTCAAACCTAAAAGTTTTTATTGTATACACCTTTACTTAATCAAAGACTTTTATCTTTATTTTATTTTACTTTTTAAATTGTTACGTCGGAATTTTTTATTCAAAAAGTATATTAAAATTTTATTATTTCTAAAATATGAGTTTTCCATCTAAAAGATAAACGTAACCTTCAATTTAAAACCTAATGGAATCAAGCTCAACATGTTATAGATACATATATATTTTATTTTCCTGAAAATACATACAAGTGTTTATTATATTTAACGACACGACAGACGAATTGAAGTGATATTGAATTTATTTTCTTAAGTATATTGTTATGAAAGTTGAATTATGTTAAATGATTGAGGTTATGAGCAGGTACTTCCTCTGAAGGAGGCAAACTAGGAAGCTTTTGTTGAAGAAAGCACGTGAAGAGGCAGCCACTGGCAAAGAAGGAATATAGTTAAATCATATATTCGCTCGTTTCTCATCACTACTGTTGGTTTTACGTTTAGTCATTCAGCTTATAATTGCTTTGTCCTTCTATGTCTCATGGAGAAAACACTGTCACAAACCTACTTTAGACGTGTAAAAACCCTACTGATGGAAAATATCGAGAAACATGAGGGCATGGGAGTGTCAGATTCCATTACTGTTTATTTCATTTTAAGAATTTTGCCTTTCCATTTTTTTCATATGGTTTCCAGAAAGGAAAAGGGTTTTGTAAACCATTTATAAGGACTTTGACTATTGTGCATTCTAATCAAGACTTTGTAGAATTTTTGCATGTATTTCTGAATACATCCATCGACTACTGCATTATATCCGAATATTTCAGCGTCTTGTCTATTTCTATCTGTCGTTCCAATCACAAATCGAAACGTTTTAACTTCTTTTAGTATTATACAGTACGACGTCTTTTCTACGGTTTTCTAAAACAACATTTACAGTTTTATACTATCTTTCTAACACTATGTATAGCACATACAATGCTAATGTGTTTTTATTAGGCAATTGATTGCATAATATTAAGTAATTTTATGTATAATTTACGTAATCAGGGGTAATAAATTGCACCCGAGAAAGATACGTATAGAATCATAATAAATAATCTTATTTTCAGTGAATGGCGAATATCATTCTACTTCTTTAATCATAAAATAGAAATTCACAAAATATACCTAACAAAGTGATACAATGCTACCTTTCTTCTTTCTTTTCTTTTTTTTTTTCAATTTTCTAAGTAGAACCTGTTGAGGAAAATAGAAAGATATACGATATTCATGATTAAAAAAGATACAATTTTGAGATCTTAATATTTATTTTCATGGCATTATTCATCACTATATAATACTTTTTTCTTTCATATGTACTTCTTTCCTCATACATTCAAAAAGTATATATACACAATCATCAGATTCCGTTAGAGGCTTAGAGCACCAGATAAGATCTGATATATAAGACGAAAATATGACATGACAAGTAATGATAAAAATAAAGTGTTATATCGTCGACTATTATTGATGCATACATTAACTATATAAATAATATAAACAGTGAGAATAAATTACATAGATGATTAACGATGGGAAATTTCAATTTAGATAAAAAAAATAGTTTGGTGAAGAACCACTAATTTGTTTTTTATTTTTTTAGTTTCGATGTGTGTTTTTAATCCATGACTAAAAAAAGCCTAGACAAATAGTTTGACTACCGCTTAAAAAAAAATTAAAAATCGTATCATAACAGTATGAAGGAATTATATCAAATTAACTATACTTAATGGTTACTTTTACATTAATTTGTATGATTTCATGCACAATATTCTTGTCCTCAGAGTAATGTTACAAGGGAGAAAGTACTAACTAAATTTTTATAACAACTAAATTTAAGAATAGTTGCTATAGAAAGTGTATTCAAGAATTATTGTCTGAAACAACTGACGGTAAAACTTTGTTAAACTTGACTAGATCGAATCAGGTAAAAAATAGTCGAAATAACGAATAAATTTTAGTTTAAAAAACGGTGCATGATGACTTTTACGAGGTGTATAAAGAAACAGCTAACAAAAAGACAAGAGCCCATCAATGCCAAACCAACCCTTCGTTGAGTTTTTGGGCCAGTCTGTATTGTTCTTGGGCAGTAAGCCGTACGTTAGCCCAGCAAACTGTTGCCCGCCAAAAAGTCGAAGACCTATTTACAAAAGGGGCATTTTCAATTGAAAACGGCGCCAAGCCCGCGAATTAAGCGTTTCAAGTGACCTCTCGTCACCACTTTCTGCATCTGAAGACTCGGTAACTCGAGAATGGAGCATCGCGATCATCATTTCTTCAGCAGAAAGCTAGATTACGCCATGGACGTAGACTGTTGCCTAGAAGATCAAGAAAAGGAGGAGGAAGAACTTGATCCCTTTCTAAAATTCGTGGAATACGCAAGATCTGAACTGTTATCACTTGAAGGCGATGCAAACGGAGACGGTGACGGTTCTACTGGACTTGGATGGAGTTGGACAGTGTCTCGTATTCTGAAGACTTGCATTGCTTATTCAAGCGGCGTCACTCCCGCGATCTTGCTCTCTGAACTCTCTCAGGTAGATCAACCTCTCTCGTCCTTTCTTCTCTGTTTGTATGCGATGTCCTCAGTGCACGGACCGCGGAATGGATTATTTAGGGTTTTGTAGTCGGTTACGTTCTTTTCTTTTGGAATTAGATAGGTTATGTAGCAACTACTGTTTTCTGAGAGTTTGACTGTTACTTTTTCGCGGTGTTGAGTTTAGTTAGGTTTTTTGCTGTTTTTCGTTATTTTTCTTAATTTTGATCTATTTTGAAGGCGTGGAGTGAGCAACGCAGGGTTGGGGCTCCGAAGAAGGGGCTCGAAGTAATCAACCAACTCAAGAAGAATCATCGGAGGACTAAGCTTCCGAACACAGTTACAATTGATTCCATATTCGAAAAGAACTTCCTGTCCTTGAGCAGTGTTCTAGAAGCTGTTATCGTTGATGCATTTGTGCTCCCAGGTACTTTGCAATTAAAGCACTTTTTTCCTGTGTATATTTTAATGACGGGAACGAACGAATGTGAAGATTGATGTTCTTGCAGTCTGAGTCACGAACTCAGACTGATCAAGAACAAAGTTAACCTGATTTGCGTGAACTTACTTTGTTTCCGAGGAATTCTTAGTGCGATGTACACGTCTCCATGATATGATATGTTCTTCCTAATTATAGTTTTAGTCAACAAAACTAGCTAGTTTTTAATGAAAATAACTCAAGAAAGAGCGGAAAAAAGTGGGAGAGAACTCTGCAAACACATTCTCTAATTTAAATATTTATTAAAACGAAGAATGTTCCTAAAACCAAGTCAGATTAAGAACGAGGAGGTACTAAATTTAAATGACCAAGTTAAGAAATCCAAATCTAAGAATAATATCAGTTTTTAATAAATTCTAATATTAATTTAAAATAAATTTGTAGATAATTAAATAAAAATGTTAACCTTTTGAAATACTAATTGAACATACAAAAAACTTTACCATTTGCTTAATTTTAGTATTGTTTGAACGAACGTAATTCGTTAAATATTTACAAACAGGCATCGGTTTTGTTATTCTACCCCACTTTAGCTGCAGTGGAAAGTTATTTGGTTTAAGTCTTTTGGAGAAGTCAGTCAAATGGAACCCACTCTTAGTTGTTATATTCAAAGTCTGATTTCTGATAGAGCCAACAGTCATCCATTGATTCTTGTATGTGTTAATTTTTGTTTTGTAATGATTGATGCTTGCCATCTGCAGGCACAAACATCCACATGCTCACATTAGGGGATTATTGGAGCTCCAATACCATAGATCTCTACCTACATCGCAGGTAATTGAATTTAACAAGTCAGGTGTCTGACTCAATTTTGTAATTTGATGCATTGTTAATAAAAAAATTTACGCTATGCCTGCACTGACAGCCGACTTTTCTTTTTCGTTCACTTTACATGGCTTGTTTCTCTTGCTACTGAAAGCAATGGAAACCTGAAAGTTCTTAAAACTTTGGAACTTTATTTATATTTATTTAAGTGAATTGTTTCTTGAGGAGAAAAACAAGGTAGGATCGTTGTAATGAATTTGGGAAGGATATTGATTTCGCATCCAGTAAAGATGAAAATGTGAGTGATAAGATCAAAATTAGACTCTTATAACTTATAAATTCAAAAGGTTTATACAAAGAAAAATCTCATTTTCTTTCAAATTCATGTTATTTGTATTAGAAGTTTATCTTTTTATAAGATAACTTACAAGATCCTTTGCATATTAATTCTCAATAACTAATATTTAATACTTACTAACGATGTATTTAATTCCTATTATATGAATCATCATTTCTTATATTTAATTAAACGATAAAAATTACAAAGAAAATTTAAAAGACTCCTTAAAATCATATGATTTTCTCATTTTTTTCTCTAAGTACATTTGTCTATTTCCTTGTTTTTTCACGTACATTGGTCCTCTAGTGTCATGAGTATATTTGTTCTAAGTAAAAAACATAATACTAGGTTGTTGCAAATCTCACAAACATTTTTATCAAACAGTAGGTTGTTGCAAATCTCACTAAAACATTTTTATCAAAATTGTTGAATGGTCAAAACCATATTATCTGTATAAAAAACACTATCTTTAACATTATATTCTCGTTTCTCTTTGCTTCCCACTTGTTTTTTTGTTTATTTTACTTTTTCTCCGTTCTTCTATATTTATTTTTCTTTGATTTCTTTTTCTCTCAACTCTTACTTTAATTTCTTCTTCTCTCAACTCCTTTTCTTGAATTTTTTTTCTCTTAATTCATTCTCTTGAATTTATTTTTCTCTCAACTTCACTTTAATTTCCTTTTCTTTATACTTTTCCTCTTCAATTTCTTTTTCTTTATACTCTTCCTCTTCAGTTTCTTTCTCTCTCAACTCATTTTCTTTAATTTCTTTTTCTTTCAACTCCTTTTCTTTAATTTCTTTTTCTTACTTTTTCCTTGTCTCTCCCTATTTGATCATAATTTATCATATATTTTTCAACATTTATCAAACATTTTCTCTTTATCTCTATATCTTTGCTCTTTCTTTTCTTTCTTTTTTTTCTTCTCAAATTTTTCTTTCAATTTCCTTTCCATTTGTGAAACAAATTCATTAACAAATAATTTGTGATAGCGTTGAATTGAATGGCATTTTTAGCTCCCATACCTGTTGTAATTATGAAAATATAAATTAAAATTGGAAGTGTATATATATATATATATATATCACCGAATATCAAGAGCCGAAGGTTTTGGTATCAAACTATCAACTGATGAAAAAAAACGAGGTAGGACCGAAAGGTTCTCACAAACTCCATATTGGTTCTTAGTACTCACAAACAAAAGTCTCATTTTCTTTTAAATTTGTATGTTATTTGTTTTACAAGTGTACATATAAGTGTATCTTTTTTATAAGATATGTAAATCTCAATAACTAATATTTAGTACCTGCTAATACTTCATTTAAACCCATGAATGATAATTTCCTACATTTAATTAAAAGATAAAAGAATTATATTATTTTCTTCAACTTGTTAGACAATATGATGGTAATGATGTTTATGAAGATATTTTGTCTTTTACTGTTTGCTCTTTCAATTGTTTACCGGTTTGAAAGCTTTTAAAGTTTCCAATGGCGTACATTTTTTAAATATTTGCATAAAATGCAAGTATTGAGTATGGATTTAGTTCCTCTTTTCAGTTTGAAATATGTACCGTGTAATTTGAAATCAAAACCTTGTCACGTTTATCTGCAATTTTATTTAATATTGTATCATATGTTTTCCAGCAGATTCTATGACTTGGCAGGCCTGCAAAACGGAATTCTGAAGCGAGGGAGGGAGATTTTTCTCACCGGTTGCTATCTCCGAACTGCCACTGGAGGTTCTGGACGTGCACGTCTTTTGCCAACAGAGTATCTTGTGATTCTATTGGATGAGGTAACGTTCAAAGTTTGTCCAAATACGAATTTGTGGTAATTTTATTGGATCACTGTAGTTGCATATGCAAGTAGTTCGAGTTTGGAACACATGATGTGCTTCTGTAGGATAGTTCTTCCTGTTAGGTGTTTGTGCTACACCTAAAAAATGAGATTCAGGTCAAGTTTTCGTGATGGTTACTCTTTCATTTTTTTCGAAACCGTAGAATCAGGATGATGATGCAATGCTACTAGGAGCTCAGTTTTGTTCAGACTCTTTCTCTTCAATTTCTCTTGATGCAGTGAACGGAGGGGCTTCGTATTCCCTTTATGCCCGGTAAACTACCTGCGGTTATTGATGTGTTTATACAAAAAAAAGTGGTGTTATCTTTTCACATTGTGGGATAATAAAATATCATGCTTGATTTTACTTTCTGTACAAATATGCAGGTGGAGCTTAAAGTTTCAAAGTGTGTACTATCCATTAATATTTCCTTATTTTGATTTATAGGATTAAAAAGATCGAATCTTCGGAAGTTCAGGGGAAGTTTGGAATCTTAAAAAGAAAACAGATTACTCTTGTTGACGGCGATGGTGTTGTAATAAAGTTTTTCTTGTGGGGTGAGCAGATTCTCCTGGCCGATCTTTTCAGGTGAATTCTTGTGGTGATCAGACTTCTGAAGCTGAATAATTCTTTTCATGTTTGTATGACATTCATTTTTTGGGGATTATACAGAGTGGGAAGCATGCTTGCCCTGGACAAACCGTATGTTGCTAGTTCAGAGGACTGTGATATCGAGACAAATGAAGGTTTTTGTCTCGAATACGGAAGCGAAACACAGTTATATTTGGTGCCTTATATTCAACACGAAGAACAGGTGATTTGTTGATTTCTGATTGACATAAACTATTGTAGTTGTCAAATGGAGAAATTATTAACAGCTCTGCCAATTAGGTGTGCGTAACATTGACTCCAAATCGACGTCACGGTTCACGGCCCTTGGGTTCTTGTAATCCCAGTCAGGATCTCAAGGTTTCTCAAGTTAGCTTGCCCCGTGATTCTCAGGGGACCATTGATTTCAGTAATTATCCTTTTAGGGTGAGTTCTTTCTCTACCTCCTCTCCAAAGAAAATTCAAGGATAGTTTTTCGTTATTTTCTATTTATTCTTAATCTGAATAGCTCTCTCACTAGTTATTTTACTTTATTCATGTTAAATATTTATTTAATTATATTGGAAGCCTGCCAATAAGCGGTGTTTGATTTTATTATTGGCTTTAATTTAGCAACACAATTCTGATACCCTTTATTTCGTGGCATTTGTGTTGCCCGATAAATTATGTAGGTCTCTATTGATTCAGTATTCAGTGGAACGTATTTAAAATTTGCCCTGTATGGATCAATAATACTAAAGGATGCACTTAAAAAATGTGTTATTGACTGTTCTTTTTTATATTTAATATTTACACACTATCTTATGTGCACTGCTTCCAAAGGTGTGCTTGTTTGTCTTATGGTTTATTACCTAACTTTGTTATCTGTGTGAAGTTTTGCAGTCATTTGTGGTCGACCTTCGTGACAAGATGACGGGCATCAGTCTCTATGGTGTTGTTACAGATATTGTCAAAGAAGAAAATATCAAAGAAACTGTTTTCTCTTTAAGAATCGCGGATGCTAGCGGAGAAATTTGGACAAAGCTTCATTTTGCGGGATTTTGGTACTAAACAGTATAAGAAACCAGTTAACATGTTTCTTTGCAGTTGTAAATATTCTTTTCTTAGTGCTCTCCGTCCTCATATTCTTATAATATATACCGCAGGTCCTTAGGAAGAGTGAGTCTCGGTCACACTGTATTCATATCTGGCTTGACATGCTCAATGTCGAAAGAAACATGGTGAGCGCGTCCAAGTTCAAAGTTAACATTAAAAACTGATGCACATGACCAGTCACCACATGAGAAAGACAATTGTGAAAATTGACAGAAAAAAATGAAAGTCTTTGAATACTTCAAATTGTTGCATAGTGCTCCTTTCCATCATACCGCCTGCTCTACCTATTTTATCTGCCTGTATTAATCCCTTTTTGTGGTTAATGTATCCGCATAATCACTCAATACAATTGAATGTTTCTCATTGACAGTCTGGAAGTATTATGGTTTGAGAATGGTATTGGAGCTTCTTTCATCAATCTCAGTTGCTTACCAGCATTGATCTACTCATCTTGCCTTCATAAGCTATCGCGACTCTCTGATATTTCTGACCAGACTAGCTACGCACAAGTAAGAATAACGTATCAGTATGCATTATTTGAGTGTCTACTTGACTTTTTTCTTTTATGCTTCAATTATTAAGGCGTCTTCTTCTTGTCACTGTGTCTTCTGTTTACAATTTTCTGACTAATCATTAATTATAGCTGATGCAACATGATACTATATACATAATTTTTTTTATTTACTCATAAAAGACATTTTGCAAGAACCTTAGCTACTTTTTTTATTGTTCGAACTCAATATTCCTTGTTACTTTGCTTCATTCACGTGCTCAACCATAATGAGTGAAACACAAGAGGTTATTGACATGTTCCTCGAATGTTCGTAGTTGGATTGTGTTCACGAATTATTGTTGTCTAAAAAAATAGAGCCAGACATTTAATATAGTAGGATTACATGAATAATATATCGCTTTATTATTATAGCTAATATAATTGAGCTCTTGAATACAGTTCCGAAACTTTCCATGCCTATTCTTTTTACAGTATCTCCGTTATTTTATTGTTTATTTAAAAGTTCTGATAATTTTCCTTATTATTGTTGAAGGTATGTCGAGTCTCGCTTGATCCAATTCGGTATTATTACGTTAATACACGATTTTCACATTCTCTATGTGGTCATTTTGTGAACAAGATGCCTGATGGGTCGATGAAATGCTGCTTTTGTCATACAATTTCTGATGCTACGTTAGTACGCACTTTTCATCTGAAAATTACTCTTGTGGATGAGGGTACGAAAGTTTTGGCATGGTGTACAGGTCAAACTGCTATGGATTTGTTGCAGATAGCTCCTGAGGAGTTTTATGAACTTCCCGAGGTAACATCTTAAACATGATATCCCTTTGCCATTGCAAGCAAAATTGAGTTTAGATAATGTAAGAAATCGCGAATTGTGAGCTTAAGCAATGCTAACTAATATCACTTCTGTTGAAAAAAACTTGGTTCTCAAAGAACACATTATTCTTTATTTCAGGAAGAGCAATTAATGTATCCTTCGTCGTTAGAAAATGAGAGGTTTATGGTTGCACTGGTAAAGTGTAAGCGAGATGGTTGTGTGATAGATGGCCTCTCGCCAGACGATTCAATTTCGTGGGAGATCACTCGTGCATACAAATGTGAATGAAGGTGGCACTGGGATTGTAGTGAAACTGTAGTCGTTCCTTGCACTATCATAATGGAAGCCTGAAAGGTATTTCGTTAAGAACCCACCTCTTGCGTCCTGTCTAAAGGAAAATCTAATGATCCATAGTTCAGCCTGAGTATTGCTGTATATTTTGAGTGAATGTTTCAAAATATTAATATTACATCAATTAATTAATTAAAAATTTGATTGAGTGATTATTTAAATTAAATATTTGCTTTCGTCTTATTCTCATACCATTCTTTCATTCTAGAAGTTTGAAGAATTGAGTTATAACTCCCCCGTCATTCTCATTCTCTTTTCCTTTGTGACTTTTTACTTTAATTTTGTTCCAAAATTTTATTGGAGGAGTGATATGTTTTGAAGAAATTGCTGGATAAAGATCTTTTAAAGCAGTCATCAAGGGGCCAGGTTAATTTTGTTACTCTGATTTTGGTTTGCGATTACAGATAACATCATGGACTGGATTTTATTTTAAAACCATGCGCTTCTGAATTATTAATGGATAAAGTATTGTACTAATTTTATTTGGAACGATCAAACACTTGTAATTTTAAAATTTGGGTAGGATTGTTAGCATTTAGATGTAGTTTCTGTTTTTTGATTAAATATAGTACAGTTTTCTGGTTAGTAATAGGTCAGTTGACCTATTATTTAGGGATATGATGCCAAAATTTAGCCTATGATTTTATGCATGAAATTAGTGGGTGTTGAGTTTTTTTTTTGGTTGTATGACTATAAGGCCAAATGTTTGCTGTTTGAATTGAATAACACAAGATTACATAAAACAAATTTTACCTGTGTTCATAATTAGTATCAGAGCTCTTTCATAAGGGTTTTGATCCAGAATCTGAGAGATAAATAGTTCAGTGGGTGATAGCACCTACGTGAGTGAAATAGGATGTTTGTACTTACCAGGGAATCGTTGAATTCAATATGCTTCCAGAAGGAATTAGAGCATGATTCTTAATTCACATTTGATTTGGTCATTTAAGCAACAGTTTAAAATATTTTCTTTAAACGCATGGTAAATAGATACACATATCATATTTTTATTTATTATTTAATTTGTAGAATATTGTTTTGATGATTTTTTATATAATATTTTTATTTTTTATCTGTTTTCATTAATGTAATTTATAACAGTTATATAAAAATGTTTCATTTTGTAATATAATAATTTAATGTCATAAATCTTATTTATTATTGTTTAATATAGATTGTTCTTTATATTTTTTTAACTTTTTCAATTTTGTTTTATTAAGAATGAAGATGAAACAAAAAGATTGTATCCGCTTAATAAAAATGGGACATAAATTTTTTCTTTTGGAGATGAGGATAAGACAATAAAATCTGTGCTCACCGTGCTATCATCCTTAGTGCAATGGTGTGGTGCAAAGTTGTGGAAGGTGCTTAAGTCGTCTTTTCCTATTATTATGGAGGTACAGTAATTGTTGAGGGTGCAAGAAACAAAAGCCCGACATAAGATTTTAAGCCTTTTAGGCTAATCTTCATCCGTAACTAGAGAACTATCTGTAGATTAAAATCACACCACGGATAGTTTATTACTACACCACCATATAAATAAATTTTCTATTTTACCATTTTTGGTTTGCATGATCAGAAATTTTTCAGTAATTTGAAAGCTTTTCGAATTGTGCAATAAAATAATCTTTTTTCAAAGGAAAAAATGATTTTCATATTACACAATTTAAAAGTTATTTTTTATTTTACTTTTGAATGTAATAAAAAAGTCAAAAAATACTTTCGAATTATACAGTGTAAAAGTAAAAAGACTTCCAAATTATATAATCTAAAAAGAACAATGAAAAATAATTTGTATGCGAGGTTATGGAAGTGCATGAAAAAACTGCCCACACTACGTTATCTCCTGCAGTTCAGATAACCCATCTAAATATTCTGTTCAAATCTCCTTTAACATTTAAAAAGAAAGACAAAAAAACATGCTTAAAATGGGCATATAATCATGGGTAATTTTTAGATGACTGCAGAGAAAATTTTCTTTGATACAAAGAGAGAGAGGTTGATTTGGATGGCAGGAGCATTTAAAAATAATATTAAACTAACATCAAAGCTCCACAAAAAGGAGAGAACAGAACGGGAAGCAGAAATACAAAAATTGTAGTTAGAGAGATAAATATGAGAAGCAAGAGCAATCATCCAATTATTTATTTCTTCTTTCACAGCAAATAGCATCATCAGGAATTCAGTATAATATCAGCCGTCTAGCACATTACCCGAACAGACAATCAGTCATTTCTTTTTTTATTGCCGCTGCCACCAGGGTTCTGCTCTGTAAGCATTTTTAAAACGTTTACCAATGCTCGCAAACGATCCCTTATGCCAAGACCATAAAGCGCTTCAACAAGTGACTCCTGAAATTCGAAGCCATTCTCTGCAAGCGGATACTGTGGACAGACAAAAAAGGCCCATTAAAGTTTCTATTCACAATGAAGTAACAAATACTATGCTAATCTTAAGCATCTAAAGATACGGGAAGGAAATAGTATTATGTTATGACAAAAAGTGTTTCTGACTGACCTGAATAGGCTTAGGTATCTTGGTTTTAACAAATGGCCACCATCTGTCTTCAACAACTGCTTTAACAAGACAGCAAGCTCGCAAACCTTCTACACCACCAAATCGTCCAAATCCACTGTGTTTCACACCCCCAAATGGAAGGGACTGCAAAATAGAAAATGCACAATTACTTCAGTGAAAATTGAATGATAACCTAGGCTGAGTTATCCACTTTCAATTTCTATTTTCCACCAGGAGTTTTAATCATTTGTAGTTTATTAATTTTATCAGTCTTCCTTTTGCATTTTCAATATCAAACATGTCATTGTGTTTATGAAATTGAACTCATGACCTTACAGGGAGTCCACGTTCAATCTTCATCTAGTTACCATCCTCCAGACAGACAAACTAAAGTGGTTAATCGGTGCCTCAAAACTTATTTAAGGTGTATGTGTGCCGATTTTCCACACGTGTGGTCAAGGTGGCTTTCTCTATCTGAGTGGTGGTATAATACCACTTGTCACACTATCACCAAGGCCACTTTGTATGAGATCGTATAAGGACTTTGACCACATTTAACCAAAAGTGTAGAAACTAAAAACATAACTTTCCCAAATAAAAATAACATACCCTTCTCTTAAACATGCGTCTTTATGTGGTTCGAAACTACACATTTGTCAAAAACGTTATTTCCTACACAAGTAGGGCATAACGAAATGGATGTAACTGTGAATTAGCAAAAAACATATAAATATTATTTTCACATAATATAAAGTGATAAGCTCATGAACAAGCCTGAGAAACTTCTCTGTACCTTTGTATGTTGTTACCTTTTGAACTAAAATCCAGTAGTAGGTTGTTCAGCCTAATTTTATGACCCAATTGTTTCAAACCTTGCTTATGCAGCTGCTTTTTTCATCTTCCTAGCAAATCCGTGCACAGTAAACTATCTCTCTCTCTCAACCTAATTAAGTGGCTTAATAATATTTGCCAGAGCATCTCTAATATAATTCTCATGATCAGAGAAATTTTGCAGTCAGCCTACTTGTTGCACGATCAGGAGATCAACACACATACTAAACCAGAAGTTAAAATGAAAGATAGACAAGATAAATCGTATCATTACACAAATTTACCTGGCACATGTATGTTGATGCAAAATCATTAACTGCAGCTACCCCAGCATGTATCTGTGAAGCTATCTCTCTCGCACGACTCTGATTGCCTGAGAAAACAGCACAGCCCAGCCCATACTTTGAGTCATTTGCAAGTTTGACAACCTCCTCATCAGAGCTGAATTTCATTATTGGCATAATTGGTCCAAATGCCTAGTTAATCAATGAATTTATCAGATGAATTTGGTAAGCAGTTGCTGAAGGATACAACATAAAGATAAATTCTTGAATTTAAAAGCACAAATGAGATGCATGCCTATAACAGGATGGGTACCTAAATTTAATAAACTCTCAATTGGCATGTTTTGTTACCTCTTCTTGCATCAATCTCATTGAGTGGTTCACATTCACAATCACAGTAGGGGGGAAATATTGATCAACTGCGTCTTCACCTATATTTCCAAGACTCCCACGGGCAACAATCTCGGCTCCTTTGTCTAAAGCATCATTTAATAGGCCCTCAAGCTTTTCAGAATGCTCATGCATGCATAAAGCTCCCATATCATACTTTCCAACAAGCGGTGGGCCCTGTAAGAAATCAATAGCCAACAAATTAAAAACAATAGACTTCTTTATACTCTAGTTCTACAACAGAAGTCTACTCAATAACCAATCAGCACCAAGCTCTTATTTTATTATGGGATGTTAAAGCACTCTGAATGAACCTAAATTTCTAATTCTTTTGCCCTCCTCTCAAACAGCATATAATCATAAAATCCAGATTTCAGTACTTTCTGTTTCAGGGGAAAACATCATCTCAGAAGAGAGTTGGAGCATGCTAGTGATGGTATGCAAATGTAATTTGTTCATCACCACATTCTATTTCTTAGCTATACATCAACGATTCACATATACTATTTATTTTGGAGAGTTCCAAATACACAAGAACACACACAATGCTAACATTTTTTTCAGAAGTTTATGCATCAAGTGGTTGCACTGGTAAAGAAGAGGAGAAACAAGAAAAAAAATGCATAAGTTCAACAAAATATAGATGACAAATGCAACATATTCTGAATGAAATAGATGACTGTTTCTCATAGTTTTCGACAATGAATGAGAACAAAAACAACAGATGTATAAACACTACGATAGATTTCTGAAAACAACAATCTTGTGGCAATGAAGTGCAAACATAAATGATTTTATGCATCAGAAGCCCATTGTGAAAGTTACACAGAGTAAAGATTTATTTTATCAACAACATTTTATTAAAACACTTACAGCTGTAACAGATTTCACAATTTTGGTGACTTTACTGACAAAAGAAGAATAAATTTCTCTGTGGACATAAAATCGCTCTGCCCCAGCACAGTTCTGTCCACTTGACTGAAGAACAGCCCTGACAGCAATTTGTGCGACCTATATTCAGCAGATCAAAGCCTGTTAAAACTAAGGTACTCATGAAGCTTTTGTGACTAATAATTACATCCAAGCTTTGGGGAATCCAAACAGGTAGAAAGGATTCATACATGATCCAGATCTACATCTTCACAGACAATAAATGCATCTTTCCCACCAAGCTCCAGTGTCACTGGTATAAGTGTGTTGGCAGCATTGCTCATTATCTGCATAAAAAGACAGTGTATTGGCATAGCACAATTCATGGGAAATAGGATGCCATCATAAAAATGAATGGAATGATTGGAAATAATGAATTATATGACCCAATTCTTGGCAAGAAAACATTCAACTGGCCAGAAGAATCGTACCATCTTACCAACACCAGGCGATCCAACAAATATGACTTTATCAACAGAAGATACTAATGCTTCTCCTGTTTCAGCAAACCTGGAAGAAGGTCCAATCAGTGCCATAGCTGATAAAAACAACCAAAGAGCAAAAAGGAAAAACAAAATGGTAAGACAAATGGCCATACCCTGTTATCACCTCAACAAGGTCCTCTGGAGCTCCTATGGCAGCTAGGGCCGATTGGATGATCCGGAAGTAAAAGCATCCAGACCAACTTGCATGTTCTGATATCTAACATTAAGAAGTATATAATTTTCAGTCAAATTGAAAAACATAAAAAGCAATTTATACAGTTAAATACCAATTCTCCTGAAAGCTCAAGAGAGTAGTAGGTGGAAGCTCAAAAGTGGTTTCATGTCTCCGACTCTAGCATGATCCTTGTGCAATAGCCTTTTTGGGTTTAATGCATAGATAGTGCACAGACCCATTTTAACTTGAGCTGAAATTCAGCTTAATTGTATTAGCAGAAACCATATCAATCTTCTAAATGGTTATTAGATGCAAGTTCTTCATAAGTTTTATATCTCTTAAAGCAAGAGTGAGTATGGCACCATGCACAATGTTTTCATTTTTTAATATATTTTTAGCGAGGAATATAACCTAATTGCCATTAAGTACAAATGTAAGCGATGTATAAAACAACATAACATACATACAGCATGAAGAGTAGATGTGGATAGGTAGACAACAATATACTTTATACCTTAATCACAATACCATTTCCAGAAAAAATTGCCGCCAACATAGGATTAAAAATATTGTGGAAAGGATAATTCCATGAAACAATTGCTCCGATAACACCGAGAGGATGAAACTCTACTTTAGCTCTTTTGTGGAGCATTGATCTCCCGGAAGACCTACAAAGATTTTTTATTATCAAATGCTGGAGAAAAAAAGAAAGTGATAGTAGAAGTCAATTTAGATAATTTGATATTTTATAATAGAGATCTAAACGAATGCATAAGGAAGAAAGTATAACTATTTTTTTATAAAACAATGGATGTCTTGTAAGTTATAAGGCTTGATTTTGTGTACAAAAGGCACAGGAAGAACAGAAGATATAATGAAACAGATAATACATGATGATAAGTTTAAGGAAAGAAATTAATTAACTACTGGCAGAAGAAGGTACCGATATTCAGGCTTTAACCACTGCTCGCCCTCTGACAGTAGCCAATTGATCTTCTCACATGTTGTCATTATTTCTCCTAAAGAGGCATCGACCATTGTCTTTCCGGTATCTCGAGAAGATATTCTAATGAAAAAACATAAACTAGAGTATGTTATCACTTTCTCATGCAATAACCACTATGTACATCTACTTCAGACAAAATGAATTAAGAATAGGATAACTAAAAACAGCGGATGGCTACAGAAGATTCATATATTTCCTAAAATGTCACAAAAGTGATACAATAAGTTTAAATTTATACCAAAAATGCTTTCAAGCAGTGTAAATAGAATGATAAAAACTTCCCTCACAACCATGCAAAAATAAGTGCTCTTACTCGCATATAAGTGCTTGATGTTTAATTATATACTTCAAAAGTATACGCAAAAATAAGCGCCTTTGCTTGAAGCTGGACTTTGCCCACATTTTCTGTGCCTTCCTTACTTTTGCCACTCGATCCTTGACCTATCCATAAATGCAAAAGCAGTTATAGTCAATCTGGCAATGTTTTGCTTGCAAAAAAAACTTACTCAAAAACTAGGAACCAGTATTTTAAGGTGCATGCTCTGTAATATCTGGTATTCACATCAATATTGTAATCTTGGTACCTCTGGATGCCTTGTCATTAATGTTTCCACATGTATAATGACCAATAAGAATGCTAATGGTAAATATTTTTTATAAATAAGTGCAAACATTCATAAAGAAGAAAAAAATGGATGAAAACCAAAATATGGTCAACATCAGAAAAATTTGTGACAAAAAAGATATAAAAGGAATGACATAAAACTTGTTCCTCAACTGGACAACAAAATGAATAGTCAATAATCACATTAAAACTGAACAACGATGTGATGATGCTAATCATTCACAATTTGGCTTCCCACTCAAATGGTGGTATTCTGGTAAATATTATTGTCGAGTAGAAAATTCTATTTGGACCATGCTGTCTCTATTTGCACATGCACACAAGCACTGCTCTAGTTTAGTACAAAATTTTATCCACAAGGCAGAATATATGATCTGTCAGATTTTCTTTAGCACAACGAGCATATTTCTTGCATAGAAATTATGCCCTATAAGATTTCTAGTGTGCTTGAAACCAGTTTGCACCACTTTAAATGGAAGATTGCTTGAATTGAAAACTAGATGTGCTTCCTAGTCTATGATGAGATACGATGTGAATATCCAGTACCGCAACGCAACACATATCTAGATATATATAAAATTGATAACACAATAAATATATAATTGCCATTACGCAAGTTCAAATTAGGAATAGTAACATACTTCTAGGACAATACTAAACAAAAAAAAAAAAAAAAGAGGTTGTCATCATTAATCACTTTGTATTCTCTACATATAAGACCAGTATAAATCTTATTCCTTTCTTGAAATCATTCCTAACGAGGACAGGTTTCAAATTTTGATTCATCAAGTGACGATGATTTCTATCTTTGCACATGCTTCTATCTCATGTACAACTAAAATGGATTTTAATAACTTTTGTTAAAAGGCTTGTATGCTTCACATATATGTATTGGTAAAGTATCCAATACATATATGTAAACCAGTTTTATGGATACAAATACTTCTAGTAAACTAAGTTATTGGTGCTTCAAAGTTCCTTTTTAAACCATTATTACGAGCTTCGGTAACATAGACAAATACTCACTGACCTCATCATGCGTCAATGCAGGAACGTATCCCAAATATTTCATAGTTGCTGGCTCATAGCACTGAACTATTTTCCCTGATTGCTGCGACGTTCCCCTCGGAGGTACCTGGATTTGAAACAACGATAAATCCCAGCGATTGTGAAAAATAAACGCAATACTTTACCGTGCAACAATTAGCAAGATTCTTTCCATCATATACAACTTGTACCAAAACAGAGAGAAAGAGAGAGAGACTCACATATATGAAACTATTCTCCTGCTGCTGGTTTCCATCATCCAGCACTGTCATTATCACAATTTCAGCATCACAACATCGTAGGTATGAATCGATTGATTGATTGATAGATAGATAGATAGAGATAGAGTACCATCGGAAGTGTCAACGTCGATGGAAGGAACCTTAGGAGGAATGAGCATGAGAAGGAACCTACAGATACCGTAAGCGAACGCTAAAACGAGCAATGGCCACCAAAACGCCATTGGAAATTCGGAGATTCAATACGAAATGAAAATTCGCAGATTCGATCGGAAGAAAACCAGTAACACCTAGGGCTTGGAGTTCGATCGATGCTCTCTAGCTTGAAGGCTCTGCAGAGTGTTTTCACAGAACAACGCCCTCACTCACTCACTCAGTCAGTGTAAGTGTAAGCGTTATGGAGATAATGATGGCAATGGTGGTAACGATAACGATCTTTATGAGCAAAACGAAGCGGAAAATTCAGTTGATAGCACGAAATGAGGGAAAAGGAAACCAGATTCCATTCGAAGCGTGATGCGTCTTGTCGTTTTTAATGTACTTTACTTCTCTCCTGGGTCTCCTTTTTGATCTCTGTATCCATTCTTTATCATTTTTTTCTTGTGAAAGGAAGGAGTGATTAAAATAAATCCATTCAAAAAATAGAAAAATAAAATAAATAGTATGTATCTTGGTGGAGTACTTTTAGTAAATCTGGCCTAAGAAGAGACCAAACTCACAATTTTCGTGTCTCTCTCCGTCACAGGACCCGCGTGCGTGGGCTGTGTTGGATGAGTCAAGTCTGAACATCTAGCAGAGTGTTTTTGGTTTTTTTTTTCTTAAATTATTATTATTATGATTATAATTAAACATGTTTGTAGTTTTATGGGAAATTATCATTTATTTTTTTCTTAAATTTTGATGTATTTTAGTATTTAAACTATAAACTATAAAATGTAATGAATATAGTTTTTTAAGTTAATAATATTATATTTTTTTAGATGTTAAATTCATTTCATATTAACTTTAAGTTGAAAGGTGTTTAATATTATAAACAACTTAATTATTCGTTTTAACTGATAAAAAAAATTAAAAAGTTAAAGATAATTGTGTTAAGAAGATCTCATTCACTATTTTTAAAATTTGAAAATCAATATAAAAATTTAGAAGCAATTTCACACTCCTAAAAGCATATTTAATATTTCTTCTTCTTATTATTATAAATGTATTTGATCTTTTAATAAATCTTTAATAATATTAAATAAAATATAAATTCGTAAATTAAATCTCTAATATTAATTAAAGTATAACACTAATTATACCATATATTACCTTATGTAAGTTTTTTCTTATAAGGAAACGCTTTACTAAATTAAAAGCTATTCCTTATAAAAAAAAAAATATTAATAATTTGCTTCGCTTTATTATCATTTAATATTTTAAATATTTTTCATTGTTTTTAAAGATCTTTCTATTTTTAAATTTTATAAAAAATTAATCAGTGCAATTATTCTTTCTAATTATAAGAAAGTAGATGTGGCATTAACATTACCCTATTATTTGTCTTGTACCACGCCAAGATTAAAAGAGGTGAAGAGGATTTTGCTGAAGTAAATTTATCCAAAAGAGGCACAGAGACTACATTTGTAGAAGAGATGACAGGAAGAATCACAACGGATCGAGCTGAGTATTCGCAATACAATTTATCAGATAAAATTTTATTCGCTATTCGATTTGCTATTTGTTGAGTATCCATTTAGAAAATATCCACAAATATTTTAAAACTCGTGAATACTTGTAGATATTTTAAAACTTGTAGGTACATACAAATACTTACAAAAAATAAAAAATAATTTTTTTTTTTATATATTTTTAAAATAAAATTTAAATAAAATTACAATATATATATATAATATAATATAAATTAAATTTTAATTTATATTTAATTTATATTATATTATATTATATATATATATATATATTTTTAATGTTATTTAAATTTTATTTTAAAATGTGTAAAATATATTTTTTTTAGTCTATTGTGGGTAACAGATATCCACGGATCGGATAGTATACTACCCGTACCCACCAACCTGTTTAGAAGTAAGTATTAAAATACCTACTATCTATTACTTACATATAGTAAATATTCACGAATAGTAATTACTCGTCACATATTTTACTAATGGATATCCGTGTCCACGTATTTTTTTTGCCATCCTATATGAGATGATTGAGGGAAAAAACCACAATCTAAAAATTACTTTTATTTATATTTGGTATTAGATTGATAGCTGTGAATAAGTTAAGTTATTCCAAATATTTAAATTATAAAATTTGTTTTTCAATAATTATCAATATTCATTTAATTTTGTAAAACATGTTTGATCTGAGAATAGTAATTATGATTTCTTCTTCTTGATCACGTGTCTTTTTTTTTACATGTTCAATAACATTTTAATTTTAGTTAATTTTGTTAATTAATTTTTTTAATAATGTTTACATAGTTAAATGTTTAAATAGTTAATGACACGTAAAAAAAAATATTATGTATAAATCAGTATCATGTCATCTAATAAAGTCAATGTTACCTATTAGTATTATTACATATAAATGTTAATATCATGTGTCAATATCGAATATTCAATTCTGTCATTATATTTATTGTTTTGATTTAATTTAACCTTTATATTTATTGTTTTGTTTCAATTCCTTTTTTTTAAATGTTTTTTTTTTCTAAATTAAAACCAAATTATTTTTTTTATAAATGTTATATTTATATTTCTTTTTATTAAAAGTCACATTTTTATAATTGTTTTTAAAGCACTCCAATTATATTATTACAACATAATTAATAGATTTATATTTGATTTTTATTACAAGAAGAATTTTTCTTCTAATTTTAAACTAATTATAACCGTATTTTTTTAACCTAATCTAACATTATTCTTAAATTAAAAAGAAAATTCTTTATTATTTTTAAAGAAACTCTAATCCTAACTTTTTTTTTTACATGTAGCAAAAATCAAAGATAAACTTAATAATTATATTTTAATAACATAGTTAGGATTGATTTAAAAATAATTTCAGAAATATTTTATAAAATGTCAATTTTAATAAAAATATAAATATATTATTTATATTAAAATTAAATTTGGTCTTAATTTAGAGAAACAAAATTATTCCATTTTTCTAAAAAAGGATTAAATTAAATTAAAATAATTATAAGAAATAAACTGAATCAAAACAATAAAGATATGAACTAAATTGAATATAAAACAATGACATGTGACACTGATACTATCACCTCACATTAGTACATGATACTAATATTGCCACATATGACAATGCTAATTTAAAATATGGAGAATTATTTTTTAAATTAAGAAAAAAAAACAAACAAACAATCACCAACTAAAATATGATAAATAATGCTCACATTTTGTTAACGATTTAAACATTATTTTTAAAGATGATCAAATTCATCAATTTTAACAATGATCTTATCGAAATTGTAAAAAAAATTAATATATTAAATAAACTCGATGAAAATTGATACTAAATTTATATTTAAATCTAAAACAAATGATGTTGATGATAGGAAAAATGAATTGATATAAGGTTGAAATGTAAAATTTTTTATTCAATTATAACACTCTTTGAAAAAGTATTTTTAAATGTAGTCTATTGTGTTGAATTATTATAAAAATTAAAGTAAGGAGACATCTAATCAATTTACATAAAAAATTAACATTATTTTCAACTTAATATTTAAAACAATGAATTAATAAGTTTTTTATTTTATATATTACTCAACTTTCTTGTATCTACTTACTTAATGACTTACACTTACATTCCTAATAATTATGATTTAAGGATGTATTGAAACTGAAATAAAAGGTGATGTTGAAGGTGGAATGAAGTTAAGGTTGAAATGAATACATTTTCCTTCATCTAACATTCTTTGGAAAAGTTTCTGGAAAGGATAATAATATTTAGATAACATTTTTTTGACAATATTTGAACATTGATTACGTATCAATATGTGATTGGTCAAACATTACTCCAGAATCAATAATAACAATCATAAACATTATTGTAAAGTAACTTTTGACCAATCACAGATTGACACGTAATCAATATATAAATATTATAAAAAAATGTTGTCTAAATATCATTATCTTTTGGAAAAGTGTTTATAAACATACCGTAATGTGATAAATAATTACAAGGATAATATGGTCTTCAATTTATTATACCAAGCTAGAATTTGATGATTGGGGAGTTAAATTCTAGCCTCAATTATTCCCAATCAACCAAGTTCAATTTTCAAGGAATCAAAATTTGGTTGTTTTTTTTTTTTTAAAAAAATACTATTAGTGTATAACTGCATACCAGAGTCTGTTATATTAGTTTCTATAATTAGTTAGTGTTTCTAATGTCTATATATAAGGCTGTTTATCTCCTGTAAATCGATTCACGTAATAATACATGCAGAGTTATCTTTTCTCCTCTCTCTTTTACTATCACATGGTATCAAGAGCTGTATAATTTTTTTTTCTCTTAACCACGTCTTCCTGGAATTTATCCACTCGTAGCTAGCAAGACTCAAGATCGTGGTCGTGGTTGTTCGCGATCTAACTCTATTCATGGTGGATGTATCTACAAGAACAATTTTTAAAAACCATCTTCCTCACATCACAACGCCAACACGCGAGTTCACTGTCAAATTTGCACCAAGTTTGGACACATAACTACTTCTTGCTGGCATCGGTTCAATCAAGATTTTCAGTCCTTTGTTCAAATACATATCAGTTTTGATCAAATTTCTTATTACATCATAAATTTTCTTATTTGTAGTCACACTAAAAGATTATTTTCTTGTTACATCATAAATATATATGAATTTTTATTAAAAATATTCATAAAAAGTACTCACTTTTTTTTAATTTCTGGTCGAAAATATACATATATCTTTCTAAAATTTTCTTTTACTGATATGATAGCTGCCAAATTTCTTGTGCTTGCAGAAAAACACTCTTGTAAATATTTGAAGGTTTTGCTGCATAAATAATAATTATCTGATAAGTATAGCTAACTTGAGTTGGAATAAAATACAAGATGAAAGAAGGGAAATCATGATGCAAGGGTTGATATGCTGACTCGTAGAATTAGTGTGAAAAATTCTTAAACTATATGTTAAGTAATTACTACTAATAGGTTTCTGCTTTACCTTCAGCAGGTTGTGCTTTCTTTTTGTTTTGTACAATTCAGAACTGTACCTGATTAGTTTTGTTCCCTCTTTCCTTATTCATTGGTTTTTCCACTTGCTTTCTGTTACCACACTTCTCAAGTTATCTAGGATTCTAATAAGTTTTGATTAATTTATGTATATATAGTAGCAGTATTCTCGGTAGTTTTCGAAACTATTATTGCTTTTTCGGGATTGTTAAGATATCGATGCATGCAGCATTCTTGCATTGTCTTCAGAGGTAGACAAAGCCAGAAACAGAGAGATACAGATTGGGAAGAAACAAATATTCAGATAACTGATATATACAGGTCTAAGTTTTTCTTTTTGTTTATTTTTCTAGTTTTCTTGGCAAGTTTTTTCCAATATTTTTTCCTAATTAATTTAGTACCAATTGTCCAACAATGGGTAAAACTGAAAAAAATTGTTGAAGCTAAGAAAAAAAATATTTGGGTCTGGGGTTAGCTGATTTAATTTTCAGAGTTTATTTTCTGTTCATGTGGTTTGATTGATATTTATGTCATTCATTATAATATTAAGGACATGGGAGGAGGTTAGCATGCCTACACCAAAGTGAAGACTGAACTTAGAAATGACCAAACTATTGTTAAACTATTTGGGTGAAGATAAATTGGATTTCTGAAAATAAAATTTGAAAATAAACTAAATTTAAATTCATTTTTTTTAAAATTAGTTTAAATTTTCATAAACCAAAATCTAAATAGTTAGATTGAATTTTAAATTAAAATTCATAATTTTTAAAAGAAAATGATTTTTTGTATATTTATATATATGGGTTTGGTATGGATTTTAAAATTGATATTTTTTGAAAGTTAATGTTAAATTTAAAATGACTTTTAATTAATACATATTTTATGATATAAAATTTTTCATATTTCATTAATTGATAATTTACAATTAATTTTATATATATTTCATATGTTTATTTATAGTTGGTTTATGCTTGATAGGATGTAAGTGCATGTACATAAAAAAAGTTAAAATAGTGTACTTAGAATTAAAGTGTGAGAAATATTTTTTTTAATATTTTAATACAAAAATATATAATAAATATAAAACTAAGATGAGTGTTTTATAAACATAATTATTTATGCGGTTGGACGAGCTTTTTTTCTTTTACAAAAAGTATCATAATTTATTAAAAAATAAAAAATGAAATATAAATAAAAATATAAAACATTTTATTAATATATATATATATATATATATATATATATATATATATATATATATATATGGTAAAGCAGATTTTATATGTTTTTAATTCATATCTATTTAATGTTTATTATTTTTTGTAAATATAATATAATACCTTTTAAAAAAATATCCCATCATTTTGAATAGAGTGACAAATTTGTTAGATTTTTTTTATGTTATAACCTATTTAATGTGTAATATTCTAAATATTTATTTATCTTTAATTTTGAATTATTTTGAATCTATATTAGTTTGATAAAAATATCATTTTTAAAATAAAAATCAAACCCAAACCCATTTGTGAACAAGAAAATTATGTGTTTAGAATATATAGATTTAACTTGCAATTGAATTATGGAATTTTCCCTCTCCCTGATCTCCCATGGCTCTTATCTTTTGCTTGTAGTTTAGTTTTGCAAATTTAATGGACATTACTTCCTTCTTCTTTTCCTTGAAATTTGGATAGGATGAGAAAAGCATTTGCATTTGCTTCTTCATTTTCATACTTATTTCTTAATAAAATGTTCAAATGTAAGTGCAGTCTATTTTGCCTGCATATATGATTTTAATATGATGGAGAAAAAGAAAAGTAGAATTATTGTATGAATAACACAATCTCTTTTTTACTCCCACAGGGGATTTGATAAAGAGAATAAACACTTTTCTACTATTTTTTAATGGAAACAATAGCTGACAAATCCAGGGATGATGAGTTAAGAAACATGGATCATAACCCTGTTTCAGCTAAGACACAAGCAGATAAAGATCTTGTATCATCGATCAAAGAGAAGCTTGAAGCGGTTTCATCTTTGAAATCCATCTTCAGAGTCCCATTGAAACTCCTAGAAGTAAATGAGAACATGTACATCCCTGGCACAGTTTCTATTGGTCCTCTCCATCATGGCAAGGATGGTCTAAAGTACATGGAAGATCGCAAGTGGCATTACCTGTTCACACTGCTGAGTCGACAACCAAACCAGTTAGAGTCAAGTTTGCACGAATGTGTGAATGCACTGAGCGATTTAGAGAAGCCAGCACGAAACTTTTATGCAGAAGAACTGAACCTCAGAAGCAACCAGTTCATCGAAATGATGCTAGTTGATGGGTGTTTCATCATTGAGCTTCTCTTGAAATATGCTATAAAGGGTATAAGACGTGGTGGTGACCCCATATTTGTCACGCCAGGGTTGCTCAATAAGGTTAGATGTGACCTTATATTGTTAGAAAACCAAATACCATTTCTCATTCTTCAAAGGTTGTTTCAAATAGTACTCGTTCAAGTACAACATGACCAGACCCTGACCCTGTCCGAGCTTACCTTTCGTTTCTTCAGAAAACAGTTGCCGGGGGATAGGGAATTTGTGAATGAGAAGTTTAGCCAAGAGGGTTACCATTTGCTTGACCTGATTCGCCAGTGTTACCTTCCAAACTATGCAAGAGTAGTGTCCAAGAAAAGTGTATCTCAAGGTGATCTTGAATCGGCAACAAAGCTCAAGAAGGATGGGATTAAGTTCAAGAGATCCAAAGCCAAGTGCTTACTAAAATTAAAATTTTCAAATGGGGTGCTTGAAGTTCCTCCCTTCACACTCCATCATTTCACGGAAATGCTATTTTCCAATATGATAGCATTGGAACAGCACCAGAATGATAGTCAGCCTTTCACATCTTATGCCCTTCTAATGCAAGCCATGGTGAGCACTGAAAATGATGCCAAGTTGTTCCACAAACTAAGGATACTGATCATGAATAGTTACCCTGAGAAAGAAGCTTGTGATCTGTTTAAGAGGCTTGGCAGAAAAGTGGATTATGAGGAGGATAAGTTCTATTTTGCAGGTCTGATTGAACAAATTTTGGAGTATAAAAGAGTCCCGAAATCATGGAGGAAGATATTGAAATGCAACTGGCTTAAAACTCGTACTACATGAATCACATTATGCAAATTTGGAGGACGTTGGTTGTTTACTTGCATATATCAATCAATATGTTGCATTATATCTTGGAGTGCTAATGCTGATAATGTCTTCTGAGGTTTTCAAAGAGATGCCTGAAGTTAAATAAATATATTTTCCTTATACAATATTTCTTTTTCGATTACCGAACCTGAAAATAGACACCCTTAAACAAATATATAAAGAACCAGAGTTAATGTCAAATATAATTGTAAGCAAACACATAGAAGTTAATTAGCACGTGTACGTCCCATTTGAAATAGATGCCTTCCATCTTTATATCTTATGTGAAACTTGACTTTGGTTTTCCCCTACTTTCAAATTTAATATTTTTCATTTTTGATAATGATCTAGTGTTTAATTTTTTAAAAGATGTATTGATTAGTATATTTCTTTTGCAAGGTTTTCCGAGGTGAGGAGAAAATGTATCAGAACCAAGAGAAGTGCCACCTGTCCCAGTTCATCCATTCCATCCAAATATGAAAGGAGGAAGAGGGGTCTTAGCACGGAGTACGCTGATGCAATGCAGCAGTTCTTTTTTATTTTTTTTCTTATACATGGTCATTGTGAAAAGTACAATGTTGTTTGTTGTTTCCTTCTAATTCGTTCAATGTAACGATAGCTGTGGATGTTCTTAAAACAGTTAAATCGCTCCACTTCTTAAGTGTCAAGTATGGCGAATTTAAGATCTAAATATGACGTTATTGGTTTCTTTGATTGCGGTTGAATAGATTTTGAAACGAGGACAGAGAGTAGAAATCTTTTGGTGTTTCGATTGAATAGATTTTGCATGCGGTTTTTTGCTCCTCTTGATGGTTTCTCGTTTATGTTGTTTATTTTGTTTTTAATTAATATTGCAATGTAGATATACCTTTATTAGTTATCACTAACCATACAGTGTGGATGAACCCTAGTTTGAGCATAAACAATTTTTGAAAGTGAAGGTTTTTTTTAGTTTCCTTATTTTTGTGTCTGTTGTCTTCTATTTGGTATATGCTTATCTTGTTGGCTGATTTGCTGCTATAAAAGGTTCTAAAAGTTTAGTCATTAATGGAAATTCTTGGTGAATTTAGGGTTGCTTTTTACTATGAAGAGAAAAAGGGGTAGGGTATCACATCAACGTGTGGCCAATGCTGACTATTTGAGAGCTACCTTGGTTGGCTTTTGGAAAACAAGCTGAGAACGAGAATGTGAAGAACAAGCTGTTGTTTCTTGACAATGTAAACAAAGGATTATCAATAGCGTTCCTTTTAGCTAACCAACTCGTCTATTTAGACATGTAAGTTAGGTTCTTTTCAATTGCTACATAGAAAAGAAGATTAGCCTATTGACTTATAACTAGTTTGGAAAAAGAGGACATTATGATTATCCTACTCTAAAGGAGTCATAAGGAGATACAATATATCATGAACATGTTTATCCAACGTTGACACTGATGAGTACTTTTACGTCAGTAAGCATAAACTAGGATAGTCATAACCAAACAATAAAGCATCATAACTACCACACCGTAGACCCTTGCTCACGAACTCAAAGCTGTAGTATATACTTATATTTATATTACAACTGTTACAAGAGATACGTACACATGAAAGATCATAAAATATCATTTCAGTAAATAAATGCTACACTTCGCTGTAAACTACCGTCGGGCCAAGAATCTTGATCTTTAAGCCAACATGAGCAAGAATTCATCTAAGATTCATCCATGAAAACAGCACCATGTCCTGTAGATTTAACGAACTTCTTCAGTAAAAGAACCACAATTGCTATAGTAAGTCCAATAGCTGCCAGCGTGAACAATCGGTCGTCTGGTTTTGGAGCCCTTGTCTCTGGTTTCATATTTTGAACCATTGCATCTGACTTTTGGATCAACTGGCTTCTTGGGACACTAGATGTGTTCTCCATTGAAACTTCAGCTCCTGCAAGGTCAGGATTAGCATTGGCAGGATGCTCTTGTTCTTCAATTATTCTGTCACCTGCTATATCTGGAATCCCCTCTCCTGCAGGTAAAGGCTCAGGATTTTGCAAATTCACCAGGGTCTCAGCCTCCTCTGTTATGGATTGTCCCTCAGAAACTTGTGAGAGACCACCTTCTGGAACAGGGGATGATTTGCTTAGCATATACTCGTGTATCTGGCATAAAAGTGTGCTCAATCAGTACAAGATATTACAGAAACTATGCACCAAGATCCAAGAATAGACAACATGCAACATTTTACCTAGTACAATTAGCACAAGACAGCACTTCAAGAATGCAGTCCACAAAAAAATGAACAACATTTTACCTCATCAATAAGTTTTTGACGTTCAGGAGTCCCAAATTTTGGAGGTGCTTCACGGGATTTAATGGCTAGGGCACGCCTGTCTTCTTTCTTGTAGCTTAACGAGCCCAGCGCGCCATTTGGGTTGGAGGGCATGAATGCAATCAGCGCAACTAGAGCAGTCCTCACTGCCAATATAAATTTGCATCAACTCAGTGAAAACTTGCTTCATCAAAAGCAAAGAATGAAGCTTCAATATTTCAAATCAATGGCTTTTAACAAGAAATGCAATATATGTTTTAGATGTTCCGTTCCTTTTGGAATAAGCAACAACATACAAACAAACAAACTCTAGTTTAGCATATGCTGCGAGTGAAGGAGGGGGAAGAAATAAAACTTACCACTCCATGATGGTTGCCAATGCTCAGGGTGATGATTTGAAATGCTCAAGCAAATCTTGGTTTGGGTCTCAAAACGGCCACTAGGCTGAAATGTTAACAGTGTGAAATTAAACATGGTGTCAGCAAATCAAATCAAACCAAACCAAACTAAGTCCATAGGGAAACAAACATCTTACCGTCAGCAGCATGAATGAAGGAGGTTTGAAGGGATATTCTGAAGGCAACTGAATTCGTCCATGATAAATACCACCCTCAAATTCAGTGTCACGAGGTCCCCTAATCGCAAATTGCCATTCAAATATATTTTCCTGAAAGAAAGCACCGCACCGAAGTTGCTCAGAAAACACTTTCAATGAAATAAACCCCTTGGTAACCAAATTTGTTATACAGGTTGATTTCTGTTTATGAAAAAAACTCATTTTGTTTTTCTAATTCTTTTTTGTTTTTATCTCATAAAAATATTTATGAAACAGCATATCCTTACAAGATTGTTTCTTTTTTAAAAAATGGTCCCTCCCTTTGCATCTTCAAAAAGGACCACAGGTCAAATTGTTCACAATTATCCGATCCAAAAAAGAAAAAGAAAAATTCACAATTATCCGATCCCAAAAAAGAAAAAATATCTGCTCTCACAATTATATAACCAAATCAACAATATTTTTAATTAAATTGCAATTGGTAGCAAAATAAACTGATCCTGTCATCAAACAATTTGTTGAACTGAAGACCGAAAAGTAGAGACGAGGGAATGGAAAACCCTAAGAACAATTGAACAAAAGGGAAATATGAATGAAAATTTGAAAAGGGAAAAATAAAACCTCGAGAGGGAGACTGATGTAGTCATCGGAAGGGTTTGATTGCATCTCTTTCAACTCTTGGAGAATCCGTTTGACGGCTGGATTCTTGAGGTTGTGTTTGTCGGCCATGGCGTGCACCCAATTCTTCTGTGAAACCGAACCACAACAAATGCACTGCTACAGGAAAGTACAATGGTCTATTGTGTTCTGTTGTTTTGTTTTTTTATAGTAATTGGGAGAAAATATCAGAATGGATATTGCACAGGAGAAACTTTGGTTGGCTCTTTGGGACACGTCATGATCTCTGTGTTTTTCTTGCGTGGCACTCTGTCATTGGACTTGATGGAACTGATGTGTATATTCTCTTTTGTTGACTTCGGAATCCAAAGTCATTCAAAATTAATTAAACATAAACTCACAAAATAATTAATAATTTTTTAATCAGTTTATGTAACTTAAAAATCAAATCAAATTTTGGAAACGGTATTACGAATAATTTATATAAACTAATTTTAGTTTATTATTCTCATTTGTTTTATTGATCTTAAAATCTAATTAAGAAAACGATTTTGGTAATTAGTATACTTCCCTTTTAAAATATTTTTTTTTATTGTTGTGATATCCAATTTTAGGATGTCATATGAGAGAATTTTAAAATTATAATACTATTGTCAAAATTCAAATTCGATAATTTTTTTTATTTTAAAAAATAAATTAAAATTTTAATTTATTATAAAATAAAATTTCAAATAAAATAATTTATTCAAACAAACATAAATTTTTCAACTTTCTCAATCAATTCGCAAACATGATCCATAACTTAAGGATCCAGCAAAAGATGGACTTATAGGTAAGGTTGAGTTTGAAAATCGAGGCCCCAAACAATGGAACTGCCTGGGCCTTAATCAGCGGGTGTGTGTGAAATAAAATTATTAAATCTATTTAGTTTGTTATTATTTTTTAAAAGTCATTTTTTTAAAAAATATTAGAAAAATTAAAACAGTAATTGTTTTAAATAAAAGAAAATCCTACTAGCTCCTAGTTTTCTTTGTTAGTTGAAAAATTATTTAACTTTATAAAAAATATTATTTAATTTTCAATGTTTGTAACATTCTTCTAATAGAAGTTTATAAACTTTCATATACTTATTTAGTATTTATAATTTTATTTTATTTTTAAAAGCAGGCAGGTTTTATTATTGCGTAAGACATATAAATCAACACTAAAGTATCACTTTTACTTAGTTACACCATTTTCTTAAAACTTAATTAAAAACGTTTCAAGACATTGTGTAAGATTATTAATATAAAAATACAACATAAAAATAAAGAATATAATCAAAATAATTTATTTTAAATCAAAGTTAAATATTTTAAAACTGATTAAAAATAATAGAACACCTCGAAATACATTTTCATCAATTACAAAATCAAATATTATATAAAATAATATTTATGAATTTATATTTTTTAATTAAAAAACTAATTATATCTTAAACAATGTTTTCGGATATTAGTTAACATTCCCGTTTTACTTTTACATATAATTTTATCAAACCTTTACTATTCAATAAGTTAATTTAATAACTATGGATCTATTTTCAACTTTGAACTAACTTTCTAACTGTTTTATTGACACGTATATAATGCATGCAAAATTTAAGCTTTTATGAGGAAACATTATTAAAATATTTTCTTTAGGTCAAATATTAAACGAGCAAAATTTATTCTCAGTTAAAAGTTTTTCTTCCATTTTTCAACCCAACCGACACCGTTTTGTGTGGAAAGTACTAATATTTGGAAAAGTTTGGACACCTGTAAGGGCTAAGCCCATCAACATTGCCAGATGTACTTCTGCATGCCCTTCCTCTTGCTTCAAACCACACGTGGCACCAAAATTTTTTATTAATTCAAATGCTGTTTTTTTTGTTCAAAATAGTTTTCAAGACTATTAATACCAAACTCTAATTTCAACATAAACACCATTTTTTTAGGAATTAATTGTCGATGTACTCTTAATAAAGAAATTAATTTTAATAAAACAACATTATATTATATATATTCTTTGTTTTCAATTTGTTGGAAGCTTATAAATCTGAGTTGGCTGTGAAACAAGAGCAGCAACAGGTACTGAGAAATCGATACGATGGAGCAAAAGTTAAAAGAGGAGGAGAAGAAGGTCGGTGTGATTGAGACATGGTTGAGGAAGCACACTCTTCTCTTCAAAGGAGCCACACGCCACCCTTTTATTCTTAGCATTCGCGATGGTTCCATCGACATAACTTCCTTCAAATCATGGCTGGTTAGTAATACTTTGTTTTTCTTTTGTCAGATTATTGGTTTCTGATTTATATTTCAGTTTCCTTTCATCATATTATTTAGTACAATTTTGAGTAGCTCTGTCAAAAATTTAACCATTGTTTCGCAATTTGTGCAATGTTGCACAGTTTTTTGTTTTATTTAATGAACTCGGTTTCAGAATACCTAATTTTTAGTGAATTTTAGTTGATAACAAAATTTGTGTTAGAAGAAGTTTGCTGTTTATAGTTGTTGTATTCTTGTGATTCAGGCACAGGATTACTTGTTCGTTCGGGCTTTTGTCCCATTTGTGGCCAGTGTGTTGATAAAAGCTTGGAAGGAATCAGATGAGAGTGGTGACATGGAAGTAATATTGGGGGGCGTGGCTTCCCTGGAGGATGAGATATCATGGTTTAAGAGAGAAGCTAGCAAGTGGGGTATTTCACTCTCTGAAGTTGTTCCTCAGCAGACAAACAAAAAATACTGTGGGTAGGTTTGCTGTTCTTCTGCCATCATATTCTGATCAATGTATTGTAGGCAACAAAATTTTCTCACGTTTCTGTGGGAGATTTAAGAAATGATTGAATTTTAAAGTGGTCAATTATGCCAAGGTTTAATGAACTGTAGACTAGATTTTTACGGGTTAGATCCTTTTCTAGGTGTACTCCAATGTAATGAAACAAAACCCCCTCGGATTCTAGACATGGATACATGGAATTTTAGACAAGTCATTTGGTACTCTGGTCTGCTAGGTTGTTTGTATTGTGTTGTAACATGTGAAACACTGTGGCAGGTTGCTGGAAAGTCTGATGAGTCCGGACGTGGAATATACTGTGGCTATCACAGCATTTTGGGTTATTGAAGTAGTGTATCAGGAGAGCTTTGCTCACTGCATTGGAGAAGGCTCCAAAACTCCGCAAGAACTGAAGGAGACATGTGAAAGGTGGGGCAGTGAGGCTTTTGCTAAGTATTGCCAATCCCTGCAAAACATTGTCAATCGGCGCTTACAAAAAGCTTCTGATGAAGAACTCAAGAAGGCTGAACATACGTTCCTAAATGTTCTGGAGTACGAAGTTGATTTCTGGAACATGAGCCGGGGAAATGTGTGATTTTGTTCAAGAATCAATGGTATATTCATATGCTTAAATAATCGAAGCCTAGGAAAATACTACATATGTTGTTCGGTTGGACCATTCACATACTGTATGGAATGTTTATTTCCTAGAAAAATAGTTCTTAGCAAAATCTCAAGCATATGGACATAACATGAGTTTGGAATCTTACATTTTGTTCAAGTTTTATGCCCCCCATTTTTATCTCAAGTGAAAAGAAGGAAAGAGGCTTTTGTTTCTGAATGCTTTAGTTGGAAAACCATTACTATACAAAAAACCAGTTAATTTTAAAGATCGTGTTTAGGAAATTGCTATATTTCATTAGTTTGTATCAGTGTACTATCATATCAATTAACAGTGAAAACTAATAGGTTCATAGCATGAACATAATATCCTCTCGTTTAAGTTATCGGACATGCTACTTCTCAATAATTTTTTTAACAAGGGAATGAATTATTTGACAAATTTCAAACTAGCATTATATAACTAGATCGGTTAGACACTGCTGTGACAGTGATTAGCTTTACAGTGGTGGTCCCGAAGTTGAAACAACTATTACAGTTGTAGCAGAAAGAACATGCGGACTACTAACTTTTCTGGATGTGGTAAAGTGGTGCCGACAGAACCAAGCTGCTTTCCTGAGTTGAGTTTAAGCATGAATTAAGAATGTATTTTGAACAAAGATGATGGATTTCTTCTACAGAGAGTAGATATTGCCAACAGAGTCAAGCTTTGAGCGCCAAATTCTTCTCTATCAAGCTAAAGCTAAAACATGCAAGGAGATTCGTAGATAATCGATTAACTTTTATAATAACGTAATAAATAGACTAATGAACAAACCTTATTTTCAAATAAATACTTGAAATACAATTTTAAATAGACAAATAATACTTGATAAAAAAAAAACCAACAAATGTAAAAAATGGGTAATTATTGATCATCTTCGATAACATGCAAAATATGGGTATAGGGTATATTAAATCCTAGATCAGATGGGTATAGGGTATATTAAATCCTAGATCAGATGGGTATAGGGTTTATTAAATCCTAGATCAGATGGGTATAGGGTTTATTAAATCCTAGATCAGGGTATAGGGTTTATTAAATTCAATAATAAACCAGGAATTTTGCCCCCTCTATATAAGCGGTGGTCGCATCTTATATTGTCTGTTCTCTTGTCGCGAGCCATTTATTTCCCTAAAGGTAGAGCTATGTATAGGTGTCTTTGTAGATTTAATCCTTTAAAGCAACGGGGTTAAATGATTTGCAGGTTATTGGAACTATTGTAATATGGAGTTAATTTGTACCATATCTTTGATCAGCAAAAAATAAACTTGTATTATTATTTATAAGAAATTTAATTTGAAGTGTATTACAGCAACATGAAAAAAAAAAAAAAAAAAAAACTATATCTAATGCTTGATAGTCTGATAGAATGGTCTCCTATTAAATTCATTGCAAGATGTTTTTAACTAAATATGTTTTAACAGTAAAAGTAAATAACAGAATGAATTATTTAGTAATATATTCAACTCAATAGAAGTCTTTATATTAAAAAACTGTTAATTTCAGTATATATATATATATTATTAAGTAAATTTGTAAAACTACTCAACCAACAAGGTGGCTGTAGTTTAGTGGTAAGAATTCCACGTTGTGGCCGTGGAGACCTGGGCTCGAATCCCAGCAGCCACATTGAATTTCATTTTTTAGTTTCCTAGGAATCAGATCTCCATTCTAAAAAATCCATTTTGAAAGTTTCTCCTAATAGTATCCCTGTTATGGTTTAAAACAATTTTATTTCATAAAACATTGAGTTTTAGTTTTAAATATATTTAATTTTATATAATATATAATAAAAGAAATTCCTTATGTATATTTTCTTGTTTATATTATGTTTGACGTATGAGAGATTAGATGATAAAATCTAGATCGAGTGATTAATATGCAATAAAAAAAAATTAAATTACTGTAATTGTTGGCTATTTTTTTTTCTTATCTTGGTATTAAAAAATCATTCTTTTATGTAAGAATAACTTATAACTATTATTTTAGGTGATTATGGATGATTGTAGTTAGAATGTGATATTATATCGGTTTGTTAGTTTTTTTCTTCCGCCTAATGCTTCCTTAAATGATTAAAGGAAGATGGATAGAGTGTCTTAACAGTTGTGATGTTTTGAATTTTAAGATTTCTTACATTTATCATTAAGACGGTCATTCTATTTATCCTATTTATAAATTAAAAAATATTGTAATTAATAATAGAGTTAACTTTATTTGCTTAATTATCTTTCTTCTTGTTTTAGTTTAATTTTTCTTACTAATAATTTTCAATTCCTTTTTTTTTATTTATTATATCATTTGAAGGAATTTAGTTATGGGTTTTATTTGGTTGCCCCATATTTCTTATAAATTATTTCTTCCTCTTATACAAATGTACTTTTTCATGTCATGACATACAAATGTACTTTTTCATTTCATAAAAATGCTTAATACATAAAACTTTTTACATATAAACAAATATAATTGATTTATTCAAATAACTAATTAATTAATTATATATGTGATTAAAAGATAATTGATTAATCATTTTTTTAATGTCTCTCTTCTTTCTTTGCCTCTGTGTTTATTTTTTATTTTTTCATTTTTATGGTATTTCTTTCTCTGTTTATTTCTTATTACTTTAGCTTCTTCATTGGTGAATTCGTTGTCCATATATAGGGTTTAACCATTGACATAGAAACCCTACTTTTCATCATCAAGTGTATTCCCTTATCTTATTGGGTGAGGTTCATACTCCTTTAAGTTCATATTCCTTTACATCACTAACATAACACATCTTTTGTTTAAGAGCTGATGTTGATTTATTTTAGATAATCAAATAAGTATTTGAATAATTATTTTTATTTTAAAAATAGATAAAAATATTTTTTTTCTTTCTTATTTTTTATAAAATATTTTATTCTCTTTCTATACTTTATATTGTAAAGATACTTACGTTCTTTTACTATTTTAGATAAGTATTACATTTTTGTCCCGTAATTTTTATTACAAAGATAATTACATTTTCAAGATAAAATATTTGAATATATAGTTTGTTTTTCTTTTCAATGATAAATTTCTTTTATAATATTTTTTATCTTATATATATATATATATATATATATATATATATATATATATATATATATATATATATATATATATATATAATATTACATTTACAGAGTTTTATTAATAGTTGAAGACTTTTGCTGGTGCTTGAAAGTGTATAACGTATTAAGGAAAGCTAACTTGATAAAAAAGAAAACCCTATATTCACAAAATTGGTAATAAAGTTAACTTTTTTTTTCAACATAGTTAATAAGATTTTTCTTTTCTAAATTAAGATTACTGTGGACAGATATAATTATTTATTATAAAATAATGTAATTTCTGTATACAACGTGAAACTGATTATCAAAATTTATAATATTTAAAAACACTCAGTATATCGTTTATTAAATATATTATTTTTAAATGTAACGTATAAAATTTTATGTATGTACATTTGATACATCAAACCCTAAATAAAAGTCTTTCTCCGTTTGTTATTTTTTTGAGAAAAAGAAACATAAATAAAAAAAAATCAAAATGAAACAATGGAATTGATTCCTAAATCATTTTACAGAATATTCACAATTAATGTTTTTCTAAGAAATATAATTTTCAACTTACACAGTCAACTTTTTACATATTTATTATTAATTAATTTTAAAATATAGTATAACAAAAAAAAGCTTAACTTTAGTGGATCTTCAAGAGAAGAGACACCTATATTTGATGTTTATGCGTGGATAAAATAATCTCTTATTATACAAGATTTTTCACATCAATGGAAATAATTAAGTGCATAACCTACAAAATATTTATTCAGTAAAAGCTTCTCCTATAGCATATTATCGATGGCAAACAAATTACGTAAATATAATTGTTTGCATAGGAATCTTTCAACAAGAGTGGCTGTAGTTTAGTGGTGAGAATTCCACGTTGTGGCCGTGGAGACCTGGGCTCGAATCCCAGCAGCCACACTCACACTTTTTAACGTTTTAGACAACTTCACCATCCTTCGCAGTTTTTTACACTATGTTTTTTTTTTTGTCCAAAATGCGTTATTTGAATATATGCTTTCCCAATAAATAAGAAAGGCCAACAAATTCAAACCGCATCTGTTATATCAAGAAAACAGTAAGAAGATGCTTCAGTGTTGGAACTTCTTTTGATTAAAACAACATTCCATCAAACGGAACCAAGTATAACTTTATTCGAAAGATTATTCACTAACAAAGTGAATGCTTCTGTGTTAAGTTTCAGAACAACCGTTCCTTCCCTTGATCATGTATATATAAAAAGGAACCCTCTGTGATGCATTCTGACAAATAAATCAACAACATCTGAAAGAGAAAATCTTTGATATGGCAGACCTTCGTCAAAAAATTGAAGCTCTGAAGGGTCTTGTTGATGTGCTAAATAGCATGGATGAGGGTGAAAGTGGTCAGAACGCAACGCCACCCAACAACGACGGTGCTTCTGCGGCAGCAAGAACAGGAAGTAAGGGGCGTTCTGTTGGAAAATTCAAGAACACCGGCGATCAGAAGATTAAAGGTCTCAGTAACCAAACTGGTTTCACCGAAGGGAACGCTAATGGAGCTATCAACTTTGGTGATTTGGAGGTCTAAAAAGTCACTGAAATTGAAGGAATAAGGAATGATAACCTACGCGATTATATATATGTATGAACTTTGAACGTCTCCTGAAATACGTAAATAATAAATAATAAGAACTTCGAAGTTTATTTTCACGATGTCTTCTTAATTAGGTTAACGAAAATCATGACCAGTTTCAAAAAAGCCAGCCAGAGTCTGCCACCAACTCAATTGAAAATAACTCAATTTTTCAAATATTAATAATAAGCTAATATTTATAATTTTATTCTTACTACTATTATTAATGTTATTTTTTTTTAAAGAAAGTAATATTTTTACATCATTATATGATGTATACTAGACTAATAATTTTAGAAATCAAAATAATATATTTAAATTAAATATAACTTTAATACCTAATGTTCATACAAAATTACTATAGTTCATTATTTATCAGTTGTAGAGGAAGTGAACAGGTTTTTCTTTTGTCATCTTTATACCTTGCTGCCAGTATAGTAAGTAATTTGGAATTAATTATATTTTTTATTATTCATTAACAAATTATTAAACTAAAAAACTTTGAAAATAAAAGATCTAACAAATGAGATTGGAAACCAAGAATATATATACCATCTTTTATAAGCTTTTCCACCACCATGTTTGATTTTTTTTCCTTAGTTGTTACATGAAAAGAAACAATTTCTTGCAAAATAAACTAATTTTCAAATTATATGATTTTTTTAAAAGACAACTTTTGATTTATAGAAAATTAATTTTGAATATTATATATATATATATATATATATATATACACACGTACGTACGATTGTGTATATTCGCTATGCAGCTTTTAAAAAGGAAATATCCTATCTAAATTAACTAGGACATTCTAAGATGATGGACTAGTTAAGTGAATTAATATAATACGTTGACGATCACATAATTTTATATCGCCTTATAACCATTTTTATTAGGATTTTATATAACATTTTAATTAAAGATTCTATCATGTAAGAATATTAAATGATTATTTATGAAAAATTTTCAAAATATTTTACTCTTTAAAATATGTATATGCACATTTTTTAGCTTTTGGTTATTAATATATTATTTTTTAAAAACTTCTCTAAATTTTAATTTTTGGATACGGTTGTCTGGTTGGACAAAAATTCCCTTTAGCTATCAACCGCGTGATTTTTCATAAAAGTTATTCTGAACGAAACTTTAACGAATCTGAGGAAGAAAGAATGTTGCATAAATGAAAAGAGAAAAAACGATTTTGAAAAAGGAAATAAAAGAGGTAACGAAAGTAAAGGGAATAATATAATTCTATCACCTTGGCATTGGTTCTCTGATCACACATCTTTTTATTCGACATGTGAATGAATATATAACTAACCTATTATAAAAAAATATAATATAATTGAATTTCGAATTTTCTGCTCACTTATAGGAACTGAATCCCTATGCAATTAACTTGACAGAATAACAAATTATGATTTAGCAAATAAAACAAAATTATATATGATTCATGGGTGGGTAGATAGAAAACTTGGGGAAGTCAATACTCAATTATTAGTGATTTAATTATAAGATTTTCAATAAAAAACAATAGATATATATTCAAAGTCCATACAGTTTTAACTGTATACGTCGGTTAATGAAAATTCAATAATATTAATTATCGCTCGATGCTAATTTAAAATATTTAAAATAGTTTTAATATTTTCCTGCTTGGATTATATCAAATAATGAATATTAATAAAATATAATAATCATTGAAAGAAAATGAAAATTATGATGAATAATTCTTATATATCACAAATGTTAAAGACTCCAAATTCTTAATAGTATAGTAATCATAATTTCTAAATCAAAAATAAATGTATTTAAATACGGTTAAAACCTCTAAACAAGTTGTAAGAGATGTTTTTAAAAATAACGTGAAGAAAAGATATCCTAATGATAAAATTTCACAATATCATACTACCAACATGAAAGATCTTAGTCAGACTCATGAATTATACATTTATAAAAAATAAAATAAAATTCCATCAATATACTATGATTTTATGGTACGTTTTTTTATGCTTGTAGTTACATCAGAATCAATCTTTAAGTCCATCAAATTTATAGGTAAGCATATGATTCCTGGCTTCCTATATCTCTCAAAATATATATTAATTAACAAAAAAGTATTGATAGGACAAATTCAAACTAAAGCATATATATAAATATATTGAGGATAATAATTTATTAATCTTTATTTTTAACAGGTAAAACTTTGAATGACTTCTCCCCACCATTGGATCACATCAAGTAATGTGGACAAACATAGAGAACCAGTAATTGAAGTGAATATATGATCATCACTAATAATGTTCTTCTTCCTAAGAGTATAAAAATGCCACCCATTCCTCTAAAGCTATCTATATCTTCAAGTTCAATTGGCTGAAAATAAACTTTCAGAAGCTAGAGTTTTCGGGTTTTCGTTCAAGATTTCGATGGCAGGTATTGCATACGGAATCAACAAGCTTGCCGTTGGCCCAGGTGAAGCTCGACGCCGATCACTACAACCTCAAACTACTCCAGACACCAACAACAACGACGCCAATAATCCCGACACCGACAAAATTGATACCAACAACATCGACACCAAAAAAACCGACACCGACACCGACAGTGGCAGTAACAGTGAAAGTTCTGAAGAGTTCGGTTATGTGAATTCAGCGAAACAAGATATCAAAGGTCTTACCAATCTAACTGGGTATGTGAAAGGCAACGCCAATGGGGTCATCAACTTTGGCACCTTGACAGCCTCCGATCCTAATGTCGAACCATGAACATCAATAAAGCTGCATGCAACTTAATAAGGATAACCTATGCTGCTGATGGTGCCTATAGATTGTTTTCATATGTTTTACACGCCAAAACCATCATTATAGGAATAAAATGGAGCATGGGTGTACGATCATTATATAAGTTCAAAACATGTTGTTATTCAATAAAATAAATTGAAAGGAGGTTTACATAATTGTTGATATTTCTTTTATCAGCGATAATATATATCTATATATATATATATATATATATATATATATATATAACTTAGAAAGAAAGATGTGAAAAGGTTGTGGGTTGAACTCTTTTTATTATCAATTTGGAGATATAAAATTGTTTTGAAAAAGAGGGTGTGAATTTAAACTTCCTCACTAATAAATGCTAACAGCTAACTTTATCTATAAAAAATTTAAAGACATTTAATACATTTTTCTTGTACCTTCATTCTTACTCTAATGAATTCTTACTGTTTATGAAAATTCATCTTCTTAAATATGACGAGAGATAATAATATGTAACTCATTTAATGATTAAAATGTTTTGTGTTTTAATTTTATTGTAGATTGTGTCATTCGGAAGTAAAATTGCAATATGTGAACTTACATCTCTTTACATTTGATCCCTTTAAGCACATTTTGTGACTCTTGCCTTATGATTGTTCACAGACTTTCACTAACAATAAAAAATAGAAAAGAAGTTAATGGATCTCTTTATCTTAATTGTGAACTTCTTAGATGGTCTCCTATTAACCAAGATAGATTTTTTAGTCGATTTTAGACAATCTTTCATCTATTTTATCCAATTACTTTTAAATCCCAATATTTCCAATATATTGTAGAAAAAATCCAATGTGAGAGAATCATATATATATATATATATATATATATATA
>NC_028357.1:48036698-48037668 GCF_000741045.1 Vigna radiata var. radiata
CCTTCGTTTGATATCGTAGTAGTTTATAATATGTATTTTTCGATTATAAATGCATATAGTATCCAATTTCTTCTCTTGTTCATTAGTATCTATCAATGTGTCGCAATCGGGATCGCGACGGGACGAGGAACCGAAAAACAAACGGGTTTAAGAAAATATTTTGGGAGTCGCCACCATAATTTATTATGGAAAAACCCTAAAATGAAAGCATGGTCTGCGAAAAAAAGAGATTTTTAAGTTCGGGAATCGGTTACATGTAAGGAAGGTATTAGCACCCTATTGCGCCTGCCCAAAGGAAGTACCTTTAATTAAATGTATAAAATTAATGTGGTTTTCCAAAATAATTAATTTCCCCAAAAATAAAAATAAAAATAAAATATTATTATGAAACAAAAAAATATTTTTTGTTTCGTGAACCCGATAAAGATTGACCTTGGTCCTACGTATATCCATTAATGGACAATCAGGGATCACGTAATTCTTTATCTAGAAAAAGATTTGTGAGTTTGTTAAAAAAAGAAAAATGGATTGATTTATATTTTTGAAAAGTCCGGAAATCAAGGATAATGTAATTTTGATAAAAAGATTTAGTTTAACAGAAATTAACCTTTCTTGGTTTTAAATATTTTGTATTTTTTTTTTATTATTTTAAAAATGGCGGAAAAAAAGAAAGAAACCGACCATAGGTCAATGCGTACCCTTTATTTTATTATTTAAAAAAAACATTATTTGTGTGTATGTCGCAACCAGAATCGCGACGGGACGACGATCCAAAGAGAAAAAATGGTTAAGAAAGTTTTTGAGTCGCCACCATAGTTTATTCTGGAAAACTATGGAAAAAACCATAAAAAGGATAAGGCTTAGTCTATGAAAACCAGAGATTCGATTCGGGAGTCGGTTACGCGTAGGGAAGGTGTTAGCACCCTACAACGCCTGCCCAAAGGCAGTACCTTTAATTAAATGCGCGAAT
>NC_028357.1:48038623-48045676 GCF_000741045.1 Vigna radiata var. radiata
ACAACAATATAAAGAAACAAAAATATTTTTTTGGTTTTTGGGCCCGACAAGGATTGACCTTGCTCCTACGTATTCTCATTCAAAATGAGAAATCAGGGTTACGTAGTTCTTTCGGAAAGATTACTTGTGGTTTGAGAATATTTTGATATTTTTAATATAAAGGAAAAGGTTTTCTAGCACAAGGCCTACACGAACGGTCGCACGTGTGCTTAAACCTTTCAAAATATTTTTATTTGATTTTTATTTTTATAAAGGAAAAGGAAAAGATTTTCAGCACAAGGCCTACGCGAGCGGTCGCACGTGTGCTTAAACCTTTTCAAAATATTTTTAATTGATTTTGAATTTTTTTGTAAAAGAAAAGGAAAAGATTTTCAGCACAAGGCCTACGCGAGTGGTCGCACGTGTGCTTAAACCTTTTCAAAATATTTTTATTTGATTTTGAATTTTGAATTTTTGTAAAGGAAAAGGAAAAGATTTTCAGCACAAGGCCTACGCGAGCGGTCGCACGTGTGCTTAAACCTTTTCAAAATATTTTTATTTGATTTTGAATTTTTGTAAAGGAAAAGGAAAAGATTTTCAGCACAAGGCCTATGCGAGCGGTCGCACGTGTGCTTAAACCTTTTCAAAATATTTTTATTTGATTTTTATTTTTGTAAAGGAAAAGGAAAAGATTTTCATCACAAGGCCTACGCGAGCGGTCGCACGTGTGCTTAAACCTTTTCAAAATATTTTTATTTGATTTTTATTTTTGTAAAGGAAAAGGAAAAGATAAATAACTAAATAAAATAAAAAAATAAAAATAAATACACTAAATATTAAATGACAAAAATAAAAAACAATAAAACAATAAAAGGGGTGGAGGTGCCTAAATAAGAAAAAGGGGTGTCTAAACCTAATTTACTCCTAATAGTAAGTTGGGCCTAAGTCCAAGAAAAAAAAGTGTTAGAAAGGAAAACAATAGCTGCAAAAAGCAATTCAAACATAAGACCGGACTGGGCCTAAGCCCGAAAGAAAATGGGGTGGTGGAAAGTAAAATAAATCTGCAAAGTGGAAACTCTTTGGTCTGGCTCGATATGAGCCCAGATGAATACTAGTAGGATGCTAGATGGCAAAAAACGGGGTTGCAGAAAGAATAAAAAAAAAACCAAATGGCCTGATATGGCCCAATCCCTCTCTTCAGAAACCCTAGGGTTTTCTCACCCCCAAACCCCTCAGAAGGGTTCCCATTCGAAACAACAACCAAAGGCAACTGGGTTTTCTCTCCAGCGCACAAGTGCCTCACTCCCCACCGGCGTACCATCCGGCCAGCCTAAGCGTCGCCGACGATCACTCACCACTAACACCACGACCGACCGCGATGTCGGATTCTCCTCCCAAGCTTCTCTGCACGCGAGGAAGAACATATTCTCTCCCAGTAACACCCCTACTTCCATCGTCCACAGGAACCGATCACCGCGAGTTGCAACCCAAGGCTGGCCGTTGATTGCCAGTTGCACCTGAGTCGCTGCGGGTCACGCCTGAACAAAACGTTTTCGTTTTCCACCCCACATCGTCACCGTCAAACACCACCATAACCGACCATGATAAAAAACTTGCTCAGTGACAAACATCCACTGTACATTCGCCAGTGAAAGCTCGAATCCGATATTTGCCAATGAATGGGTTCCCTGCTTGATTGGGTTTTTGCTCATAGAGTTTCCCTGTGTTTCAGACATTTGTTTGGTCCTACGTTGGTTACAGGGCTGGTGAAGGAATGATTGTTTTATTTGGTTTTGGATTATTGGTGATTCGGATTACTGTTTTTGGGGTTGCAGGGGAACAATTTCATGGAGACAGCGATGGAAAGGATGATGACAATTTGGGGTCACAGAGTGTTTTGGATTGTTATTCCGGCGAGGGATAAATTGATTTGGGAGGGAATGTTCGAGTTGGCTATTCCGGTGAGAGCTAAATCGATTCGGGAAGGAGTATGTAATGTAATCAGGAATAGAGTGTAGAGATGTTTGGGTGATTGTTTTGCAGCGTTTTTTTACTGAAATCCCAGGGAAATAGGATAAATGTACATGGTGAATGTGGAGACAGGATGACATGGATCGGTCCTAAGGACCGGTGATGATAGCATACGAAAACGAGGAAGATGATCACACCATAACGTTCTCGAACATATTATTGGCAATCATCATCTGTACTATCAAACACGAAAATTCTATATATTATGCATTATGAGAATAAGGAGTAAGTTGTATACCTGAGAATTACTCTTATATTCCTCACTTCCTATATCTTCTATGCCTAACTCCGATGATCTCTGCTTGCAGTCCCAGAACCTCTTCCCTTCTCTGATTTTTCTCTGCCTTATCCACCCAAAATTCTCCTCTCTTTCGTGCCACCAAAAACCTCTTCAAAAACCGTTTTTCCCTCTCTCCTGCTCTCTCCAAAATTCCCTAACAAACTTCTCCCTTCTTCCCTCACGCACACTCTCCTCACCCCATTCGAATCTTCTTTTTTTTTTCACGCGTTTTTTCTTTGACACGTTTTTTTTTTTCTTCTTCCTTTTCTATTTTTTTTTCTTTTCTTTTCGTTTTTTTTTCTTTTTTTCGTTTTTTCCTTTTACCTTTTTTCATTCATTTTTTCCTTTTTTTTTCTTTTCTTTTTTTTTCCTTTTTTTTCAATTAAATCAAATAGTAAAAAAAAATTAATAAAACAAAAATAAAATAAAATGAAATAAAAATAAAAATAAAATAAGACAAAAAATAAAAAACTACTCTTATTATTTAGTTACCCGGACGAAATTGGGTGTTGACAGTGTAGTAAAAAAACCTTTGAGAACAAAAGTTCAGGGCACAATAAAAGAAAAACACTAGTACAAAAATCATATTTTATGACGTACAAAAACAAACTATGACGTACATAGTTTTGTACGTTATAACAGGTCTACATATTTTATGACGTAGCAAAAATTTACGTTATGTGAACATATTATGACACTGTTTCTAGAAGAAATAACTCTAATGAATGTGAACATCAATAATTTTACTCAATATCAATTCGAAACAATTTTCTTCAATATTCATATAAAAAAAATGGACTAATTTTAGAAAGAGTGTCATAATATTAATTGAGTAAAATTTTCTATGTTCACATTTATTGGAATTATTTCTTTTAGAAACAGTGTCATAATATGTTCAGATAACGTAAATTTTTGCTATGTCATAAAATATGTAGACCTATTATAACGTACAAAACTATGTACGTCATAGTTCATTTTTGTACGTCATAAAATATTATTTTTGTACTAGTGAAAGAATGATGCAGAGATGACATACCTTTGTAGCTTATGGAATTCCCTTAGTGTTTCCTCAGTAGTTGTTGTTGACAGTACCCTTATATGTGAGAACCTATTTTGCTCTATACTCTTTCTTTCAATTTCTATTATCTCTAGGTCTTTTTCTCTATTTTTTCCAGTCCCCTTTTTCTTTCACAAAGTGCGTATTTATATACACACATGGTAATAATATGACAATTTTGTCTTAAATGAGAATTAATTGACATTGTACAAAACAGGAAAAGAAAAGGTCTTGATTGCAAGATAAATAAATCAAATAATATTGATTACAAAGATTATTATAATAATTTTCAGAAAATTTGACCATTTAAAAAAGGATCTTATTTTTCTCTTCAAGAAGAAACTAATGCAGCAAATTATATCAATATATTTTTTAATTATTGCTTACCATTATTTGCCATAATATTTATTCAAATTATTACCATATTAAACTAATATTTCAAAAACACATTCTAAAGTGATGTGTCGTGCATTAAGGAAGATTATTTTATTATTTCCCTTCTCCTTTTTTTCCTTTACCCACCATTAATTATTATTCTCTTATTCTTTAATTTTAATTATTTACCTTTCTGGACGAAATTGGGTGTTGACACAATGCATATACTATCTATTATTTAAACGAGTATTGACATCATCTTTCTTCTCTTTTATATTTAAAAATGTTCTAATTAAATTATTAAACATGTTCTTTTCAACATGTATTACATATATCTGTCACAAGTTCTCTTATTCATTTACAATGAAGAAGAGTTAAAACAAAAATATTAAGAGAAAAGAGAAAAGAAGATGAAACAAGACAATTCTCAAAATAAAAATTTCGTAAATGATTTTTTGTGTATAATTTTGTAGCACATTTATATCATATATATATATATATATATATATATATATATATATATATATATATATATATATATATATATATATATATATATAAGGCAAATTTTCAAAATTAGGGTATGTAGTTTGACTTGTAATTTACGAAAAAAAAGTAGTTTGATTTTTTTTTTACATGTTTAGGATATGTTGTCAAAAAAGTTTAAATTTAACCTTAATCCATATAGATTGGAGTAAAAAAAATCCAAAAAAAAAACTCACAGATTAAATAGCTCCAAAATCTTATTAGTTTTCTATTGAATTAAGCTAAATAAAAATAATCAGACTTAAAAAAAAAAGTATAAAAGGATAATGATTTAGTTAGAGTCATACTATCATATACCCTATCCTCTGTTCTATCATACATGAATTTACAACCCAGTTTGAGTCCTAGTCGATGAATGACCAATGAACATCTTTTACGTTGTGGAACTCTTCTGACAATATCATCTTCATACTCCTGATTAGGTTCATGCTTCCCATTCTCCATACTAAGGAGAGTGTTAATCTTAAATTTCAGTGAAAACCTATTTAACGAAATAATTACGAAGGAAAATATTAAATGTGTAACCTTATATAGTTATTATTGTTTATCATACAATGACTGAAAATATATTTAATTCAATTTTTTAAAAACATGTGTAATCTTTTTTTTTATGAGATAAGTATTCAACAAAACTACACATTAAATAATATAAAAATGAAAAATATAGGAAACTATTATTAAGATAAAAATTTGTTTGGAGTGTTGTCATCACAATTAAAAATTCTATTGGATAAATGTGTTTCATGAAGAGTTTGCAATTTTGACTAAAAAGGTTGTATGAAAAATTATACAATTTGTTTTTTTAAAAAATATATGAGAATGAATAAAATTTTCAAGCTAGCAAATATGAGCTATGGATAAAAGAAAAGTTTGATCTATTAAACATAATGTCAAATGACTATTTTTATTTTATATACTTAAATAAAGTGACGTACTGCAATAAGACTCATTCAGTTTTACTATTATAAGGTGATTTAGGAAATATTTTAAGATGTATTTGTTAGAACAAATATTTTAATAATATATATAACAAAATATCAATAGTTTAATTACATCATAATATTTCTCGTTATCATATATTCACAAAATATATAATATATAAATTAAGGTACACAGTATTGTTATTATTATTCTATTAATTAGATATTTCAGTTTATTAATATTATTTAATATCAATCTTGATATTATTTGTTTTCATCAATGAGTCATAGAGTTCAAAAAATACATATGGTATTTCAGCTAAAAATACATTCTCTATCATATTTCCTCTCTTTTAGTAAAAAATATATAAACTCTCTTGTAGACATCAATAATTGATAAGAAATAATATATTTGATTATAGTTTATCTTATTTAGTTTATGCATAATTGATTCTGTCTTAAATAATTGATATATTATTTTCTTAATTATGGTTATGTACATTCTATATATTGTACGCTGGTTACTCTTTCAATATCAATAAAACACATTTGTTACAATCCTTACATGGTATCAGCCTAATTTCGATCCTTCTTTACCCTTTTTTCTTTTCTTTTCTTCCCTATGGCTAATACTGATGGTGCTTTCTCCTTTAACACCATGATCCACATGTTAAACATACGTCTCACCTCAACCAATTTCATTCTTTGGCGTCGTCAGCTCCTTCCTCTTCTCGAAGGACAAACCCTTTATGGTCATATTGATGGCTCAATCATAACTCCTCTTGCGAAATTGCCTGCTGCTGATGGATTTTTTACGGTTCCTAATCCAGTCTTTATTACGTGGAAACAACAAGATCCGAGAGTTTTGAAATGTATTTACATGCCGTTGAATCTACTCCCTCTCAAGCTGATTTTCATACCACTACTTAACGTTCCTCTTAATCATCCAATACACGTTTTCAATCTGGATCGCGTTCTTTCTCAACTGGAAAAACAGGTCGTGGTTACCAATACTCAGGTCGTGGTGGTCGCGGCAGAGGACGTCGTTCTATCCATTGTCAAATCTGCCGAAGGGAAGGTCATTATGCCACATGTTGCCATCAACGTTATGAAGGTGGCCCACCTCAATCTGCCAATCTTGCTGAATCATTTGCAAATTCTTGCACTCTATCAAATTCAAATCAGTTTGATTGGTACCTCGATACTGGAGCTTCAGCATACATGACAACAAACTCATCTGATTTAGACTCAATTGAGCCTTATTCTGGTAATCACACAGTTATTGTTGGAAATGGTAATGCTCTCCCCATTTCCCATATTGGATCTCATCGTTTGAAAAATAATTTAAACCTTCTTGATATTCTTGTTGTGCCTGGACTCCAAAAGAATCTCATTTCAATTAGCAAACTTACATGTGACTTTCCTGTGGATGCTATCTTTACTGACACATCTTTTCTACTTGAGCAAAGGGGTACAAAGGAAATTCTAGCAAAAGGGAGGCGTGAGCACAACTTATATGTATTGGAGCATGTTCAAAATGCCTTTGTTTATGTTTTAAATTCCAATAAGCTACGATGATCATTTGAATTGTGGCATTATCGTTTGGGTCATGTTCACTTTAATACTATTTCCCATTTAAGAAAAAGAGGTCTTTTGTCTTTATCTTCTATTTTACTAACTCCTTCCATTTGTGACTCTTGTGAATTAGCTAAAAGCAAAAGACTACCTTATTCCCTAAATGAGAAACGCGCATCGCATGTGCTAGATTTAATTCATTGTGATTTATGGGGACCTGCTCCCATTTGTTCAAAATTTGGGTTTCGATATTATGTGATTTTCATTGATGACTATTCCAGATTCACTTG
>NC_028357.1:48046136-48048870 GCF_000741045.1 Vigna radiata var. radiata
ATGTGATTTTCATTGATGACTATTCCAGATTCACTTGGTTATATCCAATGCGCCTGAAATATGATTTTTATGATGTATTTGTCCAGTTCAAGAAATTTGTTGAAAATCAGTTTCATACTACTATAAAAACTTTCCAAAGTGATGGTGGCACCGAATTCAATAATAACAAAGTCAAGACCTTGCTAAATGAGTTCTTCATCTTATGTCTTGCCCTCATACACCAACCCAAAATGGTAGAGCTGAACGCAAACATCGTCACATCACTAAAACGGGTCTTGCAATGCTTTTTCATTCACATCTCCCTGCTCATTATTGGCTACATGCTTTTTGTTGTGTTGTTTATGTCATAAATCGGTTACCGACCACTCTTCTAAATGATGTTTCTCCATTTGAGACCTTATATAATACTCCTCCTAATTATGCTCACTTTCATCCTTTTGGCTGTCGGGTTTATCCTTGTCTCCGTGACTATGCCACTAACAAATTGTCTCCTCGCAGTGCACCTTGTATTTTTCTTGGATACAGCAGCAACCATAAAAGATTTCAATGTTTGAATCCTTCAACCTCCCGGTTATACGTAACAAGACATGCCAAGTTTGATGAACTTTATTTTCCGTGTTCAAAAACAGGAACTATATCTCCAATTTCCGGATTGAGTTTTTCTTCATTTGCTGAACCAGCCTCAACACCTGAAATTCCTACTCCAGCTTCTGCACCAGCTTCTTCTTTGCCACTATCCAAGGAAACTGTGCACTCACCAATCACACCTTGTGGTCTATGTCCTGCTGAAGATACTCCTTCAACTGCTGTTTCCATGCCTCATACTCAACCACAAATACATTGTAGTGTCCAGTCTACTCATCCTATGGTAACACGCGCCAAATCAGGTATTTTTAGGCCTCGTCATTTTGCTGACATTACCACCTACCAACCATCTTCTCTGTTTTATGCTTTGCTCACCACTTCTACACCCAAAGGATTCAAATCCGCTGCCAAACATCCTGGTTGGTTGGATGCTATGCATAAAGAGCTCCTGGCCCTACACTCCAACAATACTTGGGATCTTGTCCCACGTCCATCCAACACCAACATTGTAGGATCCAAATGGGTGTTTCGCACCAAATATCTTTCAGATGGAACAACCTCCTGGGTTCGTTGATCCTCGATACCCAAATCATGTTTGTCGAGTTCGGAAAGCTCTTTATGGCCTTAAACAGGCCCCTCTTGCATGGTTTCAACGATTCAGCTCGTTTTTGCTCAGTCTTGGGTTCCTCGGAAGCAAGGCAGATCCATCTTTATTTGTCTACCACAACACTGCTGCCACTCTATATATACTTGTTTATGTTGATGACATAATTTTGACAGGGAATAATAATTCTTTACTTCAAAAACTTTTGGCAAGGTTCAAAACTGAGTTTGCTATCAAGGATTTAGGCCATCTAAATTACTTTCTTGGTCTTGAGGTTCATTACACTACCGATGGTGTCTTTCTTAGCCAGACCAAATACGCTCAAGACATTTTATCTCGGGCCCAGATGTTGGATGCAAAACTGACAGCCACACCTCTCCAACCTCATATTCAACTGACAACCACAAGAGATCCATTCTCTGATCCCACTCAATATCGCTTTCTCGTTGGTGCACTCCAGTATCTCACTATAACTCGTCCTGACTTGTCCTACACGGTAAATTTGGTTAGTCAATTTCTTCAAGCTCCAACAACTGATCACTTTCAAGCAGTTTAACGCATCCTTCGATATGTCAAGGGCACCATGTCCTATGGCCTATCCTTCACCCGTGGAGCTTCCCTTAATGTTCTTGGATACTCGAATGCTGATTGGGCTCGATGTATTGAGACTAGGCGATCTACCTATGGTTATTCCATCTTCTTAGGGGTAATCTCGTCTCATGGAGTGCTAAGCAACAACCAACCGTAGCTCGATCAAGTTGTGAATCAGAATATAGAGTCATGGCTAATGCAACAGCTGAACTAATATGGCTTACTCATCTTCTACATGATCTGCATATTTCGCATCAAGCGTCAACTCTTCTTTGTGACAACAAGAGTGCTATATTCCTCTCCCAAAATCCGATGGCTCACAAACGTGCTAAACATATTGATATTGATTATCACTTTGTTCGAGAGCTTGTTCTATCTCACAAACTCATCACTCTATTCATTCCTTCTGATCTCCAACTAGCAGACATATTCACTAAAAGTCTGCCTCCACCATTGTTCAAGTTCTTTAGAGTCAAGCTTCACGTTGGACCAAATCCCACACTTTGCTTGAAGGGGATGATAGGAAATAATATATTTGATTATAGTTTACCTTATTTAGTTTCTACATAATTGATTCTGTCTTAAATAATTGATATATTCTTTCCTTAATTATGGTTATGTACATTCTATATATTGTACGCTAGTTACTCTTTCAAGATCAATAAAACACATTTGTTACAATCCTTACCATAATATTAGAGAATCTTTTACGGGTGAACTTATATTTGTGTTTCAATTCTCATGAGTAATATATATATGTACTGTATTTTCATGCTGATAAAAAAGCAGTAAATAGTTAGTTATGCAAAGCTACAGTTTATTGAATAGCAGCATTTAGAAAATAGTGGTACAGCCATACTCCTGTTTTATTGATAGTAGGATAGTTTTGACTAGGGAAACATATGAAAAGAAGAAAGAGGCAACATGAACAGCAGAGATTATTTAGTTAATGAT
>NC_028357.1:48049430-48052268 GCF_000741045.1 Vigna radiata var. radiata
ACATTTTAGTGATCAGAATATATTCACTTCAACAACTATTTAGTGGGCATGAGTCATTCCAAACTTTACCTGTTATTCCATGAAGCTAACATAGGAATGCAACCCCTAGAAGTGAGAAGAATACTCAGTCATATTTTATTTAGTAATATGCTTAAAATGATATTATTTCTTATTATCTGGTTTGTTAGGGTGGAATCAGAACACGTTAGTTATGTATTCGTGTACATATATGCTCTTTCTAATTTTAATACCAATTCCGATCTACATTCGTGTCTCTGTTACTAAAATATCTATAATTTATTATATTAACCTCATAAGTTTATATATATATTATATATATATATAATGGGTTTTTCATCAACCATTTAACATACATGCATTATTAAAAATCTACGAAAAAAACGACAACAATCAAAATAATTATCGTTAAAAATTTCAAAATGATAATTGATATTGAACGATTGTTAAAAGTCGTTCGGAAAAGAAAAAGAAAATATTGTATTACATATCATAATGGGATTATAATAAAGACAACTTTTAGAGTAAAATGAACAAACATCCTCATTTAACTCTCAAAAATTACATAAATTTTTCATTGATTAATCATTTGCCTCATTAAGATAAATTATAATCATTTTTAGAGCAGTTAAAACTTTTTTCTTTTTTTATGATATTTTAATAAAATATTAAAATGTCTTTTTTGAAATGAGAAGAGAGAAATTAATTTTAATAATTCTAAAATAATCTTTATAATTTTAATATCTTATATTCTAATAATTATTACGTTAAAATTTTTAATTCAAAGTTATACTTTAAATTACATAAACCAATAATAATTATTAATATAATTTAACATAGAAATCTCAACATCAGCATAAGTTCACCAGCAAAATGACTTTAACAAATTGGTCAAATAATTGTAAGCTTACAAGGCTCAAGAGTTGCAAAACCATAATCTCTGATGATATCAGTCACACTAGTGCATGCTTGAGCAACCACTTCCTTGTCATCATCTTCAACCATAGACTTGATGTAAATAGTCATCACATTATCTGAAGAATCAAGCAGACTTGACAGGATAAACAGATAGAATGAAATGGCTTATCATATATTTATACAAACCTAACCTTGTTCACAAATTTATATTATAAAAATAAAATATAAGTATAATAATATAATATAATATAAATATACAAACATAAATACACACGAACGAAAAATAAATTAAATTCAATACGGGAAGACTATTACTTGCTCTACAGCATGACTGATTTCTTATTTAAATGTGCTTCCATGCCAACAGCAAAAATGTTTTTCTGATAAATAATATAAATTCAAATTATTAGACAATCTACTCACATTAAAGATCATTCAATGCAGTCACAGATCAAATTATCAAATCTGATGCCCAAGTTAAAAAAAAAACGACATCGTAACAATCTTGTTATCCAACCGTCATAATTAAATGTCTTCAAATTTCAGTGTGTGTGCATGGTACGGGAAGTATTATATTTACCTGTGAAGCAGATGGGGATATGTTGGTTCGTCATAGAGACAAGAAGATACAAATGCCTTCTTCTTATTCGGTTTTCTATTGCATTAAGCTAAATAAAAATAATTAGACTTAAAAAAAAATAGTGTAAAAGGGTAATGATTTAGTTAGATTCATACTATACATCATATACCCTATCCTCCGTTTATACATGAATTTATATCCCAGTTTGAGTCTGATTCATGAATGACCATTGAACGGTGATTCATGAATGACCAATGAACGGGACAAAGGATCGCGATTCCGCGAACTAACTCCAAAAACCTGTCCATAGTTCGGATTGTAGGCTGCAACTCGCTACTTCCCATTCTTTACCCTAGGGAGAGTGTTGATGCTAAATTTCACTAAAACCTATTTGTTCGCTTTGAAAAGGATGGTATTAGTTTTGATTTTGATGCTTTCCCATAAGATCATTCTCATACATTAAGGATTTGTATCAGTTGAAGAGATAAAAGATCACGGTGATTGATTGGAGTTCGAGGAATCTCATCCTTTGTATCATCATCATTATTTACGTGCCTGCATAAAAACTGGTTACAGTTCTTCCTGCCTCGTCAAATGACAATTGAACCAGAATACATGGTATTATATTCCAAAATGCATGATCCTTTATATTAAAAAAAAGTAGAGAGAAGATCAAACACAAATCCAAGGAAAAAAGGGAAGCTGGTTGACAACAAATTGAAGTTTGAAAATATGCGGTCAAAAGATCATTTGATTATGTTCATTAAATAATATAATGACTCAAGAATATTTTACAATTAAATATATTGTTTAAATTAAAATAAAAATATGAAAACTAAATTTGAAAAGTAGACGCTGATAAAAAGATAGAATTAACAATATTTTGTTAAGGTGATTTTTTTATACAATATTAAAAAATGATTTCAGGTTTAGATTAACTTTACAAAAATCATGTCACCCTTAACAAGTTAGTTTCAATTTCAATGAGAAATTATGAGTTTGGATGGATTAAAAAGGTAGTAGTTGATAAGGCTTCCTTTCATTAATTGGACTTACTTTCATTAAGTGATGACTTATGCATAAGCTATAACAGTATTTTCTTCCTAATAAAAAAAAATCAGTAAATTGTTATGCAAGGCTAATATGTATTTATTTTATTGAATAGCTAACATTGTGATCTTAGATAATAGTGGTACAGCCATACTCCTGTTTTATTGATAGTAGGACAGTTTTGACTAGGGAAACATATGAAAAGAAGAAAGAGGCAACATGAACAGCAGAGATTATTTAGTTAATGATTAAGTTGGGTGCAGCTATATATG
>NC_028357.1:48053018-48054070 GCF_000741045.1 Vigna radiata var. radiata
ACATTTTAGTGATCAGAATATATTCACTTCAACAACTATTTAGTGGGCATGAGTCATTCCAAACTTTACCTGTTATTCCATGAAGCTAACATAGGGATGCAACCCCTAGAAGTGAGAAGTACTCAGTTATATTTTATTTAGTAATATGTTAAAACCATATTTGTTTCGGTTTGAGATCCGAGACTAATATTCCTTACCCTTTCCTTTCCTCCTCCGATCGATCTTCCAATGTTTACTGTCAATCTTTCTCGCGACACCGAACGGTTGTAACCTGTATATTAGTACTCCAACACTCAAATCAGCAAAATCACAACTAAGATAAAAGCATTGATAAATATTTCAGAGATCATACTTGGTTCAATCTGTCTGTATTTATAGAGATTAGATCCATAAATAGGTCTTAACTTCTTTTGTAACCATTATACAATATCTGTAACATTTGTCCCTTACTGGCAACCACCTCACTACGTTAGTTTCTTGTTCCGCAATATTACGTGCTCAATACCTTTAGTCACCCTGTAACTCCCTGCCACCTTCTCTCCTTCAGTTCATACCTTAATTGATCACCCTTGACCGATCGCTTATCATTCTCTACGATCGGCAAAACTCCCTATACTACAATATTATTTCTTGTTATCTGTTTTATTAGGTTGGAAATCCGTTAGTTATGTATTCGTGTACTATGCTCGTCCTAATTTTAATACCAATTCCCATCTACATTTGTGTCTCTGTTACTAAAATATCCATGATTTATTATAACCTCATAAGTTTATATATATAAATAATTTATTATAACCTCATAAGTTTATATATATATAAATGGGTTTTTCATCAATCATTTAATGTGACATCCCAATTATACATTATAAAGATATATAATATAATTAAAGCGTCACCATGAATAATACTAGAAAGCAGTTAAGAATAATAGGATTACAGTCATCCTTAAACAGTACAATTTGGAAACTTGGAGTACTAGAGTTTCTCCCTTAAAATACAGAGAATTTAAAACTTAGAACATGACAAAGTTTCTTCAAAATATCCTAGGATAA
>NC_028357.1:48060147-48071164 GCF_000741045.1 Vigna radiata var. radiata
TATATATATATATATATATATATATATATATATATATATATATATATATATATATTTCACTTTATCAATTTTATTGTTTTTGAAAACTTAATTATTATTTTTTTAATTATAAAACTATCTATAAGTATAGATTTCTCATAATATCTTCAAGGCATGTTCAAATTGATTGCGATAACTTTGTGCGGATTCAAACAGATGTAGCTGTTGACTAGGCTTCCTTTGATTAAGTGGTTGATGCATAAACTGAATCTAAGTCGAAGGTTATTTTATTATTATTATTATTATTATTATTATTATTATTATTATTATTATTATTATTATTATGCATAAACCTTTTTTATATGGATTAATTGGACTTTCTAAATGCTTATTTCTTGCTGAAAAAAGCAATATGGTAAACAATTATGCAAACCACCTTCTTATTTCTTTTGCTGAATAACAACATCTTTTGAACTTAGATAATAGTCATACACCCATACTCCTTTTTTATTGCTACTATGGTTTTGACTACATGAAAACAATATATAGACAACATCATCATCATCATAGGTTTATATATAGATATATATTGTTGTTCATGGTTGGACACTGGGACCGGAGGCTGTCAACCTGCCAAAGTTGATGACTCCATTGGCATTGCCTTTCACATATCCAGTTAAGTTCGTAAGACCTTTGATATCTTGCTTGGCAGAATTTACATATTTGAACTCTTCAGAAGTGTCACCGTTGTTGTTATTGGTGTCAGGTTTGTCGGTGTCGGTTTTGTCGGTGTCGGTGTCGGTGTCTGGAGTAGTTTGAGGTTGTAGTGATCGGCGTCGAGTATCCTCCGAGCCAACGGCAAGCTTGCTGATCCCAGAGGCAATACCTGCCATTGAAATATTGAAAGAATAGCTTCTGAAATTTGTTTTCAGCGAATTAAACTTGAAGATAGATAGCTTTGGAGGAATGAAAGGCATTTTTATACTCTTAGGGAGAAAGAACATTTTAGTGATGATCATATATTCACTTCAATTACTGGTTCTCTATGTTTGTCCACGTTATTTGATATGATCCAATGGTGGGGAGAAGTCATTCCAAGTTTTACCTGTTAAAAATAAAGATTAATAAATTATTATCCTCAATATATTTATATATATGCTTTAGTTTGAATTTGTCCTATCAATACTTTTTTGTTAATATATATTTTGAGAGATATAGGAAGCCAGGAATCATATGCTTACCTATAAATTTGATGGACTTAAAGATTGATTCTGATGTAACTACAAGAATAAAAAAACGTACCATAAAAGAATGGCATATTGATGAACTACTCATCAAGTGGCTTAAACTTCGATTTCTAACTTTTATATTGTGAAAAGTATTTCTTCCGCTTATGAATGTTCTGAATTTCTAAAACAATAAAAGTTATTCTTTTACATAATCTTTTTATGTTAAGTACGTGTTTGTTAAAAAATTTATGAGTTTCAAATTAAAACAGAACATTTAAAATAAAGAGATCTTAACTAATCTCTATTGAATAAATTTGTAAGTGCTAGGAATTTTTTGTTATAAATGCATAACTCATATGAGTTTAACTAAGATTTTTTATTTTTTTTATTTTTATCTTTTTATGTATTAGATTAATGGGAAGTACGATATTATGAATATATTTTATTCACGTTACTTTGAAAATATCTCTTACAACTTCTATACATATTTTGACCTTTTTTATATACGTTTATATTTGGTTTAGAAATTATGTTTCTCTATATTATAAGAAGTCTTCAACGTGTAAGAATTATGTTCATCATAATTGTCATGGTTTTCAATGCTTAATGGTATTTTGTTATAGTGGTCATTATTTAATATAATCCAAGTAGAAAGATATTAAAACTATTTTAAATATTATAAATTATTGTTGGAAATATCGTGTCTAAATTCCATAAAAGGGACAAAATTTCTAGGATTTTAAAAAATTCAATATTTACCTCTGCTATATGGTCATACGTAAATTTAGATATTTATATTTTTTACTAGGACAACATATACATAAATATTGAGCAATTAATTATAAGTATGTCATCAGTCTTTTTTTTTTTTTTTTTATGTCTATTCTCTTCGAGTAAGACATAAATAGGCAAATGTGATATGTCAGTTTTGTGTGAATGAAACCTGAAGAGTTCGCTACGCTGAAATACAATATTTTATTTTATTTTATTTTTTAAATTTTGTGAAGGATTGTTAAGAATATTTAATATAATTAAAAAACTAAAAATAAAAAAAAAATCCTACTATTACTAATGTTTTTATGTCATATAAATTTTAGAGATAAATACTATTTATGGATAAACGCTTTTTTATACTTATTTTATTAATTATAAATTATTTTATTTTAAAATCAGAGCTATTATAATTCACTACTAAGCATTTCTCTTCTACCTATAAATATCATTTAGCTTGAAAAAATACACAACAAATACATAAACTCTCAAATAATGTTTGAAGTCTTTTGTTTTATATTATTTTTTAAAACATTGATATTCATAAGGTTTAGAAATTATTTGCTACTCTCAATCTAGCTTATGAGTTGTTGTATATTGAGAAAAAAATGCATATAATTTTTTTTTTTGCCCTATGTAGTAAGGGTGTTATCTGGATAGTGCTATGGGTGTCTCAACCTAAGCTATTTTTACTCCTTTCCACATTTATCTTTTATCTTGTATTGTTATTCTTTGTTATAAGAAAAATTGTTTCTGATTAATATTCGTTTATCCATATATCTTTATTTTTTATATAATTATTGTTATTTATTTTGTTTGTTTTCCTAACAAGCCTTAAGTGCTAAGTATCATTTTTCTTCTTACTCAACCATGCAAAAGTCAGATTCTGAATTTTGCTTGATCACTTTATTGACACTCAACTGTGAATTTTAGGTCTTAGTTGCATTATCTTTAATTTTTTGAAAAATTGTTGTAAAATCATAAAATAATTCATTAATTTCCTCTATTTCTTCTTCTTAGTACCCCATTCTATAATTATAAACTAAAAGAGATTGTTTGCTTACAAAATATGATTAATTAAAGCAGGATAAAGATAAATTTATATAGAACATGTATCGTTTACTTATCTTGACATGGATCTAAGCTTATTCGATTAGATCTTGATTTAATCTGACTCAACTCAACTTGAACTAGTCTGAATCGGGTAGGGTAAAAGCTGACTTTAATGAGATGATGTTCTACCTAATCATGATGTGGCGAGGTCCGAATTAGCTCAAATCCAACTAAACTAAACACATATCAATATTAAATTAGATGAACTTGGTGTCGATTGTATTCAACTAAATGTTTAGACATTAGTCGACTTGATTGAATAATCTTAACTAAACTAGACTTAGATAAACTCAACTCAACATGAATTAAAATCAAGTGAACTCAACCTTTTTAATAGTTATGGATTTAATTTGACATTTTACAATATTCCTAAAAAATGGTGCATAAATGAAAAGAGAAAAAGCGATTACAAAGAAATAAAAGACAGCTAACAAAATGTTCAAGTAATTCGATCACCTTTGAATTGGTTATCTGATACAGACATCTTATTCGACGTGTGAATGAATATATAACTAACCTAGGCTCTTTTTCCACTCCCACAAACAAGGTAACAAGAAATAATATAATTTGAAAGCTTTTATTAAATAAATATATGATAACTGGATCGAGAATTTTCTTGTCACTTTCTAGGGATTGAATCCCTATGTAATTAACTTGATGGAATAACAGGTGAAGCTTGGAATGACTCATCCCCACTATTGGATGGCATCAAAAAACGTGGAAAATCATAGAGAACCTGTAATTAGTAAAAGTATTCTGATCACTATCTTTTGCGATCACATCTCTCACAAAAATGTTCTTCTCCAGGAGAGTATAAAAGTGGCACCCGTTCCTGCAAAGCTATTCATCTTCAACACTAACAAAACCTTGAAGCTAGAGTTTTGATTAAAGATTTCAATGGCAGGTGAGGCTCAATCCGGTTCACAGCAACCTCAANCCACTCCACCAGACACCAAGANCACGGACACCACCACCAAACCCAACATCGACAGTATCGATAAGATTGGCTCTCCCGACGTTTATGTAAAACTTGCGAGGGACCGTGTCAAAGGTTTCACCGCCATTGTGTTTGAAAGCCAACCGTAATGTGGAGATTTCCTTGGCAGCCTCTACTCCTACTGTCCAACCATGGACATCAATCCTCTCGTAATGAAGCTACATATATAGCTGCACCCAACTTAATCATTAACTAAATAATCTCTGCTGTTCATGTTGCCTCTTTCTTCTTTTCATATGTTTCCCTAGTCAAAACTATCCTACTATCAATAAAACAGGAGTATATATGGCTGTACCACTATTTTCTAAATGCTGCTATTCAATAAACTGTAGCTTTGCATAACTATTTACTGCTTTTTTTTATCAGCATGAAAATACAGTGTGTGTGTGTATATATATATATATATATATGTAATAGAATAACCTTATGTTTTAATACACCTAAGTTCTTGTCTATATCACTGAATTTGAAACTAACTTCTTATTAAGGGTAACATGAGCTGATATGATTTGGCATCGTATTTATCAATGCTGTGTTGTTGAGGTAATCTTAGTGCTCCCTCAAACAGTGTTTGAACTCCCACCATAATTGCTACTGTAAATTTGCAAATTCCATTCACAAATTGATAAAGTTCCTACTTTCACTGTAAACTATAAACTTTATAAATGTTGGTAAATTTTATCTTAAAAGGTGATTTTGTAAAATTAAATTAAATTTAAAATTCACTTTTAATACAGCATAAAAATTTATTTTAATAACGTTTAGTTCAATCTTAATAAAATTTATCATTTTTTAATATATTTTAAAAATCTAATTCAAGGATTGCTATGCCTATGATAATTTGGAACTTGATTTTTATATTGTTATTTTAATTCAATCATTTTTTTATTGTGAATTCCTTTCACGTATTATTTAGTGAACATAATTAAACGACTCCAATAATATTACCCATCCAAAGTATGATAATATATTAAATATTAAATATATGATGGAATAAAAATTAGAACAAGTAAGGGAACCAAATTCATGGAAAGTTTAGTTATAAGAGACCAAATTTATGAATTATCTGAAAAAATATATCTTAAGTAGAAGCATTTGACACGTTTAGGCCCTATATTTACATATGTAGTTTAATATTTAATTTTTTATTACAAATAATATTTGTCATTTGATATTACAAAAGTTTCATATCCTTCACAATGAACACAAAATATAATTTATAAATATTAAGTTTCCTGTTCTAAAACATGTAAGAATTTTTGAATAAGTTAACCTTAAAAGTATGAAATTATTTAATTCGGTTTCTACTCTTAGATTTTTCCTGTAAATTAGTGATGTAGTCCTGTTGCTTTGTTCAGTTTTCACTAAACAATGTTTTTAATATTTTATAACTTTATTATTTATAATTTTATGATTTTATAATTTTTCAATTTTACGATTTTATAATTTATTAAGTAAAGACATGTAAAAAATATCTCAGTAAAGTTTTGTAAACTGTTTATTAGTAAATTCTTGGTAGATTACAATGAATTGAAAAATATTAAAATTTCATATTCTCTCAACATTTCAGTTTCTCCCGAAACACAAATGACCTTTTGCCTCCATAGAGTGAAACAGGGAACCCCAATATATGAAGGCCCGGCCCTGATGCTGTTCACTAGTCTTGACACTGTTGTGGGATTCGTGGCTTGAAGGCGTATTTTTTTTTTTACGTTATTTTGTTTTTTTTTTTATTATGTGTGGATATATTAGTTATTACTTATGGACGTATTATTATTTCAATAATGTTAATATCCTATTGTATTTTTGAAACTGTGAGATTATAAGTATTGTAATTGATGCTTATCTTGGCTAGTATTGTGATACACAAAAATTAACAAATTTGTCTGTGTATACATAGTTGACATATTGTTGTTTACCTATTTAGAAAATATAGTATTAAAACATTGGGATGTTTGTCTCAGAGAACATAACCCCACTATACTTGAAATATATACACTGTATTTATCGATAAAAAAATGTATCAGTAATATTATATAATTTTACTATGGATATATCTGTTAATAATTATCAAATAATATATTTATTGACAATTATTTTTTTATAATAATTATTGATAAATTTAAAATTCTATTGTTAGTAAATATTACTTACTACTTTTACGGATGATTTTGGTCTATTGGAAAAAATTGATTATTTTAACAATTTTTTTTATGATTAGTAATATTTTGTTTGTCGTGTAAACTAAAGTAGCTTAAAATAAAATTACAATATTATTTGATAAAATTTTGTTATATGTAAAAGGTTATATAAATACAAAAATAGCAATATATATTTTGGTAAAACTTGTTATGCCTTTTTAACCGTTCACAAGAAAGATGGCTATTTAGCTATTCGAGAATAAGTAATTCGAAAAGGAAAAGAAAAGTAGTATAAGAAAGCGAAATTTGAAAACGAAAGAGGAATAATTAAAAACAATAAAATTAGAATAGAAAGGCATTAAATAAAATTAAAATCGTTAAAAGGAATGATTTTGAATAAATGCAACATAATTACGAAAGAAAAAGTTATTCTGAGCATTTCTCGTCAAGATATGGTGGACATGCATTAAGTGGATTCTTATTCTTCTCATGAGTCACACAGAATTCACACTCTTAAAATATAATTCTTTTCACCAACTCAATGGAGTCTATAAAAAGGGTATTTCATAATGGCAAAATCACACCAAAAGCATTCTCATAATACACCAACAAAAACCCAAATATTATACATAAAAGCCGAAACATTTAATGGCAGGTATTGCGTTTGGAATCAGCGCCCTTGCCGTTGGTGGAGGTGGGGCTCCACGGCAACCAACACGACCTCAATCTCAGTCTTCTCCGACCACTCATGACCAGAACAACACTAATCCTACGCCCTCCGAAGAGTTCGAGTATTTGAATTCTGGGAGGCAAAATATCAAGGGTCTTACCAACCAGACAGGTTATGTTAAGGGAAATGCTAATGGGACCATCAACTTTGGGACGCTCAAAACTTATGCAAGGCAAGCATAAGCATATTGAATATGAATGTTACAAAAAAAATATATATAGCTTGAGGCAACTCAATACTTAACTAAATAATTACTTCTGCTATATCTCATATCTCTTGTTCTGTTACCTACTTATACTATATATATATATATATATATATATATATATATATATATATATATATATATATATACTTTTATTATGAAGAATAAGATGGATGTTTTAACAGTTATTCAAGTACTATCTTTTAAATTAATTGATTTTGCAGCCAAATATATCAGCAAAAGCCATAAAGTAGTTCTGGATTATGAACTCTGAGAATAGTTAGAATACAAAATTTTGCACTTTCTAATACTAGTTGTATCAGTCCAAAAGCATTGGTCTCTGCAAGAACTAAAAGTTCTAATCAGATGAATCCCAATCTGCCATGTTAACATAAAACAGAAACCATTTAGCTTTAACAAGAATTGTATCTTATTGCTCTCGATGATTTAATTAAGCCAGAAATATTTTTACCATTCTCTTTCATACAAACACGATCTACAATACTAATTATGTGAACATTTTGAATTTACTTTGATACTTTTAAGTACATAAATGGGCTAAAACAACTATCAGAATAGGAAAAATTTGCTTTGGAAATTTTTGTTGGTAGACCAACATCTCCTCTATTTCTATCTTTCCGTTATTAAATTTTTTTAAAATACAAATTAAGTATATGTTTTAATATAAAAGAAATAAATAATATTTACCTCTCTCTAAATAAAATTGTATAATAAGAGGTAAGAGACTCTAAAATAAATACGTCAAAAAGAAGAATAAATTTGTGAAATTTTATATTCCTTCCATATTATAACAACAAAGGTTGTGACAGTTAGATACGGTGAAACAGCTGGTTGTCAAAATTTGATGAGTTAGGGTTGAAATTTTCTGCTGTCAATCCATTTTGTCTTATTAATAATTAAAAAAATTGTATTATGTTACTCAAATGATATTAATACAAACAATATTATAACTTAAATCATTAATACTTACAAATTAATTTTTAATTAATAATTATAATAAATTAATTAAACACATAAAAGTAATAATTATATTAATTTGTTTAATTAGATAATTAATTAATTAAAATTAAAAAAAATCTATAAACACACACATACATATAATTTTAAAAATATGAAACAAAAAAAATTGATCAATCAGTCCGTTCTACCTAAATTTTTACAGGCAGGACAAACAAGTCTAAGATGAAAGGACTGATCCATTTTAGCACTCATAATAAGAGTGACTAGCTTAGTAGCTTGTAGGTTCCCTTCCTCCGTCAATTTTATTAATTGATATGTATTTTATTAATATTGCTTCGTTTTTAATTTTTATTTTATTTTTTTATGATATGTAGGGTGGTTGATAATTTAGTAAAGAAAACTAAACCAAACTAAATTAAACTATATATATAGAAATTCAATAATAAATCGAATTAGACTAACATTATAAATTTAGTAAACTACTTCTATCATAAGACTAAGGTAAATACTTTAATAAACATTTTTTCCTTAACAATACTATTACAGTTTCTTAATTATTTTATTTTTCTAAATTAAAACAAGCATGACACTAATTAATATATATATTTTTTAAAAATGCTAAAAATTTAAAAATAAGAAAGTAAAAAAATAATAAAATAGATAACAACTAAGGAGTTGAAGTAATTTTTCATAAATTAAAATCATTTAATTATTTGAATTAAAGTTTTACTATACATTAGAAAAGAATACAATAACGATTTATCATTTTGTTTCGTTCCAAATAAATTCATTAAATATGGAAGAAAATAAAATGCTAATAAAAAATAAAGTTTTTTACCAACGTAAAAAGTGTTGTCATTTTTTAAAAATTAGTATATTCATATGCATTATTGAAACATTTTTTTAGCAAACAATTTTTACAACTTGTATTTAACTTTACTCATAAAAACCATAGTTTTTATAGTTTATTTTTCAATTAACTATTTTGGACTGTGAGAGCCTTTTTCCCATATGAATATGGGGCTGCTGATTTTATTTGTTTTTTAATATTTTGAGGTTTTGATACAATTATAATGTGTTATATCCATATTCGAGAGTATAATTCATAATCATATAATAATAATAATGATAATAATAAATTATTATTATTAACTATATGAATCAAGTTTATATTAGAAATTAATATTATTTTAATTTAAAAATTTTAAGATAATGAATTTATGTAATTTTTTCTTTTATATATATATATATATATATATTATTTCTATCTTTAAGTAGGCCAAGGAATTTTGTTGTGTGATACACTAATTAAAATACAGCAGGATTTTCCTATGATGACGTATTTTAAGCATAAAATATCATAGAGTTCTGCAGTGTTAGCACAGTGGATGAACTCAGTTGGAATATAGGAAATGACTCAGCAGTCAGCACTCATTAGAAAGATGCTTTCTTTTTCTTTTTCTTTTTCAATGGATAGTTTCAGTGATGTTTTTCTCATTTATCAGGAGAGTCCAATAACTAAGAACCGCAAAACACGGTAACAAGAACAGAATAATTTTATCTTTTTTCAGTATTATGCATCGAATAAAAAATTATCGTTTTCAAATTTAATATTTTAAATTAAGACACATCAATATTTTTCACCGAAAGTGTCTTAAAAAATTTTTAGGGTTAAATATGTTTTTAGTCTCTATACTTTGAGGCGATTTTGGTTTTAGTCCATTTTTAAATTATGGTACAATTTAGTCCTTCAACTTTAAAAAACTCTGGTTTTAGTCATTTTTACCAAATTTTTTTAACTTTATTTGTTGTTTCAAATGCTTTCTCAGTTAACATTGAAGTAAAAATGTGTCAAACAGTGTAAACAATCCAAATGTTATAATAAAACGTGCTTGAAACAACAAAAAAAATTAAAAAAATTTGATAAAAAGACTAAAAGCAGAGTTTTGTAAAGTTGAAGGACTAAATTGTACCATAGTTTGAAAATTGACTGAAACCAAAATCGTCTCAAAGTATAGGGACTAAAAACATATTTAACCCAATTTTTTATTTTAAATATATTATTTTTTAAATAATAAAATTGGTAGTAATTTAGAATCTAATCTTATCCTAATATACTTTACTATAAGTTCATATTGGTGACGGGAGGAATCACGTACTGAAATATTTATGTATCTATAATTATTTTTTGGCATACATATCCCACAAGAATATTTTCATCCAAAAATAAGTGTTATTGGGACGGCTTATTCTTTTTATAAATGCTTTAATTTAAATATACATTATCCTCTTATCCGGGGGAATTGGAAAAATGTTTAGAATAAAAGTGCTAATAAAATCAAGTATGCAGAAAAGTCTAGTTGATCTTGAAGAATTTGAAGACACTTCTTTCCAAAGGAATGGAATTTGGAATCCTCAGCTTTCTTCCTCAATACACAAGATTTTCAATGGGAAATGTTGAACATCACAAGTTAAAGTTCCTCAACTATTTTGATTTATAAAAATAGGAATTAAATGATAATTTTATAAAGTTGTAATGACAAAAAAAATAGTAGGGCAACAGTGATTTTTAAAAGGTTATATTTAATTATTTTACTATTTAAAGTGTTATATTATAAATAGAATTTTTATGGATATAGTTTTATTTTGGGATTAAATATGTTTTTAGTCCCTATACTTTGGTGGGGCGATTTTGGTTTTAGTCCATTTTTAAACTAGGGTACAATTTAGTCCTTCAACTTTATAAAACTCTGCTTTTAGTCTTTTTTATCAATTTTTTTTAACTTTTGAATAATAAGGAGAGAGTACAATTGATATATATAATTGTTCAAAGCAATATAAAAAAGGAATATAAGTATAAAAATATATGAA
>NC_028357.1:48073819-48084787 GCF_000741045.1 Vigna radiata var. radiata
TAAGAAACAAAGCCAATAAGATGTGATCTTGTATCATACTTACTTGCCATCAATTTAATCCATGTGAATCTAGACATATCATCCACTATAGTTAAGAAGTATTTGAAACCATCAACAGAAGAAGTACAATATGGCCCCCAAATATCAACGTGAATTAAATCAAAAGGAGCTTTTGAAACAGTAGTACTTAATTGAAAAGGCAATTTTCTTTGCTTAGAATAGTGACAAGTATCACAAGGAGTGGATTTTGTATTAGGTAAAGTGGCATACATTGTGCGTAATTTGGTATAACAAGAAGAAGAAGGATGCCCTAGTCTAGAGTGTCAAATATCTGTAGAGTCAGGTCNTGTTGTAGAACAAGCAATAAAATTCTCAGGAGAAATAGTAGTTGGTGAAGTAAGGGGTGGGGATGCAGGAACTATCATGACATACAAGTCATCTCTTTCTTCAGCTTTCCCAATCATCTGTAGGGTGGACTTGTCCTGTATTTCACATGAAAATTCAGAAATGATAATTTTACAATATAGAGATTTAGTTAACTTGGTGACAGAAATAAGATTGACTGAAAAATTAGGAACAAACAAGACATTATGTAAGGTAAGGTGTGGGCCAAGAGAAACTGTGCCATAAAAAATGAGCAAATGAAGAGTTCTTGTTGGGTAGAGAAATTTCAATTGGTGAGATTTTATGATAATAAATAAAATGAGACAAAGAACTGGATATATGATCAGTAGCACCTATGTCTAGAATCCATTGGGAAGAGATATTACCTTGATCGTGAGAAGAAGTGAAAACATTATGAGAACTTACTAGAGTAGAATGTGTGACTGTGGGATTAGATTGAGGAAGAAGTGCCAATAGACTTTGAATTTGCTCTTGAGAAAATCCCAAAGTTGAGGAATGTGACTGCGCCTGAGAATTATTAGAAGAAACAATTGTAGAAGCCATTGAAGGAGAAAAAAATTGTAGGAAAGCCAAGAACAAGAGGTAGAAGATGAAGATTTTAGGTAGTAAAAGAATTGCTTGCGGAAGAACGTGATCAAGAATTATTAATTTTCTTCTGATACCATGTTAGAAAAGAATAAAGAATGAAATATTGTATGTCTTTTTGACTAATAAAAGGAGAGAGTACAATTGATATATATAATTGTTCAGAGCAATATAAAAAAGGAATATAAGTATAAAAATATATGAATATAAATGCACATATATGAAAAGAGAATAAAATAATTCTAATAACTTTATTTGTTTGTTGTTTCAAGCACGTTTCATTATAGCATTTGGATTGTTTAGATTGTTTGACACATTTTTGCTTCAATGTTAAGTGAAAAATGCGTTTGAAACAACAAACAAATAAAGTTAAAAAAAATTGGTAAAAAAGACTAAAACCAGAGTTTTTTAAAGTTGAAGGACTAAATTGTACCTTAGTTTGAAAATGGACTAAAACTAAAATCGTTCCAAAATATAGGGAGTAAAAACATATTTAACCTTTTATTTTATAAAAATCATCATTTTTTCTAAAATTATTTTCTAAAAAATTTTCTGTCTTTTTTGTTATTGTTCAGTTATTTGAATATCAGAAACCGTAAAAGAATATTTGTATAGAGTTTTACACATTTAACTGCGATTAAATTCAAAACAAAGTAAACTTACATTTTATTTCTTTTTGAGTTAATGTGTTTCTTTGGTCTATGTATATAACTCAAGAAGAATATGTTAGTTCGTGATCATGAAAATGTATTCAGGTCTTTGATAAGGTATTCTTTTTGTAGTTAAAGAATATCATGTAGGAACTATAGTGTTATTTATTTATTTATTTTGATATGTTGTGAATATATTGTTTTGTAGAATAAGGATGTATTGAGATGACTGAATTGTCTCTTGATTGAAATTGTGATATGTATAATGGTGTGAATTTATTTTGAATTAAATAAATCTTGTAGGTGTAAGAATGATGAATTTATATGATGGTAGATTTGTGTTCTTTATATAATATTTCTTTTTTGAGAACACCTACCAGATATGTATGTATTTATAAAGGGGAGGTATAAAAACCGTTAACATTTAATCACTTTAAAACGTCATTCAAACATTTAACATCTCAGCTAATCATCTCTATATAATTTTAATATCGTTAATGATTTTTAATGATAGAGACTAATTTGTTTCAAATTATTACTTATAAAAATTTAATTGAGAAATTTTAAATGTAGAAAACCAAATTAAGAATACTTAACAAAAATAAGAGTGTCTAAATGGTTTAAAAAAAAGGTTTAATACTGCTTTTGGTCTCTAGTTTAGGAGAGTTTGTTCAATATATATGGTCCTACCTTTTTTTTTATAACAATTGATCTCACCTGTTCAATTGAGTTCTTTTTGTTCATAGTGGTCTCATATTCAAGTTTAAATTGTTTATTATAATTCTTATTGTATACGATGATGACATGATTTTTAACATTACATTATGTCATGACGGTTAAAATAAAATTTGGATAAGTGAATGCATTAAAGAACTTATTGACGTCGTAACCAGCACCGTTAGAAAAAAGAGTCAATTAAACATTTTTTTCAAAAAGTGAGATCAATTATTACTAAAAAAAGTAAGACTATATTGAACAAAACCTCAAACAAAAACGATATTAAGCCCAAAAAAACTAATAGTTGCTTGGTGTGGAAGCTAAAACTTTATATTCCTCACCCTCACCCTCACCTGCTTATAAAAGCATCCTCAACAATCTAAGATAGCGCAGAAGAGAAAAGTAAAGTAAGAATCGTGACATATATTATAGTTGAAAATGGCAGGTCTTGTCGGGCAACTGTTTGGGCTATTTAATGATGGTGGAGAACCTATGCAGACAACACAGCCACGGCGGCGGTCTGCTGTTCCTCGTTCTGCTCACACTGAGGAGGAGCCAAGAGCCTCCTTTAACAACACAGGCACTCAGAACATGAGAGGTCTTATAAACAACACTGGTTATACCAAGGGTAATGGCAACGGATCCATCGTCTTTGGTGGCTTTAACTCTTCCACAAACTCATATTAATATATCTATTATCATGTACCATCTCCTACTATTTCCATTAAAATAATGAGGTTTTTATACCTCCCCTTTATAAATACATACATCTCTATTTAATTTTTACTGTACAATATCTTCTGCGACTGTAATGCTTCTTCAACCTAAGGGCTTACTCTTTCCATCCAATTTAGGAGATAAGTATTGGAAAAAGGAAAACAAGTCAAAGGAAGAAAAGTTAAATAAGTATAATGGGAAAAATAACAAAATGAAGAATAAAACATCAATTAAAAAGTAGATTTTAAATTTAAATTCACAAAATCACGTGCATTTATTTATATATTCAAATCTAAATCAAATTTTCTTATATTTTAATATCACGTCAAAAAATAAATTTTAAATCAAACTAATCTTAATATATTTACTTATATATTTTAAATTAATTTTATCTTTAATTAACGTAAGACTTTAAAATGATCATAAATTGTTATCAAGTATTTGTTGAACTTTAACATCTATAACAAAAGAGTATATTTTCAAATTAATAACAATATTCATATGATGGATTAAGCATATGTATAACCTTTGAGTTTAATTATTATAGTGTAATAAACACATATGAGTATTGTTGTCCATGTTCTTATTATAAATAATTGGAATTGAAAATGGTAATAATTGAATTTAATTAAATATTTTACAATTTTGCCTTTTTATATATTAATTGAAATTATTGTATTTTAAACAAATTATAAATAAAAATATTTTTGAAAAAAAAAATATTAAACCTTATGATGAGGGATATTGAGCATGTGGATGGAGTATAAGGTCATATACTTAAGTAAACTTTAAAAATGTTTTTTTTTCTTTTATATAAACTTTTTTCTAATATTGGAGATCTTCCTTTTCATGAACTGAGATAAACGAATAGCAATTATGTGTTGTTGAAAATATCCTCGTGATGAGTTATGCCAAATTCTGTTTACAACTATCCTTAGAAGTTATCATCTAGCATCTGGTGCTCTGGTCCTGATTTTTCTTTTCATAGACACGTAAAATCTTATATGACCTTTTTTTTAGAGCAAATTAAAATTAATTTATACATAAACAATAATTTATATATAATTTATTCAACCGACTTTAATATATATACATATACATTATCCAATTTTAACAAATTTATTTTCTCATTTTATTTCCTTATTTATAAAAAAATTTATACACAGAGAACCCTTACAATAACTTTCCTTTATATTAGTTATAATGTTAAGAAAAAATATTTTGACAAACCTAACTCCTGATTATAATGATATAGATATTTGACTCAGTATGTAACCTATCTCTTGATTATAATGTGCGTGCGTGAGTGCGTTTATATTTGTTATTTCATTTAGTGTAATTCACCTTATACTAAAATAATTATTATATTAGTACAAATATGTGATATGGCTCATGAATATTCATATATTTCAAATTTCATTTATATTTTTTTATTTATAATTACTTGTTATATCATATTATGAATTATATCTGTACTTCATGCTTCCTTTTTTTTCTTTAAATATCAAAAATCGTTGGATGCATGCACAATTTTTAAAGAGAATAATATACAGTGGAACTTTTCCACATAATATTCCTTTAATCTTTTAATTAATCCTGATTAGACATTAATACATTCGTCACCCTGTGACATGTGAGACCTCGTTCATGATTACGTAGTAGAGGCTCAATCATTTGTTCTAAGAAGTCACACAAGTAAGCAAAGAATCGTTAAAATTGTTTAGAATTCCGTCACGATTTTATTTTAAAAAATTAAAAAAAAAATATTTAAACTATTAAATGATATAAAACTATAATTAGGTGTGATAAAAATAATAAAAAATAATCTTCATATCTCATATCTTCAAAAGTGAATAACATATCAAATATGATAATTTATTTTAATGAAGCAAGGATTCCAGGTCATGTCAATTACATCAATAAAATCAAATTAAATATTCTTATTTATTAAATATAAGAATGATAATATAAACCAAAGTCCCACATAAAAATTACGGTTTAATTTTGTTAGTTGATCTCATTTATAGACCTAGGTACCAATATGCATAAACAAAATTGAAATAAAAATAATATATATATATATATATATATATATATATATATAATAACCTTATTTTAATGTTTTAAATATTTCTTATACTTTATGAATCTATCATTGATAATAAAATTAAAAAAAATAAGTAAATATAAAATTAAGATCCACATCAAATAAATATTTCAAATTTAAATTTTTTATGAAAAAAAACAAAATAAATTATTGTATAAGTTAGAAAAAGCTATTACAACTAATCAATACTAAATGCAGACAAAAGAAAAACTACTTTAGGAATTCAAACATAAAATAAATTAATACTAAAATACAATAAAATAATTCTGTCCAACTTAAAAGATTAAAATATAATAAAAACATGTAAATTAAGCAAGCTAGCTTGCTCGCCCTTTTTCTTGGAGGCTAGCAAACAAATGCACATGACTCACCTCAGATTGTCGTGCTAAGTATATTCATTTATAACTTACTCAAAAATTTTATAATACTACAAATTTCTAAGTCGATGTTTTGCTGCCCAGGTTCTTGTGTGTTGGATAAGTTTGCTCTATGACAGCATATACCATTCTGGTTGTTATCACAAATTTAGATATATGAGAATATTGTAACCCCCACGAAGATACTAGCTTTGCATTGATGCTATAAGCATCAATTAGAGAAGGAAAACAAGAGTAGAGGTAGCTATAATTCTCTTGATGCATCTATAAAAGGCTAATAATATCCTTCAACACCATACACAGCAATTGTTCTATAACTTGTTAATTTTGCTTTGACTTGAGCAAGTGCTCTCTCTGATGGCAGCTTTTGTAAGAGGGTTTGCAGATATGATGGATGGAGGCTACAGCAGTTATCCTCAAAGGAATCCCAACATGAACAGTGCTCCATTTGCTCCTCTTCAACCTTCTCCAACTGCCCTTCTCAATGGAGACAATCAAAAGCTAATTGGGATTACCAACAACACCAACCTAAAAGTCAAGGGTGATGGTAATGGTGCCTGCACCCTTGGAAACTTCAAATGAAAACACCACTCTTTATTATCAGAATCTCCTATTATATAAATAAGCTTTTTATATTTTCAAAATTAGTTCATGTTCAAATTAATATCTCAAAAACATAGTAAGTAAATGTTGAATGCAAAAGTACTGAAAAATAAAATAGAGATATTAATTTTAATATGACTAGTTTCAAAGATATAAAATCTCATTTCACTCTATAAATAAAGTGTACTATAATAAGCGCATTTTCATGTAATAAAGTTTCAGGTTGCTTGTCCTGCGTCATTATGTAATAATATTATCAACAGCTTGTAACAAGTTAACTTAAGTTGCTGCTACAACATACGAATTCGCTTGCCACATGTTTTAAATTTTTATATATTCTGCTGATTGAAAAAATAGTTTAATTAGCTATGTAGAAATTTTTACATATTTCTGAAACTTTTTACCAAGTTATTAAACCTCTCGTATAAATTAAATCTCACGTATATAAATACTGCTAATTTAACCCTAGAATTTTGAAGTTGTGAATTTTTTGCATCATTCCTTCCATCAGCACGAATTTAGCTGCAATAGACACACTCTTTAAGGAAGTGCAATCGAGAAAACAATTTTAATCCTCCCACATCATGGAAGAGCAAATTGAACAAAGAAATATAAAATTAAAAAATCAAATTCTGAACAAAAAAGTAAATGAAGCTCGAATTAAAGATTAAAGAATAAAATATGATATCACTTCTACAACATTAGGTGCGAAGTAAAATGTTAAGAAAATAGCAGACGTTGACTTGAATGAAAGAGGAGGAAAAATTAGGCATCGCTTGTACATTAGAATAAAGAAAATTAAACATTTATTGAAAAATTCCTTGTAAAGCTAAAACATATTCATAAATTCGGAAATTAGCCTTACAGAAATCAACTAAAACCTCTTTTAATAGAATTATAAAATTTATAGAAAAGATTAATGAATTATTGGAATTTAATGTAAATGATTAACTCAAATCTAATAGAAAAAAGCGTTTATAAAAAAATTGTCAAATTTAAGAATTAAGTACAATAAAATTGAAATTTAGATGTCTGTTCAAAGTAAAGTACAAGAATTAATTAAAACAAAATTAGAGTTCAATATGTCTAATTTTGTAAATGAGATAAAAATTTATCAATTTCGGTCACTCCTAATTTTAAATCATCCAAATCATAAAGAATAATATCATTTTGTTTCAGGCTAATTCATGTTATTCCTTTCTATAAATCCAATTATAAAGTCCATAACACAACTTTTGTTAGACTTATTTACTTTTTTAATAAAGGATTGGCCTTGCATAGATGTTTTGAACTCGAACAAACATATAAATTTAAAGTATTATTGGACCATTAATCAAGTTAACAAGAGTTGATTAAGGAATTTAAGGTGAACAACTACTAATTGTGAAGGTCTTCACACAAGTCAATTTTTATATACAAACAAAGTTTCTCACCGATCCAGTGTAAAGCTTGACTTGCGCAAGATATGAAGAGTTCTATTCTCTCCAACGGTTGCCACAAGTTGGGTTGCAGCAAACAAAATTGAGTACCGAGCCTTCTTCCCCTTTGGCCGTTGCCTACATACATTCAGAAATTTCAGAACACCCCCAATTAACTAAAACATGGATTCTTGATGAATTTCTAATCACGGATTAAGATAAGAATATGATTCTTTTGGTTAAGAATAGTGGAAACAAGATGTTTATCCTAATATGTGATTAGACATTCTTTATTCCTTACCATGCAGACTGAAGTTTTAAATTGCAATGAAAAGAGCATTACAGTGAACTCATTTTCACCCACACGTCATATATGTATTAATATTTGTTAGCAGATAGCATGTTCGAATGAAATGGCTTTATTCATGGATATTTACAAATAATAGGAGTGGCCTAATTGGGGGTTCTCTGTCCGGTGTCCAGTTCTAAGGAACTATTTTAGCATTTCAATACAGAAGGTAACTTCCATGAAATATAGAAGACTTCTTACACAGCAAAAGAAAACTAAATTCAGTATTGGGTAAAATGTATTATCCCAAATTTGGACATAATATAACATCGAAACAAGCCATGCTACGCTGACAAAGAATTGAGCTTCCCAAAACTAAAGAAATTACAGAGATTGGGCAGTGAAGGAAGAAAAAGGAGGCTTTCGATAATATTCTATTACATTGATATAATATATAATGATGCTGCACATGTGATACAAATACTAATCCAGAAATCCTATTTCCTTGTATTGATAACCAAGTATTAGTGTAATATAACTTATATAAGCTTTGTCAATATCTTTTTAAAGATGTCCTAAGCTATTCTAAAATACTGAATATATCCTAACATGATCTCTCAAACTTGAGTTTATTTAAGACCTTTAAATACATGTTTTGGATTTGATTATTTTTAAAGTTTTATTGCCAACAAAAACTCACTCGACATTGAAAATATAAATTTATTTGAACACAGCAAGTAAATCCAACCTTGTTACAAATAAACACTATACAAAAGTTGAAAAAAAACTCCTAAAAATGCAACCGGAAAAGAATCCTAAAAATAATTATCTCCTTAAACCACAGCTAGAAAGACAACTTGAGGAGAGGCCACACACAAGATGGCCATGGGGAAAAAACTCAGCACAGATGGTGGAACAATGGATGTACAGACCATAGAACTGGTCATAAAGTTACATGACCGAGGAGGAAGAGACATCACTGCCAGGATAAACAGTGGTCTTTGAAAATATGCACAACAGAAATCCTAATCATGTGGAATTAACATTCATAAGCATGAAAACAGATCTTCTCTTCCATAGTCAGTAAGACTTAACCTTGAAAAAGACAGCTTCTCCATGGTTGCATTGAGAGCAGCGAACAGACTTGGTACGAGGAAGTGTTGGATCTGCAGCTACATTTTCCAGCTCTCGAGTGCGCCTTTGAACAGAGTGATGTAACTTATTTCTATAGACAACGTTAGTATCTGCAAGCTCCTGCTAAAAAAGAGAAAACTGATCACACAGGCATATTCGTACTGAACTGATAACATCATAGCTGTGTATGGTCCCAAAAAATAGTTTCTTTCATCTGAAAAACAACAGTGAACAGGTCTTTCTAGCCCTGATTTATATATTTCCAAAAGTTAGTGCAGTTGTGTAAACATCTGATTTCCATGGCACCAATTGATGACAAGAATAGTATGCTAGATAAGTAGAAAGAATTTCACTCGTCACTGGTCCAGTATTTTACATGGTAGTTGAATCAAGTTGCAAAGGATCTATTTTACATACTTTGAATCCAAAACCGTGAATTACGAAATTCATGATCAAAATTAAAACTTAATATATAAAACTAAATAATACATATAAAAGCACACAAAATGCGATTTGGAGGTTTCATAAATTCAGGTGATTCATGGTCCGAGTCAAGCACCAAAATGATTTGTTCATCAAATCCCATTGCCATAGTGTGAATTGTATTATACATCATTCAATACTAATAACACAGTGATCTAAACAAACTTAATAAGTAAAGAAAATAAAGAGACACTGAATACATAATAAAGGAGAGACTTTAAGGAAATACTTGGTCCAACTTATTTTGAGCTACTCTTTATAAAATAGAAGCTGAGGAAAACAGAATTTCAAGATAAGCATTTTTAAATGAAGAAAGATTCTGAAAATGGAGCTTTTAAATTGTTAGGGTTTAGGGTTTAACTTCAAAGTAACTTTTAAGCCTTAGGAACAATGGTAAGACACGTTACATATCAAAGAATACTTCATTGTTTTTTACTAGAAGTTGAAAGACATATATTCACTATGCAAATGCATGACATTTGAACTGGAAAGTCAGAATAAAAAGCAACATCCCTGTACAGAGGTCAAATGCCTCTGCAAATACAAGTCAATTGTCTGTGAAGGCAAGAAAAACTCTTTGACACGTTAAATTGATATGGGATGCTTTCCTCAGGTCCTAACAGAAAAATAGAGGAAATGTCACTCCTATCAGTGATTCCTAAATTCAATCTCCAGTTTGAAGGCATATGTTAAAACTTAAGTTCAATAGGAGAGATATACCAAAAGAAGTAGTCTTCCTAGTTAGAAGAATTCAAGACTTACAAGTTTAGCTTACTTAATGAGGATTCCAATAGCCGTCACCCTTACAGTCCACAGTAACTTCACCTGTCCAATCTAACATGGTGGTAACCCTTTTCTATAAGACAGCTTCACTCGTCTGCTAATATTTAGTTTGCACCTTAATCCAACATCACAGGAAGTCATTTCCGTAGCTTCTTATCTCTTAACAAGAGTACCAAACCCAAGATACCGGTTCATTAAGTTAGAGAACTTCAAGACTTAACTATCAAGACAGTTAGCTTATCTTTTTCAATGGGGGACTCCAAAGAGCATCAAGGCCTTTAAGGTTTAAGGGCATCTTCAAAAGCAACAAAATGATACTGATTCCCAAAGGACTAGATAATCGTTCATTAGTACAACTAGTTAGGGTTTAGAAAAAAAATCGCAACATGGACGCCATGGAATGATAGTCGAAGAAATTAGAAATGAAAAGGAAGAGAGATAGAAGAAGGACCTCATGATTGCAGTAGCGGCAAGTGTGGAGAAGAACCTTGTTCTCCTTGTCCTCGGTAGGGTATAGAACATTGTTGCTGCAAAAATGGAGAAGAAATGAGGAAGAAGCATTAATAAAAACAAATGTATAACAAGATTCACATCTATTGAGAACTAAGGAAAATGGTAACAGACCACCCACGGCAAAATTTCAGTGTACTCATCTTAGAATCATCCAAATGCAAGGAGGAAGAGAAAGGTTTTATACTTA
>NC_028357.1:48084955-48110796 GCF_000741045.1 Vigna radiata var. radiata
TATATAACAAAATAAAAATTCTATATATATATATATATATATATATATATATATATATATATATATATATATATATATATATATATATATATATAAACTTTGTAAGAAATTTCCCCATTTAGACTATGAATAATAACAACTATTTCTTCTTATTTTAAAAAAATATCTAAGAGTTGAACATTAATAGTTTGTTGTCATTCAAAGCTTGAAAATAAATTTTGCACACAAAAAATTAGAATGTTTAATTATATAAAAAATATTAAATACATATATTACTTATAAAATAATATTAAGTATTTGGTACAGAACCATCTATTGGTTTATACAAATAAAAATTCATCTACTTTCTCACACCAATTTTTACTAATAGATATGTATTTAGTGTGATAAACTAAATTTCAAAATGAGGTGAAATTTGAGGTAATAAGGTACATAGGATCAACTTATTTTTTGTGGATTGCCTCCATGGTTTAGGAAAATAAAGTTTAAATATGCTACTCCAATTTAGGAAATTTATAATTTATCTTTTAATTCTATATTTTGAAAAAATATTTGTTTCAGTAAATATAATTAAAAATTATATGTATATAATTGAAATTACAATTATTTACTTGATCGGCATTTAAATGAAGTAAAATATATTTTTTTTCAAATATAAAAATTAAGAAGTTAGATTTTAATTTGGAAAGAATGAAAACATTTGACATGAATCTGCCCAGAGATCCAATTAACAGAACTAGTATGTCATTTCTTCATCAGCAGAATGTTAAGATGGATTTTTAATACTTAATTCCTCATGAGCAACAACAATCTGGGCAGACATATCAGTTTGTTCTGTTAGATATGATATGAGTATTATAGGAAAGTTTTAAACAGATATTTTCGCTTTCAACATTGGAATAGGCCCTTCATTGCATATGATGTTAATATGCAAGATACAGCACCAGCAATCATTTCAAGTCTGCAAGCTCTTGGTGCGTGCAGAACTATAGTAGGAAGCATCAGGTTTCCTACAGGAAAAATGTGAGTGATGATGATCGGAGTGGATCTCCATCTGGTGCTACTGAAGAGGAGCATGTAAGGCAGCTAATATTAATGAACAGAATTGTCTTGCACTGTATAAAAAAAAAAGATGGATAACATGCTTCCTAGCACTATTTTAGATAAAATAAAATAAAAATGTAATGAGATCATATTTCATAGCATGATTTTAGGTGAGACCACAAAAAAAAAATTAAAATTAAAATTGTACTCTAAAGAAGGACTTTTTTGTTTTAAAATTGAATTTCTCACTTATTTATGTATATAATTTGTTTAGAATTTGTCCAATTATGTAAGTCTATACATAATTACTTGTAAATTTGCTTGCAAAGTTAGTTTGGCATGTGATCGAGTTCAAAAACAAGAATAATGGGTACAATAGTTGGATAATACGATCCATCGATTTGGGAGAACGGATACCAAATTTGACAAATTTCCGTACAGAATGTACCTACCAAAAAGCAGGAACATTTCGAGCTACATAGATTTGGGTTTGAAATTTATGGAGAGAACATAACAAATTTCAAAGATAGAGCTATATAATATATGAAATTGTCTTGTCAGTCATGGTGTAATTAGGTGAATTCGAAGTTTGGTTTTCCATTTATTTCAATAGATATTCTGCACAAATTCTGCCCCTTAAGTTAGCTTGTTTTCCATTTATTTCAATAGATATTCTGCACAATTCTGCCCCTTAAGTTAGCTTTACCTCAACAAGGAGGGTGAAGTATAAGAGTAGTATGGAGCCGAAAGGATGTAACAGAGGTGAGGAAATGATTTTACAGACAGACCCAGAAATATATGCTCCCTAAACAATGTTGGAATGGTTTTTGTTTTGTCCTATGTTTTGTTGCAGTAATGAATCTACATAATTAAGTGAAGCTTGTTAAAAGTGAGGAGGCTGCTGAAGGCTATGGAGACGTTCTTCACATTGGAAATTAATCAAACAATAAGGGTTGATTTTGAGGTGATATAAAGTGAATGATGTATTGATTTTGAGGAGGATCTATACTATTATTAAAAAAAATATGTTTTTGGTGTAGTTTAGCACCAAATCAATTGCTAATTATTTTTTTTTTTAAAAAAAAGTAGTGTACCAGCATAATTTCAGTTAACACGTATCACATGCTTCCCAAGATAAAAAGATTCATAGAAAAGTAGCTAACAATAATACTAATTACAGCTGAAAACGGAACAAAGCAAAAGATATCCACCTGAAGCATGAAAACCCAGAGCTAGCGGGGTTCATATTATGCCCACAGATTAAGCAATAAGCTTAAGGTCCATTAGTTTGACATGGGCTGGATGCAGGAAATACCTCAGGGATAGAGAAGATGCAAGAATCAACTTAGTAACCAAAGCCTCAAAATTAAACAAGAACTTTAAATGAGCATCGGAGTGTTACAACATTTAAAAATGGCATAAAATGCAAAAAGCAGCCATGCTCTTAAGCATCAAGGTATAAAATAGAGCGCATCCAATAGAGCACATCCACAATTTGTATCACTTAAGTCGCAGTTAAGCATGACCTCTGGCACACACAAATCACGCAGGCTTCCGGAGAGAAGAAGATTCATCAACAAATGTTGGTAACAAGACAAACTACAATTAAATTTAGAATACAACATTAGGAATCCACCCAAAGCATGGAAACTAAAAACGGACTTTACTTTAATCCACCAGCTATAAAAAAGGTGTGTGTTTCTGTGTAGGTTTGGGGGGTACCTGGCATGTCAATCCAACGGAACTTATGTCTGATTGGTGGGTTGGGTAATACAGCCGATCTTATAACAAGCTGGAGCTCAGTTGGTTTAGTTTAATCCAGATGCCCGAAAGCCCTCTGAGATAGACAATATGCAAGAAACAACTCTGCAATGAAAGCCTCAAAACTACACAAGAATTACATTGCAGATGAGAGTATCTGAGTATGACAGCATTAGAAAAGTAGCAAAAGCCACCCAATTGCTTAAACATATCAGTTTAGTATAGAACACATTCACAAAGTTAAATGTTGATACATTAAGCCAAACTTGCAGATCTCTTCAATAGAGCTTAGGGACAAAAGAAAAAAGGAAAACACAACTTCGCATCTATCAAAGCTTATTCTACATTAAGGACATCATAAACAAGCACCATATCTACCGAAACTTCATGATTGTATCTATGGACGTGGTTGTCCCCTTCTCACCAAACCCTTAGTTGCAGCACACATTCTTAAGTCTCTCATTCAGCGTCTTCGATTATGCCTCTTCTTTCTCCGGCTGCTTTTATCATCAGAATCAGAGTCTGAAGCAGAATCAGAATCAGAATCAGATGATTCTGATGATGTACTGTACCTCTTGCGTCTTCCTCTCTTCTGCTTCTTCCTCCTCCGTCTTCGTTCTTCCTCTGAATCAGAACATGAACTGTAACCTGAACTACTTCCAGAAGAATAATCTGATCCCGTAACAGAAGATGACCCACTATCACTATCAGTCTCAAAAACCGAATCCTCGCTATCACTTCCAGAATCAGAGTCAAACCTATGTTTCCTTTTGGTTTGTTTGGAACTTGCTTTCGCACTTTTATCCTTAGCATCACCAGCAACACTATCATCCAAATCATAAGTCTCTGCCACATTCACCCTCAATTTAGGGTTTTTCAGTTGCTGCGTCCGAGAAGGTCTTGAAATGTAAACCCTTTCATTCTTGCATTCATACGTCCAGTGGCCACTTTGGAAACACTTTTGGCACTGGGCAGCCCCACCGGAAGCCGACATTGCAGGCTTAAGGTCTTTCCTTTCACCCAATTTAACAGCTTTCTCAGTACTCATCAAATACATCTGCCTCTTAGCTTCTCTTTTCTCCTGCCATCTGCTAGGCCCTTCTTCCTTCTGCCCATAGGCATTGACATTTCGGGACGCCGCGGCCGCCGCCCTTTCAGCCTGGGCACGGCTAAGACCCTTAGCAGCGCTCAGAGCCGCAGCCTTGATTCTTTCAGCTGCAGCCTGAGATTTCTCTTCTTTCTTACTTGACATGTTCTATATCATATACGTCCTCAAATTTGACTTTAACAACAGAGATATAAACTCTGCGGCATCAATATTCCCCGAAAACTAATTCCAATTTGTGAAAACCCAACGTCTGTGATTACAGCAGCTCAGAAACTTACGAAAATCAAAAGAATAGGGTTATTATTCTACAGTTATAAGAAAAAGTAAATCGAAACCCTACACAATATCCCTTCCAGTCATTTTTCAATCAGCATTTGGAATGAACGATTCAAAGAGTTGAAACAAAAACAAAAAAATATCACTCACCTCATCAGTTTCCTTATGCGCCGGGTCCAATTCTTGATTTGGTTGTTCGGAGAAAGAGAGAGAAAGAAGATATATTACAGTACGAGAGAGAAAGAGTGATAGTTCGTTAAATTGCTACGTCTAATTTAATTATCGAAAAAAAAAAACGTGTCAATTGACTTTCTGTTTCTTCTCATACAAGTATTTTAAAAACAATAGTTATAAAAAATATAATAAAGTTACTAACCGTTTTCCGTAGGTTTTTGTAATTATATGGGTCAATTTGCTTTATTAATTGTTTATATGGGTTTTTTTTTAATTACAAATATATTAATTCTATTAAGGTGACATAATTTCGCTATGGAGTTGGGTTCGTTAAGAACGATTTTTCAGGTGAATTTTAATATCAATGACACGATTTGTTTGTAAATGATAAAGTCGTTAGTGTCAAATACGATTTCCATCATAATTAATTAATTAGTGATTTCCTCAAAAATTGATGAAGGCTGAAGTCTGTACAACAAATTTAGTGTTTTTTTTTATTATTTAAACTAAAGTTGTGGTTATAAGAGTTAATTATTTCACTTTTTGTATTGAAGTGGTATTATAATAACACGACTTTGGTGTTATTTATGTGTCATATTTTTTAATTAATTTTTAGCATGTGTTTTGAAAAATTTTTAAAAATGTAACTGTATTCTGAGTAGGACTAGGTATAAAATTATACTAAATTAAGAATTATTTATACTATTTTGTACTATAAAAATTGAATTATACTTATTTATAAAAACTGAACTTCTTTTATTAATAGTTTAGTTAATTATTACCAACTATGTTGTCCATATTTTAATCAACTCGGGTTCAAGGTTTCTTCAAACCTTATTCAAAATAATCGTGATTCTCGCCATTAAACAACCCCTGAGGTGATTTAATTTAATACAACTGAGGTTGTTTTCTACAAACTTTTTTCCATGTCAAATAAAAATCGATTGTTAGTGTTTATTTGCAATAAAAAAAAATTACATGTCAAATAACCATTTGAAAAAATTTGTAGATATTTTAAAATGTGATGTCTATAGACACGGATGAATATTTAAAAAAATATATTTTTCAATTTTTTAAAATAAAATATAAATAAAGTTAAAAAAATATTAAATATAAATTAAATTTAGATTTTAATTTAACCTGATAAAATGTATATTAATTTTAATTTTAATTAAATTTAATTTAATATCTGCAAATTTGGATATTTTTATCATTCTTAATTATTGGTTCTTTTTTAAAAAATGATTAATAACATTTATGAGGTAGAATGAACAAGAAAGCATAAATAAAAAAAAAAAAATCAAAGGTGGTTAAGGGAACAAGTTATATATATTTATTTCATTGTTGAGTTACTTTTGTCAGACATAGACCGAGGTTCGATGCCCTTATTCCAATACACTGTTTACTAAGAAACCAAGAAAATGTAAGTTTGAGATAACATTGGTTAAAGACATCCTGAACAGAAAAACAAGAATACTATACGTCTTTCGTTTATCTTTTCGAAGATAGGTTCCAAAGCATTTTTATTGGCATATCACGGAGAATAATAACACCCCAAATCGACCAGTTCACATTTCTAGAAAAGCAACATGAATTGATTTTCATAACATCGTTTGCATTACTGACATACTTAGAGTCTCGTACCCAGTCTATATAAAAAAGTACGTTAGTGTTAAAGAATAAAGGCTGGGCTATTGCAAAATTGCAGTTTCAGCACAAAAGGCGTCGTAATACAAAATACGGAAAAAGAAAATACAAGATCGATGCAAGGTTTGCAGAAGCAACACGCATCAATAATTAACCAATGTAAAATCCAGTTACGATGTAGAAAAACTGCATAAGAGTTCTTTGCAATACTCAACAGTTTAATAGATTTACAACGGCTGACGATTCCCTACATTAGTGAAAAATGGGCCTTAGATACTCACTGCACGTATTCCCATAACCGAAATAAAGGAGGAAAAAAGACACATGGAAGAGCTGTGTAGGACAAGATATTGATGACCTCAATCATGAAGTTCAAACACTGAGAAGGGGTACGATATGACATGATTACCCCTCATTTGCACCTTGGATACCCTGACAAACTTCGAAAACAAATGACCAGGAAGAGGTAAATTTTGGGGACGGGGAAAATTAAGAAAATTATTTCAGGAATGTCATACAAAAACAACTATTAAGCTCAAAGGCCCAAAATAGCAAACTGAAGAATTGGAGCATATCCACCCACGTTGCTGTATTAATATCTCCCCGCCTCTCAGTGGCACTGTACAGTATTCCCACGTCCTCGATGCAACGCATAAGCAAAATTTACCCCCTTGTAGGTAAATTTCCTTCGTTTCAAAGCTCTATGTATGTAGTCAGAACCACTTACCCACCAGCAAATCTAGACATCAAATGAAACAAATAATCTGCCTTCCTGCATGAGTGAAAGCTTACGATCCATTTACAGCCATCTCTGGTGAGGACTTTGGGGCAACCAATGGACGCTCCTCTCCACCCAATTGTATGTTATCTGATTTTCCATGCAAGCAATCGGAAAAGTTTCTAGAGTCTTCAGCCTCTTTCTCCATGTGATTGTCTTCTCCTGCAGTGTTGCTATTATCGGAACTGCTTCTAGAAATACTTTGTACATCTCCCTGATTATTTTCACTAGAGCCCATCCTTCCCTCAACTATTCGAGCACTCGTCTGAATGCTGATTGATGTTTTCTTACTAGGCAGCGCAGCTTGGCTCAATGTTGAACACAAGGCAGCAAAGACACTATCTTTAGATTTAGAATTCTTTGATAACTTCTGTTTCTTCACAAGTTCAGGTTCCTTATCTTTTGAAGGCAACTTCCTCTTCAGCCTGAGAGACTCCAGTACCCCATCATCTTCCTCAGACGTTTCAGGCTGCTTCCTTGGTGGTGGTTTGTAATCCTCATCGTCCTCATCATCCTCATAGTCAACCAGTGACCTTGGACTAAAAATCAAGACGAACAGATAATTTTATAGCATATGGACTCCAGAAAGTTAAACATGATACTAAGAAACAGAAGTCTACCTTAACTGTGAATAGCTTGAAGCAACTCCATTGGATAGATTAGGTTGCTGGTGTCCTTTCTGATTCCGCTGAACAGATGCAGAAGCAATATCCTCATCATCACTGATCAAATACTAGAAAAGTAAGATTCCATGCTAGTTATATAAACAACTGAAAATCTCCTTAGAATGATCAAGAAAGAAGATAATGTACCTGTCCTCATTAAAGTATCGTTCTTCTTCTTTCTCCAAAGCACGCTCATCATTTCGTCTACGAAGGTCCACAACAGTAGCAGCATCTTTTGTCCCACCATTATCCAAACACTGCAAGCAAGCACATAAACTCAAGCCTGTGTTTCAACCGCAAGTCATGCTCAAAGAAAAAGGTTTACCTGCTCATATTTTACTTTCAGTGAGTGAATGGACGCCAAATACTCAAATTTCACCAGCTGGTCCCAAAAAGAATCAACTATGTATTTCAGCAATGCTTTAAGATTCTCCTGTACAATGCAATGTATCAGTCAACATTTCTTGAGGCATTTAAGATCCACAACACTTACTAAAGATTCACACCTTCCTAATAAACTCAAAAAGCTCCAGAACAGCAGAATGGAGCAGATTGTAGCGATTGCCGTTAGAAACAAAGGCATCAATGATTGGTTTGAGAACATTATTCCTAATAACATAATTTATCAAATGCTCATCCTGCAGTTTAACACTCCAAATTGTTAGATGAAATGCAAGTAAATCGGCCAATGAACTGTCTTTTTAAAAGGAAAAACAACCTTTGTAATAAGGAACCATTCGATATAATTCACAAATCACATGATTTTTACAATAATCATGAAGTATATTTAAATGAGAAAAAACATTAAATTCTTTTCAGGCTTTCACTGCAGCAAAAGTCAGTTTTATGATAGACAGCTGTCATATCAGATGCCATGGTGACAATACTAAAGACAGAACCCCCTAAATTATCAAACCAGGCCATCAATGCAGCTGACAAAACTGAGATATCTACCACAAAATAAAATTCTTGTCTTCTTGCACCAATGGGTATTATCTCCACAAATTATAACGAAACAGTAAAAGTTGCACTTTATTTTACTGTATTTGTACCCAGATTTATTTCTCAATCACCATTTATTTGAACAGATTTGAAACTTTAGCTCTACCATAAGAATGTAATAATAGGCCTCTGTCCACATATTGTAAATACCCCCGTGAACAGTGATACAATCAGATTAATTCTTTTTGAAGTCAAGGCAATTTGAACTTACATGACGCGAGAGAATAGTTCGTACAAACCGGACAGCACCAACAACTAAGTATCTTTCTGCTCTTCGTGTCAATAGCAATATTTTTTCAAACACATTATTAAGAAGAAAGTTACACCTAAAAACAGCAAAGAGAAAACCATAAACATAATTTTCATGCTTAACAGTACAAAATCAACTAGTCACTGCAGAGCAGCAAGAAAATACTTTATTCTGTATGGATGATGTAGGACGCAAAAGCATAGTAATTCACATATGTTTGATAGTATCTCTGGCTTAGTTCCACATTGACAATGAGCTCTTCGCCCAGAACCTATTGATTTGTCACTTTCACCAGCAGTATTTTCCGAAGGACAAGATGATGTTATAACCTCAATCAATTGCCCCAAATGCCTCTCAAAGAATATGTCAATAATAGTGTCCCTCTGTCAGATAAAACTAAAATCGTCAATAAAACAAGTTCAAGAATTACCCATTATACAAACATAGAAATAGACTTCATCTTACGTGAAACTTTAACTGACAAGTTTTTCCAACAATTTTCAGCAGATATAATATAAAATACAATTCAACATTCAAAATTTATCCCTGCACAAACAAAACTTAGTATGTTGGCTTCAAAATGCAAGAAAAGGAAAGAACGATGGAACACCAGCTGATAAATTGAAAAATAGTATTTTTTTTTTTTTTAAATCATAAAAAAGTACTGCAAACTTTGGCTATCACATGGCCAAAAAGATTGTTAGATGAGTTCACTGTCCAAATTACCAAATAAGACATCAATCTCCCTATTACACATTAAATAAAATGTAACTGCTCCTAACTTTCTACATAAACTAACAATATGACAGTTACTATTCATCATATTCTAATAACCCATAAAAACAGTTAGTATTACATGTTCTAGTAAGTAACTGTTTCTGTTCCTACTTCCTGCCAATAACTATAGTAGGTGTCCTTAAATTTAAATTCTCACTATTAAATAATGAATTTTAAGCCTAACTCAATTTCACAAACTTGTAAAGTGAAGTTGCATCCACGTATATACTTTAAATTGACGTTATCTCTAATCGATGTGAGACTTCTAACACAATCCCCTCATACCGAGATATATACATCTTGTGTATGGTACTAAACATTAATGAGTGGTCTTAATAGGGGTCCAATAATAGGTAAAATGATATGTCCAACAAATATAAATCATACTAGAATAAGTTCTAACTCATGGCTCTAATACCATGTTAAGAAGTAGACTTTAAATTTAACTCAACTCTACAAAACTGACTTATAAGTATTCAACTACCATGTATTTAAAGACGAAATCAATCTTGTCCATAAGGCTGAAAGTATGAAACTGCTTCTTCCTAAGTATGTTTATCCACCTCGGTAGCAATAACCTCTCCATATACATTTATTGTGACCGAATAATTTATTCAAGACAAACATAGCTATTCAACCAAACATAGCTAAGGCTATGCAACCTAATAATAAGCTCACATAAAACATAATGCAAATCATGAGACCCCTTAAATTGATGAACAGGGTGGTTTTAACCAAGGTTTGACATGGGTGCAAGCAATAATATCTGTTAGCTAACAACCTCAACAATCTCAAAATCCAAATAAATCACAATCTTACAAAAGCCTCTACACCAAGCCAACTCCGAACCATGAAAAATTCACCACAACTCTGCCGCACATATAAAGCAATCTTCCAAGCTCACTGCAAGGGCAGCCAAGAGAAACGGCATTCTCATCTCAAAAAGGGCATATGTACCTTATCAACAACCAATCCTTCACAATAGATATCTCCCATGACTTGGAAGACAACCTTACAATCTTCATCTGGGGCTTAATTATTTCCCAAATTACTCATCTTAATCGTCTATTGTCACATTGATGCAACAGATGGAATTTTCCCCCAATTATTAGTATGTTAAATTTTACACACAAAAATTGCACCCACCTCCATCCATTTTTTGCCCACAAAATGTCAAAGTTGAAATATTTCTGATCTGTTAAGTGAATTCCCGTATGTACCCAATCGAGAATTGCAATATGTTACCGTCATCCCAATTACTGCACCCTTCCTATGACAGAAGTTGAGAAAGTTGTACATGGAAATTCTCACCCTCCTCTGCTGATTGTTAATGTCCTCACTGCAGTGCTAACGCTTCTACATGAACCCAAATGGTTGCTTAAAGAATTGAGGTTTTGGATGTTTCATTGATCATAATTAGCTTGCCTATCATATTGCCTCATTCAATGTCCCATGATGACCAAACATATTTCCACAAATTGTGAATTTATTAGGCAGAGGATCTAAATAGAAAATATTACAACTAGCTTTGAAAAATCAAATGAACAATTGACTGATGTATTCAGCAAGTCATTAAGAGGTCCTCAATATAAATTGTGAATTTATTAGGCAGAGGATCTAAATAGAAAATATTACAACTAGCTTTGAAAAATCAAATGAACNGAAAATATTACAACTAGCTTTGAAAAATCAAATGAACAATTGACTGATGTATTCAGTAAGTCATTAAGAGGTCCTCAATATAAAATGTGACTTCTTGACTTCTATCCTTGTACACAGATAAGGCTTGGTAAATATGACTTCTATCCTCTAGCTTGAGAGGGAGTGAGAACTATGAAAATAGGGTAATGTGTTTACATCTTGTGTTTCACCACTAAATATAAAATGTACTCCAATGTGTAATTGGCATTGATCCACTTAAATTTTCTCTCCCTTTTACTGAAGCAACAATGACTACTCCATAAAAAGTTTGCTTAGTTACCTCTCTCAAATATCAATTCTTAACATATTTAATAAAGTTTAGGACCTCNTAACTTTCTCCTTGAAACTGTCAACATGACTGTTACTATTCAAAATATGCTAATAATATACAGCTCCAAATGACATTTGTTACTATACATTTTAACATGTAACTTACTTTTTTCTCTTTTATTTTAGGCAACTCAAAAGAGAAGCTCAACGGGTCAATAATCATGTTCTGGTCACAAGATCCTGGTTCTTCAATAAGAAAAAGACTCGGTTCCCATAAATATACTTCAGCCTGACTTTTAATTTTAACTGACTAAATTGTCCAAAGATTTAATATACTATCAGTTAGAACACAAAANTTAAATCTAGAAAAGAAAAGGAACACCCAAATACAGTGACTCCAAATGAAAAGCTACCACCAGTAGGTTCTAAATTGCACCCTCCACCATCAATTCATGTTATTAATTTTCATTAAAGTATAGCAAGCAAGGAAATTCACCATAATAAAATACCACCATAAAAACGTATGCAAATGCAAAAGAAACTAGTATCAGGGCTTGGAAATGAAAATTTTAAGTCAAAGAATTGATTGACAAATTATTAATCTAAGATGAGACACTTAAAAATTAACTATTACAAAAGAAAAACAAACATAGATATATCAGTCAAGAAAGATATCGATCATACAACAAGAAGTTACAAGCAAGGTAAGAATTGATAGGCTCCAGAAAATAGCAGAAATCATGAACCTGTGATCCAGTCAATGTGCATGAGTCCAATAAATTTCGAAGAATTTCAAGAAACTGGCAGTGCATGTTCTCTTCAAAATCTGTTAGCATTCCTTTAACCTGTGTAAAAGATAGCATCCGTAATAAAGATGAGCTGGGCTACCCTTTCCAATAAACCATAACTAGATATATAGCAAATCAAATAGTAAATATTGAAACTATGTGGATAGTTTCCATAAATCGCATATTATGTGCAGGTGTATAACTCCATTGTATATAGAAGTTTGATATTATTTGCTGTAATTGATTTAGTTAGTTAGATGCCTGTCACAACTGTCATGGTCAGTCACAACTGTTTTACCATTGAGCCTGTGTCACAACCGCTGTGGTGTTAACAGAAAAGCAGTAGTCTTAATGTGCAATACAGTCAATAATACATAAAACTCGTTTCTTTTCAATATTATGCCTCCCAATAATTACATTTTAATTAGATCCAGAGTGAGAACATGGTATGGCTGCTTTATATAAAGGTGGTAGATGCAACACAAGTAGTCTATATAATAAAACTATGGAAAAGCTCACGTTATTAATTTTTATTTTGCAATAAGAAAAGATCATAACTAATTAAAGATATAATAAATTTCAGAATCGTTTTGGATAAATTATTTAAACAAAAATGCATTAAATGTCAGAATATTTTTTTCCATGTTCACAGAAATGCAATCAAAAACCCAGAAGCAAGCATCAGTTTCATTAGTTTGTGCACGTGAGAGCCTGGCGACTGCATCTTCCAAACTACATTTACTAGCAGGGAACTATAAAAAGGCCAAAACATTATCTCCCCCAAATTGTTTTGAGAAAAACTCAGAAACATCACTGAAATGAATCATTTAACAGGTATCCAGCTTATGGATTTCCAGCCACTTAATTATATTTGGAATTGGAACATCAGATTGGGGCTTCGAATCTCACAGGAAAACAGACCAATCTGCAACCCACAGATGGGGCACAGTTAAAGAATTCGCAGAGTTCAATAGAATAATAAGGAACCAAGGATTAGATCAATGGAAAGAAGGCCTCTTCCTATCCTTATCAATGTGGCTGTTAGTCAGAGCAACAATTTCCGCAAGTCAGAAATGAAGCAATATTCAAATTTCAAAAAATTTGTTTACTGATTCTAGGAAGAACTTATTTTTCAAATCCTGAATTGCTTCCAAACACAGGATTAAGCACCCAATTCCACTGAACTGAATTATCCTACTAGGATGATTTTAAAATTTTGTCAGATGCCCATTTACCTTAAAGCAATACTCATTTCAAGGATACTTGGGCTTCTTTAATAGCGGTCAATAAAAACACTTTTTAGGTTTTGAAATAAAAATAGAAGTTTGACAGCATGCTTTTATCAACTATTTTAAAAAGGAGAAAACATAGTACATTAAAATCATATTTAGAATTTCACCTCAGTAATGAGATAGATTTAATGAATATTAAATTATCAAAGTAAAACTCCAAATTTGATTGGAGAATAGCACATACAGTACCACAGATACCGTACGTAAGTTTTGTTCTTCTGAAAATTCAAAATCAGAAAACTGTCTTTAAATTTAAAAGAAAAAAAAAAAAAAAGAGCTTCTGCAACTTCTAAAACTGTCGTAAACAAATTTCTTTTATTTTCTTTTTTTAAAATAAGTTGTAAAACTATTTTGCAAAAACGTATAGAAAACCAAAAACTAAAACACTGAAGCACAATCAAACTTCACTTTAGATGTTTCGAAGTCTGAGTTCTTCATACTCCTTTCTATCTAAACCTATCCCCAATTTTCCATTTTTCCCCAGACTTTTTGCAGTAACTGTTCAAAGTTAATGCTAACAGAACAGTCCTCTGGCTAATCATTAATTTCTTTCCCTTGGTTTTGAATCGTTAATCTTTATATCATGGCTTGTATTCATTCTTTGATGTCCGACATCAGTTTTACCAGCACTAATACAAGGAAACAAGCAAAACACTCCACTAAATAACACAACTGACTTCTGGTTTTAGAATGCAATTTAGCAACAGAGAACACTATACATAGGTTCATCGACAAAAAGATTCTGTCTATTATAAATCTCTGTATATGAATGTCACATAGAAGATATATGTAAACTCATTGCATACAAAACATACCAAAAGTCCTAGAAGGGCAAATCCTTCCTGTCGAACAAAATAGGATCGCAAGAGATTAGGATCTTGATTCAAGAAAAGAATGAGGATATCTGTTCTGCAACCATCACAGTGATTTCATATTAGAAATTAATCATAAGGACTGTACCAAATATGATAATTGAATTTTACACAACAAATTGACCAGGGAGCAATACCCAGTTAGCACAAGCTTCTTGTCTTCACTTTGTAAGACATCGGTGACAACATCAAAGATGCCTTCGTTCATTAGATCCCTGCATACATTCCAATTTTGAAATTAGTAACCAATGGGATTAAGTAACTCCTTAGATCTAGAATAAATAAATGGCATTACAAATGTAATCAGCATGAGTCAGGTACAAGTATTACGAGTCAAAAAACTGTAGTAAAAGGTTTCCTACAATGGTTTTGTTTAAAAGCTACTATATACATGACTTATCATAGTCTATCAAAAGTTTCCTTGACAAATGTGTGCAAATTGTTCTTCAGATTTATTTTAATAATTTTTATTCTCAAAATTAAAAAAAAGAGAGAAACCCCAAACCCTTATTCACCTCCTTCATTCCTCTCAACCCTTTCTCCTTCATCTCTCTCACTCAACACATTTCCTCTGTCATCTCTGCACTAGCTCTAACTAAAAAAACACTAATTATTAAATAAAATTATTAGAAAAAAAAATACATAAATAAAAAAATTAAAGCACCTAATTTTTTCTTTATATAATTATAAATAAAATTTCAAGATTTAGAATTTNTATTGTTTGATTTTATAATTGAGAATTTTATTGTATTTTGATTTGTTTTTTTCTTTAGTAAAGGAAAACAAGTTAATGAATTTCTAACAAAATCTAAGGAAAAATGTTTTCCACTGAAAGGTACTGAATAACTCCAAAATAAATGGAAGGAAAACAAGAAGCATTTGTTCATTTAATATGCTAAACCAGATTCATTCTTAAGAGACCAGCAGAAAAACCAGCTATCTCATGAGACCATTCAAATGTAACATACCTAAAAAGCCGAAGCTGCTGGACCATCTGCAAGCTCTTGCTCAAACTACAAAATTCATGCAAGAAATAAACCTGTTCACCCCAATAAGAGGAAAACACTATTTAGAATATAATCTACGGAAAATCATAAGCATCAAACAAGGCATTATTTTCCCACTAAAGAAATATAGCCATACAAGATAGGAAGAACTAATAGTATATAACCTCAACATAGATGATAACAGCTACATAGACATGATTCATTTTAAAGAAAGTAAAACATAGACCCTATTCTTCAGATTACATGGGTTCACTTTAAACACACATTCTTCGATGGTTTCAACATCACAGGTTGGATATTTAGTTTGTGATCAAGGTGAAGACCGTAGAATAGGAAAACCTTTACTGGAGTAGACAGTGCCCAGCAACAAAGGACATGCATTGTTCAAGGAAATCTGAAAGTGGAGCACAAGGTGTTCCACACCAATAGTACTTACATTCATTAACAATAGAAAACACGACTCAAGACAAACTATATATTCCAAAGTTTTTAACCATAAAAACCGATTAGGGGGAAAAATGAAACAGAACAGAGAGACCATTTACAGGGATTGTATTTCTTTTACTAGTGAAAATGTTAACCAGATGCAACCACATGACCGAAAATGTGTAATAATATAAAGCAGGAACAAATTCAAACATGATATGACATCATGATGGAATTGTACAATAGCACTGCCATATATAAGTTTATTTATTAGATGAGTGGACGTTACGGGGGTGGAAGGAGAAGAATTCAAACTCAAGGGATGGTGATCTATGTCCAGAGTACAAAATGTAACTGGAAGGGAATGTTATAAAAAATAATTCCCCTCAATCACTCATTATGAACATGGTTATCAAACTCGTGAATTAACTCGTTAACACGTAGTTTAACACACAGCCTTCGAGTCAACTCAGAAACAAACTCATTTTTGGTATAAATTCGGTAGAATTAGAAACGAACTCGGTCAACTTGCTCAAACTCGTGAGTTTGCAACCGAGTTGGCAAGTTCAAAGGAGAAATTTTTTAAACCCAAAACAACAAAAATCATAGTCATTTGTGTGCAAAACTGGAAAACAAATAACTCGCTGTGATTAGATTGGGGTTTCACCGCACAATTATCTCCTCACTGCGTCACCGTCACTTGCGTGGTGCCACTACTCACTCACCACATCGTTTGTGATGTTGAGGTTGCCTACATTTTGTTCTTCTTCAGCTAAGTGTCACGGGCCTCTTTTCTATTCCAAAAGGTGGGTCTTTTTGATGGTCAGATGCTGCACCACACTGTGTAGGAGGAAGGGATTATTAAGCAATTTTTATTGTGTGGTGGTGTGCTGCAGCTTTTAGGAAAGGTAATATATATTATATTATATATTAGGCTTTTTAATTAGGAATTAGTAAATTATTAAGGACTTTTAATTTCATTTTTTAATTAAGAATTAGGGACTATTTAGTCATTTAATAGTTGTATAATATTTTTTAATGTTGTAGTTCAAAACTGAAATTAGCAATCAATTTAAAGTATGTCTGGGAATGAACCAAATTTAATTGAGAGCAGTCTAAGTGTATCCTATTTATTAAAAATAGAAGTAAAAATGCTTCGGAAGAGGTTAGATCTTTAAAGTATTTTGAACTGAACTTCTATTTGTATGAACTTGTTTCCTTTGACTATTTTGATTAATTATGTAATTGTAATATTTGAATTAGTATGTTATTTACAATTTTTTTCATGTGAATTAAACCTTCATAATGAATCGAGTCTACGACGAGTTTACGGAACTTTCTCAAGTTTATGTAAACTCAAGAGTTTGACAACTTTGGGTAAGAGATCAAACCCACAAAGGAGGAACAGCTTTCTTCCAAGTATAGCAAAGGAAACGCAGGTAAAACAAATCTTCAACAAGGCTTACCAAATTCTTTTTTGATTCTTGAGTCGTGGTGGGTGATTTTAGCCTAGCAAACAACTCCTGGATAAATGAACTGTCATCCTTTAATGAAGAGACAACCTAAAAAATAACAGCAAACAACCATAAAGACAACATTCACTTAACAAAATGATATGTCTCCACTCTTTGTTAATCAAATCTTACATAGGCATTGTTTGAATGTATTATGGAGTTAAGATTTGCACCAATACCCTCATCCAATAATCTAGCCAGAACAACATCCTGAAAGTGAGAAGGGAAGGTAAAAATCATAGTGAATAGGAAAGCAATTATCCATGAAAGCATAATATAAACCCAAACCTTCAAAAAACCAACTCTATATGTCTGATGAATCTTTGACAACACAATTGGGTCTTTTATAGGTATAGCCTACAAGAGAAAACAGGCAACATACTATTAGGAACAAAATTCCTATGACATTTACAGAGTAAAGATCCACCTAACTTACAGCTCTCCAAAAGATAAAAAAGAAATAGCATATCATACCTCCTTAAAAACAACATGCTCCTTTAAGAATTTACGATGATGTTGAACATGGGGAAGCTCTGGATCATCTGCACATTGCTAAAACAAGTGGTTCAGAAAAGGTGGAGAGAAAGAATGAAGAAATGAAATTGGGTAAATCACATAAATCAAATTTAAACCTTTATAAGCCCTGAATACAGCCAACAAATTATTATAAATATTAAAGCAAAACCACATGAGAATAGACATGAAAAATACTAAACACTTACACTCGAGGGCACCAATAATGTCCACTATAAAGTCATCACAAAAAATTCTCTCAAAAATCGCTGGACTATTTAGCAAAACTGCAATGCAGAAACATATCACTAGAATGAATGAAACATAATTGACAAAATCAGGATCCAAATGAAAATGGTGTAAAATTGAAGACTGACCAATCCCTTTGACTATTTTGAAAATCATGTGAAGGCCATCAATATTTTCTAAGTCTTCGCACATTCTGAATACTTCCATCAGCTTCCGAAAAAACTCTTGCTGCAATATAAACCGCAATGAAAAAAGAATGTACACGTATACAATATACTAGAAGAAAAGCAGGGAGTGCAGCTCAAAGTGACAGAGTGATAGCACCATTATCACATGCATTATATGAACAACTATGATGCTCAAATCATAGTCAATTTGATTACATACAGGAAATGGGATAGGGACTGTCCTAGGTCTGTAATATGCACCATTACAGTAAACTCTCTAACCAAAACATCAATAAAAAATATATATAAATCATTATACGAAAAGCACAAGTTTGCAAAATTAAGGTCACCAGTGTACCCAATGAAGAAAAAACATGCACAATCACGAGAGTTTTATGTTAGCTTACATCACTTAATATTAGTTCTGTAAGCCGCAACTGATCTGCAAAGCCAGTGTCAACCACAGTCTGCAAACCAAAAGAAAAAATCAATGAAAACATATTAAGTTTAATGGTATGCATGTTTGTATGGTTTCTATTCTAGAAAGATATAAAAAAATCCCAGTCACAAGAAATATGCTCATAGTGTATAATCAGATGCAAACCTTTCTTTACAAGTTAATTTTATGATATTAAGTTAGGTTTAAAGTCCCAATTTCAAAGCAAAAAATAGTAAGATTAACATAATGTCCAAACCTTTAAAATCAAAGGAAGTGTTGAAAGCTCCACAGCAGGCAACTCCCTTGGTTCACTATTGACACTGTGAAATGGCTCATCTGAGATATCCAGCAAAAATAATCAGACTTATTCAATAAACCCATAAAAAAGTACATAAATAGCACAATTCAGCGGTATACATAACATTCCTCTGTTGCAGACGCTAAAACTAGCTCATAGGAAATAATATTCATTTGTGATCTTTTGAACTTTCAAATATTGACACAAAACATATGCACATCCAATAGAGAGCTAGTAATGAGATTAAATTCGCATTACTTACTATTTAATGTATTAAAATGCATATTCCTCTGCACATTGCAAATATGGTCCCTAAACAAAACATGCATGTTAATTAAGCTCGTTATACAGCAGCAGTAAAAAAAACAGAAAAACGCAACTTAATAGACAATCATAAGTTAAGTTTTAACCATATGTAAGAGCAACCACTAGTCTCTTGAAAGCTAAGTGCCAGTTCTGTAGCATATTCTGGATCTCTCCATGAGATGATTGTATCTGAAGAGCAAAAAGCATCCATCAAACTGATAAAACAACAGCCCCTTATATTTCAAGCATAAATGAATGACAACTTCACTTTACAGAGAAAGAGAGGGAGGAAGCATAAAAGCTACCAACTACCTTCTTGTTTCCTATAAATATCATCAGAACTGATGCGATGCAACAGTATGGTCTCATTATCGTCTTCATCATAAACAAATAAGCCCAGCTCTTCTGATCGCTGCATTAAGATTAATACTTTAATTATTTTCTATGCAAGGAATTTCAAAGTTTGTCCAATAAAAAAGAAAAAGAAAATATTAAAAACAGGTATAAATGACATGCATTTACATGCAGTAATACCAAATAAGAATATATTTTGTTAATACACAAACCATATTAGCTCTACATCATATACATTTTATCATGGGGAAATCTGAAGACAAAATGGTACTCATATTAGAAGACAGCAGAACTCACCAGTAAAATTAATACTTTCACCAATCCTTCAAATAATGTGTATTAAAAATAGATAATTTTATAATTTTCCAGTTCAAAGACAGATAAAAGGCTCCATGGCGTTAAAATCGTGAACTGATCATGGGATTACGCAATTCAACAATCTTCAGTACCCTACATGAGCTGTTTTGCATGCAGCATCTGAAATTGGTGAAATTGACAAGCTGGTTTATGGGATTGGTCCATTCATTAGTTAGTATGGTTGCCCATTTCACAAAAAGAACTTTAGCGTAATTGAGGTTAAGAAGATAGTTCAGATATAATTCACAGAGCAAACACTTTGACATAAACTATGTTACAGTCTAACCTCAATTTAAGACTAAAAGTCCACCCATGTTATCATGGTGCACCCAACTTTCTTCCATTCAAAAGCCTTAACATGTTGTAGACTATTTTATTAACTCTCAATCACATTATAATCGAGGTGCGACTATATGAATACATTGTCTTACAAGGATGTGGTTGATCCGGAAAACAACATATGGTTGACATATAACTTTTGAAGGACCAACTCAGCTTGGAGGTCCTTTAGCAGGAATGATAGTTTACAAGATTCCAACAAATTGGTGAGAGCATGGGAGTCTGATGGAGGTGAACACGTATTTTTAAAAATGTCAATTGGAAATTAAGCTAGAAATGTATACTTGCAGTTCCTTAAAGTGTGAACATAACTGAGATTCGGTGTGTTAACATTTTCAAGAGAGTGAAAATTCTAATCCGTTGTTAGTCTTTTTAAAATTACATGCTAGTCAACTACTTTTTCATCTTAAATCTTAATTGTATTTGCTTTTGTTTAGGACCACCCAAAAAGAAGAAATTGATCAAAGCAATAAAGAGTGAAAGATGTTGTATCAATTATGCTTAATCTAGAATGGCCAAAAAAGCAATCCAACAATGACCAACTGCGGAAGATGGTGGTGGAGACAACAAAGTTCGGATGTGGACAACCTGGACGGGGATGCTCCAAATTGAAGATAACAACATGGTTCAAGACAACGATGAACATCAGTGATGCTGCTAATTGGAGAATTTGGATGATGGACCAAGAAAATATCAAATGGAGGGTCACTTTTTTCCTATAACAACATTTTAGATATGATAATTATATATATATATATATATATATATATATATATATATATATATATATATATTTCAATTTCTGCTCTTGAGTTTCAAAAACTTCATACTGAGTTACTTGTTTATGAGTTATACCCTTATAGATTATGAACTTTTTTATGCAAGTATTTTTCAATGACTTCAAGTCTTTTTGTTTTCTTATTAATCGTATATATGTCTGTTAGTGTAAGAATAATAGATCGTGAATTCGTAGGATCTTATGAACCATGTTACAATGACATGATTTAAAATCTTCAGTCCCTTTCCCAATTCTAACTTAGATCTTCATTCTAACTACCTTCAAATAAAAAAAAAAAAATAAAAAAAAAAAATTGGCAGTGTGTTTGAGTGAGGAATTTTGAGAAGAAATCAACTTTTAAGTGAATTTAACATACCACATAAAATTATTTGTTTTTGACATCACATACAAAGAATTTTCAAAATAAAAGGAACTTTCTGCGGGAATTTTTTTCAAGTAAAATGAAGGGGTTGCAACTTATCTCTAAAGTGAAAAAATTTGGAAATTCATTTTCACCATGAACTCTCTCACCTATGTAAGAATCTAGAAAATCGCTTAAGAGAATATATGGTTTTATAAATGACACTCAAATATTTTATTATTAAAAAGTCAATCTATAAATAGAATTTCTATTAAAAAAGTTTCATTTTATAAAAACCTTTGTCCCTCTAAAACTTTTTCTCTAAACATCATCGGTTATCTCTCTAAGATTTTGACTTCATCCTTCATCTCTTTGAAGATCCGAGCCCACCTTAGGATTCCTAGTTTAGAGACCATCACAACCAACTGATAAGATTTGTGATTAGAATAAGTTCCTCTTTCTCTTGAGTCAGTATTGATCATGGTTGCATGTGGCCTTTAAGTGGATGCATGTAACCTTAGGTAGCTCAAAATGAATCACAACTCTTTTGTGGTTATTTTGTGGTTATGAGGGTATGTTCGGATCATTGATCTAGTTTTTCTTTGTGTAGTTAGAGCTACTTGTGCGAGTTGAGTTGAGTTGTGTGGACACATGTGGGTGCGTAAATTCTACTTTTGAAGTAAGGAAAGCTAGTAAATTATACAAAGCTAATTGTGTTTGAATGGTTAGGATAAAGTAATGGTTTGATTGATAGTATAATTGATGATTGTACTGTTGTATTGAGATAGTTAGAACTGCTGAAGGTGAAATTATTGTTTTGCAAATTGTTTTTTACAGTATAAAATTGGTGTATAATCTGAAATTGTGTGGGTTTGATCTGCCAATGGGACCATGAGGGCATAGTTTGATAAATGAGATGTTATGAGATGAAATGATTGATAAATGAGTTGTTATGAGAATGAATGAGGGCATAGTGACTTCCAAGGAGGAAGTGTTATCCTAAGTTTGAGTTTAGGGTGTATTGAGTTGTGATGAGATTATCCTAACTCTGTCAGCATCCAACTCAAATAGTTGTGAGAGTCGATGGAGGTTTCTACCATTTGGTGCTTCAATATGAAACAAGATCAAACCCCCATGTATAAAGAATTTACCATGTTATACTTGAGGAGGGCCATTGGTTAAACTACTCCGTGGGAATGTAAGATAGTGACAAGTGCAAAATTTCTGAGTTTACTCAATACATGTGTCTTCCAAAAATAGAGTCAAATGTCTAAGTAATTAAAAGTCTTGTGGGCTAAACCGGTGGTAGTATGCCAATGAGGGCAGGTTTGATATAAACATTTGATTCTTGATAAATATGATGAATGGTTGAATTGATGAGAATTGAATATCTTATTAGTTTATTACAATTGCACCAGTTACCTTGTTCTTTATTATTTGTGTTTTGTTCATCTGCTATGACGTTATACGTGAGAAGAGAGTGCAGGTGGGAGTGGTTGACAGCAGTAAGACTATTAATGTGTTGTTTTGGCAATAGTATTTGCACCCTTTATATAATTGTATTTTGTACTTTACTCCTTTGTTAAAAGAGTAGTGAATTTTGAAAGATACTATTTTTTTTTATTTTGAAGGATTGTAAATACAATGTATATATTTATGTGCTTGTTTATGCTAAATATCAAAAGTGTAATGCTCTAATCAGTAGTAGTAAATATACTAATATAGGGTGTTACAACCTCAACTTTAGTGCGTCCCTATCCACATTGCAAACCCACTACTTGAATTATAATAGAAGCAATTAAATTAAATTCCCATAAATTTCAAATTTCTTATAATTTAGCAGTTATCAATCTAAACACTACTTGAGGGAAAACAAAGCAGCTAAAACTGATGGCAGGTCATTCACTAATGAAAGCTTCAAGCAAATCAAAAGCCTTTTTTCCACTAAGTGTAACAAGCTACTCAAATTAAATGATGTCATTAACCAAGCTGTCATGTCACAAATTAAAGCTTCAAAAAATAAATAAAAAATAAAAAAAAAAGATTCACAAACCTCTAGATAATCAACAGTGACATGACCAGTACCCTGGTCATCCCATTTCCCTTCATCATTCAGACGATATACCTTGACACGCTGAAATCCAATTAGGAGAGAGATTAAGTAAAAAGAAATTATCATGTGTGCTTCACAACCACACGCTATGGCAATACAGAAGCCAAGGTTGATAAGAGCACATTGCATGTCAAATACATAATATCGTTTTACAATATAAGTAAAAACAAAACCAAAAAACAACATGCATAAATCTTAAGTAGACAGCTACGGTCTCATGAAAATATCTATTATTCATGTTATTGAACATGAAAATCTAAATTATAACGTATTAATTCAAAAACAAACTAAATACTCTGCAATAAAGAATGTGAAGCAACTAGCAAATAAGAAAAAGGCCAAAAAGGAAAATGTTTAGTATGAGCCAAATGAAACAATAATGCCCAAACTTCCAAAACTGGTTCGAGAAAAATCAAAAGAACAAAGAAGAAAATAAACATATAATGAATTGCAAAGTATAACAAAAATAATTTGCAAAGTATAACAAAATTAATATCATCATTATTATGAATCCTCAGTCCAAAACTATCCAATTCCTGTCTTCGGTTTTGAAGACCGAGTGGGTAATGTTTAGGCTTCCTAATTTATCAACAAACATCATTTCCAATCATTTCTCTCAAAAGAGTACTAATGTATCTTTTCAAGTTAAGCTGTAAAGATCAAAGGAGACGACATCTGTTAATTTCGAAAAGCTAGTCCTAACTGTTTGACTAAATTTGCACAAGAGAATAGTATTATTGAAATATAACAAAAGTTTGAACATGCCTCACGTGAGAACACGAAAACCATATGATCTACTTTCCACAGATGTAATAAGCATGTTTCAAAATAAAACCAACATTAAAGCACTAAACCGATTGCTGTAATATGAGATAATATTTTAGAATCTTCCTAATTAGAGGAAATAGATACATAATATTTTATTTTATTTTATTTCTTTCCTAGGTTTCCTAATTTTTTAGGAGAACTAGATTATTACAAATAGAAGGTTTGAGTATGATTGAAAATAATAATAAGCCTCATTTTCAACTTGGTGCCAGAGCTCCTAATCTTAGGGGCTAGATTCCACTGCAACAAGCCGCACCTTTGCCGCTGTCCAACCATCGCCGCTACCGCCGTTGCCAGTTGGGGTCGTCGATAGGGCAAAAAGGTGCGCCCAACGGTGATCACAGAGCCGGAGCCGGAAGTTGCTCCGTGAATGGAGCCTCCACACGCCGCCATCGCCGCCGAGGCGTGTAGCCCACGCGTTCACCTCCAACAAGACCCACTCGCCGCCACTGCCACAGACAGGGCCGCCGAAGCCCCCCAAGTCCATTCCTAGGGTCGATGACGACTCGTCTAGGCTGTATTAGCATATTTGACTTTTATGTTTTGCTCCTTTTTTTCTCAGTGAAACCCACACGCCCTCGCTGCCACAGAAGAGTCGCCGGAGCCTCCTGATTTTGTTCCTTGGGTTGGTGACAACCCGTTTGACCTTTATTTGAGTATATCTGAGTTTGAAGTTTTTGCCTCTTTGTTTTTTCTCGGTGTGACCCATACACCGTCATCGTCTTGGAGACTCCTCGTTACGTTCTAAAGATGTCTAAAGTATTAATTATTCCTTTGAAAGAATGGATGAATCAATGAGTAAGTCCTCTAGATCAAGCACTTTGTCCATAAAAGGTAAGACTTGCCTCAATACGGTTGATCATGTGTCTCAAGGTATTTGGATCCTTGAATCGGGTGCAACCGATCATATGACACCTCTTAGTGTGTCCTTCGACTCATGGTAAAAGAAATAAAGAACAACTTATTACAGTTACGAATGGTTAGGGTATACTTATATGCGGCTCTGGGAATATAATTTTGAACTCATCTATTGTATTGAAGGATGTTTTACATGTTCCACAATTAGCTAACAATCTTATTTATGTGCAAAAACTCAAAGGATTTAAATTGCTCAGTAACATTTTTTCCAAATTATTGTGTTTTTCAGGACCTTGCCACAGGAAAGACAATTTTAACTACTAAGGAGCAAAGTGGGTTGTATTTTTTAGAGTTTGATGACCAAAGCAACACGAAAATCATGAGTCAACAAGCAACATCTGAGACGTGGGCCAAATCCCAAATATGGTTACATCTGTTAAATATAGTGAAAATTATATATTGGAATTAATCCCTTGTGTTAAATACACACATAAGGTTCTCTATTTATAATAGAAGAAATATGGGCTAA
>NC_028357.1:48112406-48220359 GCF_000741045.1 Vigna radiata var. radiata
TGTAAGAATAAAATAAAATAAAATAAGAACAATGTTTCCCTAATAAACATATAGGGACTATATTTCCCTAATTAACATAAACACAATATAAACTAAATATAATATCTCTAACAACATCATCAAAGGCTTGGACATCCTTCATTCAGTCTTATCAAGTCCTTATTTCTCCATTCGTTTACCAAAGAATCTGCTGAGTCTTTTAATTGTGTATTTGTCAATTTTCAAAACACCGTCGTGCATCTTATCCTATTAGTCATAAAAAGAGTATTTCTCCATTTGATTTAATTCATTCTAATGTTTAGTATCCTGTCATAGATTCTATTTCTGGAGCCAGATGGCTCGTTACTTTTATTGACGATTGTACCCGTGTCACATGGACATACCTTATGAAAAATAAATCTGAAATTTTTCAAATTTTTGTTAATTTTTTCCATCTTGTCCAAAATCAAATCGGAAAAAATATCAAAAGAATTAGGTTTGATAAAGGCACTGAATATGTGAATCATGAATTTCTCAATTTTTTGTCTCATTATGGTATTGTTCATGAATTAACCTGTGTTAATACCCCTCAACAAAATGGAATTGCAGAAAGAAAGAATCGTCATCTTCTTGAAGTAACTAAAGCTCTTCTTTTTCAAATCTATGTTGCAAAAAATTACTGGGGAGAAGTTGTGTTAATTGTCACATATCTCTAGGTTACCCACTCGTATCTTAAATGGCATTAGTCCTATAGAGTCTCAATTGTCTTTTGTTCCTTCTTCCCTACTAACGAGTCTACCTAGTTGAGTCTTTGGATGTGTTGTTTTTGTTCACTCTCATCATCCTAACCGTGGTAAATTAGATACCAAAGCTCTTAAATGTGTCTTTATTAGGTATCCTTCTAATAAAAAAGGGTACAAATGTTATCATCCTCAAAGTCGTCGTGTCTTTATCACCATGGATGTCACCTTTCATGAAACACAATCCTTTTATGTCAGTCCACCACTTCAGGGGGAGAAAGCACTTGAAGTGGATGAACTCTCCTTCTTGTCATTACCATGTTTGTCTTTCCAGGATGCCCAAGTCCTGAACAATGAAGCTACCATAGTCCACAGGAGGAAGAAGACAGATTTTTTGGCAAAAAATATGAAAGAAGAGAACAACCCACTTCAACTCTCGAGCAAAAAAGATTGTCTAATCTGGAGGTGAGGATCCCTGAAGATATCAATGAGGAGGAGGTAAGTATTACTGAAGATTTACCCATTGCATTGAGAAAAGGAAGAAGATCATGTGTTAAGTATCCTATTTCTCAATATGTTTGCATTAACAATCTCCTTGATAAGCACAGAAGTTTTATTATTGCCATTGATGCCACAAAAATTCCTACCTCGATCCAAGAGACCTTGAAACTTGAACATTGGAATCAACCCATGAAAGAAGAGATGAATGCATTAGAAAGAAATTCAACTTGGGAGATTGTTGATAAGCCAAGAGAAAAGAAAGTAGTAGGGTGTAGATGAATATTACAGTGAAACATAAGGCAAATGGGACAACAGAAAGATATAAAGCTAGATTGGTGGCAAAAGGATATACCCAAACATATGGGATTGATTATGAGGAGACATTTGCCCCAGTGGCAAAGATGAATACAGTTCGAGTTATTCTCGCTTTGGCTGCCCATTTTGAATGGGACTTACGCTAGCTGGATGTGAAGAATGTCTTTCTTCATGGAGATCTAGATGAGGAAGTGTACATGGAGATTCCCCCAGGTTTTGAAGTGAAAAATGAAAGAAACAAGATATGTCTTTGTATGGTCTTAAGCAATCCCCTAGAGCATGGTTTGGAAGATTTACAAAAGCGTTGCGATACAGACAAAGCCAAGGAGATCATACTCTTTTCATAAAACACTCTTCTGCAGGTAAACTCACTCTATTGCTTGTCTATGTGGATGATATGATTATTGCAGGAGATGATGAAACAGAAAAATTGGCACTAAAAGAAAAATTGGCATTAAAAGAAAAATTGACAGCTCAATTTGAAATGAAAGACCTAAGAAAACTCAAATATTTTCTTGGAATAGAGGTTGCGTACTCCAAGAACGGAATTTTCATCTCCCAAAGGAAATATGTACTTGATCTCCTCAAAGAAACAGGAAAGTTGGGATGTAGAACCTCAATTGTTCCTATAGAACAGAATCACAAAATTGGAAGTGAAAAAAGTGTTCCTGTAAAGAAGGCTCAATATCAGAGATTGGTGGAAAAATTGATTTATCCATCACACAAGACCAGACATTGCTTATGCAGCTAGTGTAGTGAGCCAATTTATGCATGACCCAAGAGAGACACACATGCAAGCAGTTGACAAAATTCTCCAATACTTGAAGTCAAGTCCAGGAAAAGGGCTATTATTCAAAAGGAAAGATACATTGAATATGAAGATATATACTGATATTGACTATGCAGGTTCTATTAATGACAGAAAATCTACTTCTCGGTATTGTGTATTTCTTGGAGATAGTTTGATAACATGGAGAAGCAAAAAGCAAGATAAAGTGTCCCGTTCTAGTGCAGAAGCTAAATTTTGAGCCCTTGCTCAAGGAATGTGTGAAGGACTCTGGATGAAAATCATCTTGGATAATCTTAAAGTCAAAGTGGAACACCCGGTGCAGAAGCTAAATTTTGAGCCCTTGCTCAAGGAATGTGTGAAGGACTCTGGATGAAAATCATCTTGGATAATCTTAAAGTCAAAGTGGAACACCCGGTGCAACTACACTGTGACAATAAGTCTACTATGAGCATGGCCTATAATCCAGTACAGCATGACAAAACCAAACACATTGAAATTGACAAGCATTTCATCAAAGATAATTTTGACAGAGGCTTTGTGATTACAACTCATGTTCCTACAGAACTTCAAAAATTTTCACAAAAGGGCTTCCTCCGGGTAGATTTCAAGATCTTGTAACCAAGTTGGAAATGATTAATATTCATTTACCAACTTGAGGGGGAGTGTTGTAATATAAGATAATATCTTTAGAATCTTCCTAATTAGAGGAAATAGATACATAATATTTTATTTTATTTTATTTCTTTCCTAGGTTTCCTAGTTTCTCTATTTCCCTTTTTAAGAGAACTAGATTATTATAAATAGAAGGTTTGACAATGTATTTTTTATGATTGACAATAATAATAAGTCTCATTTTCAACGCAGATAAATATAATACTATCAAGTTCCAATCTTTTAATACAGAATCTGTTTCTAGTTTACAACATGTAAATCCCCATGGCTATTAATAGTTTATTACATCAAGCTTCCTATTCTACGAAATGTAGGACTCATAAAGAATACTAGACATCGTATTCTTGATTTTGTGGATCGTTTCCCAACTGATTAATATACTTAAATTCAAATGTAATCAGAGTTAGAACAATCCTAATGTGAGGATACTAAAACCAAATAGGATATTCTTTCCTCACTTGTAATGAGGGTGTTTTGCAATAAAACCAACGTTTAAGCACTAAAAAGACAAATATACTACTTTTGAGTGTTGATCTTTGAATAAAAAATCAGTTTATTAGTTTACAATATGTGAATTTTTTATTATTAATGAAATTGATTGATAAATTCTCATAAAAAGTTAAACTAAATAACTGACCAGTCTACACATAAGCGGAACAAGTAGGTGAAAGAAAACAAGCCAAAAGATAAACAACTACACAAACATCCAATTAAAATTCCAAAGAAACTATAACAAATGGAAATATTATTATATTTTCTATTATTATATTTTGAGATTTAAGTAGGAACCCAACAATCACTAGGGAAACAATCAACAGTATTAAGAACACAATACCAAGTATCCTATTATGAGTCTTGCATTGACTAGGATAGGAAGCTCAATGTAGCAAATTAGTAGTTTAGCCATTAGACTCCACCTGATGAACTTTCCAGTCGGCTTCTCCTAATGTGCTTAAGGCATAACAATTCACGTTCAAGCATTGATAAAGTGAACTGAGTACAATTTAAACTCTTAATAGAAGGTGGTAGCAAACACATCACCACAGGCTGAATACAGGGTATTAACAATCAAAAAGGTTGAGAAAAGTAAAAAAGGGAAATGAGTGCAAGTAACTCACTGAAAAAAAAAATGCTTTGTACATTTAATGACCACCAAGCTAACACCAGCAAATCATAACAAAACTATAAATTGGACCATAAATCCATAACTAGCTCAGTGCACTGTGACAATATAACAACTGCACAAATTCTAACCCCTCTGTACAAATTCAAACGGAGAATACTATTCAACCAAATTGCAGCCAAAATTCTGGGATCTACAAAAAATTGATTCAGGCTCAAATAAGTCTGCGCGTATCCAAGGATTTCAAATCAAAAGTTCCAGCACTGCTGGATCCGTGATTATCTCCAAGACAAGGTCTAAAGCAAAAACTATATTCTTAACCTTCACTTCAATTTCTAACCTCCTAAAATTCCAGGGTATAATTTCCAAGAAAATATAAAAAGATATTAATATAACAAGAAGTGTATGTCTATCCTACTTGCTTTCATACTTTAATTGACACCAAACAATACCAATCCTCTAAAAGCATAAAGCACCTAACCATGTTTCAATTGGTAACCAGTCCTAGACTGTTCCAAGTCAATATCTTATGAGATGAACTTGCTACCATACAAACCACGTATATACAAAAAGATCTGTCACTGACAAAAACTGGATTGCATAGAGCATGGAAACTTCCAAATAAGTTGTTTACGAAACCAAGCTACGGAGGAAGCATACCGGACCCGAGTGATACTATACGAAAACCAACCCAAATGAATTTACGAAGCAAACACTTGAGTACATTAAAAGACTCCAATAAATTAAATCGAAACACCAAGTCCAAACAACATCAAAAAAGAAAAATAAAAGAAAAAAAAAAAACTGCAGAGACTATATTCTAGACAAAACATAAGGTATCAAATTACAATAGAGAAGCTTGCCTGCATCGAATTAGTGCTAGCCTGTGATTTCTCTGGCGCTCCCATCGCAGCTCCTCAAAATTGAAGCAAGAACGGGCACACTTAATCTTGGGGGCTTCGAATTAGGGTTTTTGAGGAGAAGGAGAATGAGAAGGAAAACAATTACAGCAAAAGAAGTAAGTTTCGCGGGATCAACAGGAAACCCTAACCGCCATCAACATAGCAGTGCGTGAACTTTCTCCTCTCCCTCTTATCTCTCTCTTTCTCTTTCTCTTTCTCTCTCTCTTCTCTCTTCTCTCTCCCCTTAAATATTTTTCTCTGTGCAAGACTGTCCCCGACCTTCTATTAAGCAAAAAGAGAACTAGAAAACTCTTAAGGCATTGAATTAATGACATGGAATCGCATTAATGCCCTTGGGGGTTTCGCAAAATTTACAACTTGACCATTGACTTCAGTGCGATCCATGCGATTGCGCGCTTCTTTCTTTCGCTTCATTCTTTCGCTTCTTTCTTTCGCAATTTAATCACGTGGCATGGATAATAAGTACTGTTTGGAACTTTTGAAAAACTATACAAAAACAATTAATAGAGCGAATGTCGGTTTACACAGTCATGCCCCTATAGCTTCTGTGTTTTCAATTTTCCTGAGTTAAAAAATCAAAATAAATAATAAATCATTTAAAATATAGTTTTATTTGCTTTTATTTCTTCTATTAATAAATATTATCTTTGTTTCATGTTTTCATTAAGATGAACTACTAACTGATATATTTTAATTTGTTTTTGTATATGACCTTACATAGATATATTTTAGTTTGGGCGACTTTGTGCAAAATATATATATATATATACCTTTTAATTTTTTTATAATATTTTTTAATTATGTATATTAACTATTATGCATGCTAAGTAGTGACACTTTAATTTTACAGTGACTAACATCCCAATTTTTTTAGAGGTCATAGTTTGACTTTTTTTATTTTTTTTAAACACCATATTTTCGTAAATATGAAAGATAATAATCATTATTTTATTAAAATTGAAGAAACAAAATACAACTATCACTATTGTCTATAAATTTTAGAATATCTCTTTTGCATCATAACAGTAAGTCTAAAAATATTTCAATGATAGAAAATAATAATAAATTCTTGAACTTAAATTCTAATTCTCGTTACCTACTTCGATCCAATTCTATCTGTATGTATTCTCATACAAATAAATCATTATAAGTAAAAATCAAATCACAATGTAAGGATGAACAACAAATTATTAAATACTTATTTCACATAAAAAAAAGTTAACATGTGATAAATATATTACTTTTGTAAATAGAAAGATGTTCAAAAAAATAAATAAATTTTATATTAGTATTTTGAACTGTTAACATTCAACTCCCTACTACTTTTCCATATAACTTTTGAAGTTGATGGTTAATGATGGATTTATACATTTAATAGATAAAATTTGAATATTAGACTCTTAAGTCACTTATTGAGTTTTATTATCTATTATTAAGTCATAAACATGTTAAAAATAAATATAGAGACTTGCATAAGTTTTTTTTTGTTTTTTTCATATTACTTTGACATGGATAAAAAAATAATATTTTTGATAGATTTTTTTGTAGAATTTGATCGCAAGATACATAATATTTGAGATTTCACTGAAAGACGTCACTTTATTATAATAATGGAATTCATTGTGGAAATCCCTCCTAATTCTATACTCGTCTTTGACTATAAAAGAAAAAGGTGGGAAACTTCAAGCCATAAACAAGACTAAATTATATCAAGTAAAACAAATTTTGTTTTATTAAACAGAATTTATAGAATTAAGTAAGACTTAAACTCCTTAATATAACAGATAAGATTAAATTAACAAATATTCATACGAACATATATATATATATATATATATATATATATATTGAAAATTCATAAAATTATGTCACAACTAATCTTAAAAAATCACTCCTGATTCCTTTATATAATTCTGCTTATTTTAGGTGTAGACATTCTATTGTTAATTTTATTAATACAAATTATTTTATTATGATTTTGATGCTATTTTTTAATTTTAATCATTACTTCCAGAACAAACTACTGCTTATAAAAAAATTCTAAAAGTTATTCATAAATTCAATAATAAAAAATAATTTTATTTTTTTATTATCACGAGATAAAATTAAATAGGGTTGAATGTATTTTCACTTGTCTATAACTATTATAAATGCAATTGCTAATATTTTGACATATTTATGATATATATAGTGTTAATTAATAATATTGAAACACAGAGTAATAATCAGGTGAGTTAATCCAGTTTACCATAGATTTAACTTACGTGAATCGAATTCAAAACTAGTTTATAACAAATTTTTTTCAATTTAATCGGATTCAAATTCAAAATGAATTAGATTCACTCATACCGTTTTAATAGATAAGATTTAGAAAAGTTTTATTCTTTGAAATTATTTTATAATATAAAATCTATCAATGATATTCTTTGAAAAATTTTAATATTTGTATGTTTTTACATTACATAAAATACTATGTTTTAAAAGATATTTACTAAATTTAATTTTATTTTTAATTTATAATGAGGAGATTAGAGTTTTAAATCCTTATTTTATTTGTGAACGCCAACTACTATTTTACCAATTTAATTTTACTTGATATTGGATTATTTAAAAATGAATGTTTAGTTTTTTTTTTCAAACAAAAAAAGGGAATTGCAAATCTCAAAAATTAAATTATTGTATTTTTGTGATTTATCATATGATATAATTGATTGTAAATTGTGGTGTAATTTGTTATAACAGTTTTATTACGAAAATTCGAAAATGGGGATTTTGATGACTAACACTTTTTTTATTATTAATAGTGATTTTTGGTAATTAAAGATAAATAAAATGTAATTAAAAGAGTATACTTTATGGGTTAAAGTATTAATCTTAATATTAATATTTATCACATAACGGAATTCTTTATTTGTCCTTTTGTACTTAGGACCCTAACCAATAGTATACTTGAGTATTGAGAGAGTGAGACATATGCATACAACTTAATAAAAATGTCATGTCACAGATGTTTGTGTGAATTAAGAGGTCACATGTTGGTGATGAAAGCCATTATGATTTTGATATGAATATTGAAAGTGAGGGAATGTTGAAACAGCACAAGTACAAGAATAAGACGATCAAATGGGTTGTTCTAGCTTTAAGAACATTCAAGCTCATGAAAGAAATACGAATGACATTAGCCTAGTGTGAAGAGAGACACGTGTTTCCTCGTAATGAAGAAAGTGACGAGGTTTGAAGACTGTGTCAACTTGCTGCCGTTTAGTACAAATAGCGATATCCCAAGGAATGACATTTGTGAAAATGATCGTGCGTGTAAGTTCTGTTTACAATGAGTTATATGCTGTAAAATGACGGAATCTTTTTACCCTAACTTTTCTTAGCCTCACTCACATAATATAAAAACTAATTTTAGATTTGGTTATTTGAGTGGATTTGAAAGAGACTAATTAAGAAGATTTGAAGATGATATTGTTTTTGTTGATCTGAGTAGATTTCGAGGTAAGCGAAAGTAGATTTGGAAATAAATTTGTAAGAATTAGTATAGGATTTAATTTATTTGATAGATTAAAAAAATTTACTTTCCAATTCACTCTCACTTACCTCCAAAAAATCGTCTCAATTATTCTCTCTCATATCCACTCTCAAGTGAACAAGACCTTAAGTATTTAGTTAGTAAGAGAAACTTTGTCATTAAATAAAATTATAAAAAGAATTATCATACTTAAAAGCATTACATTGTTATTTTTAGGGTTAAATATGTTTTTAATCCTTATAGTTTGGGACGATTTTGGTTTTAGTCCATTTTCAAACTATGGTACAATTTAGTCCTTTAACTTTAGAAAACTTTGGTTTTAGTCTTTTTTACCAATTTTTTTTAACTTTATTTGTTGTTTCAAGCACGTTTCTTAGTTAACATTGAAGCAAAAATGTGTCAAACAGTGTAAACAATCCAAATGCTATAACTTAGTTAACATTGAAGCAAAAATGTGTCAAACAGTGTAAACAATCCAAATGCTATAATGAAACGTGTTTGAAACAACAAATAAAGTTAAAAAAAATTGGTAAAAAAGACTAAAACCATAATTTTCTAAAGTTGAAGGACTAAATTGTACTATAGTTTGAAGATGGACTAAAACCAAAATCGCCCCAAAGTATAGGGACTAAAAACATATTTAACCCTTATTTTTATCACATTAAAAATTACAATTTCATTTTAGCGATAATAAAACAATGTTTAAATTTATATTAAAATAAGAGAAAATTAATACTTTTTTTTTTCTGAATTTTTAATAACTATTTGTAAGGACCTATATATTTATATATACATTAAAAGAGAATAGGGGTGAAAATTATATTAAGATAAGGGAGATGGGCCATTGTTAAAAAGAGAACTATTTTAATAGTTTACACTGAACTTCTAAAAACCAAAAAAACTCAGTTGCTGAAAAACAAACTTCTCTCTGTACCCTCTTTGAATTTTCTCTCAACTGAATCGTTCAAATTTCAACCCGTAGGCGCCTAAACGTTTCTGACGTCGAGGGTTTCAAATTGCACCGATCAATTTCTGGGTTTCTAGCGGTAAGTTGTTCTTCATTATTCTTCGTTGTTTTGGAACCCTAGACCATGCAATCTGCTGGTTGCGTGTGTCTTTGCCTTCTTCCTTTCGGTTCTTGTCCTATCCTAACTCTAAGAGTTGTTCTCACTAGTGCAAAAACGTTGTTTAACGTCACCCAAAAGACATCGGTTTGCGGGTAAACCGACGTATATGAGTGAACGGTGGCATTGTCGTAAATAGTTTGGTAACGTAGACATCAGATTTAAGATAAGGCAACGTCTATGATATTGTAGACGTCCACACTGCCGCACACCGACGTCTAATGGCCTGAGGTAGGTAAGAAGACAGTCCCTTGACGTCTAATGGCCTGAGGTAGGTGAGAAGACAGTCCCTTGACGTCGGTGTTCACGGGGCCTGACGTCTACTGGGTTGTAATTAATGCCCTTTACCTAATTCCCAAGCGCTTAAACGTCACGTAGTCAAAAAGGCGACATTTAAGACCTGTCTAGAAGGCGGGAAGACAAAAATTGACATCGGTGTTGAGGGGAAGCGACGTCTATGTGCTTGTAATTAATTATTTTCACCAAACTCGAGGGCCCTGGACGTCGACTAGAGGGGCACCAACGTCTACGTTATTATAGACGTCGGTGCCCCATCACAACTGTCGTGAACATCCCTGACAGAAAATGAAACGTCAATCGGTTCAGCTTCCTTGATGTCGGCTCCCCTCGAAACCGACGTCTACTGGGTATTCGAAAAGTCAGTTGTAATATTATTTGAAAGTCAGTTTCTGATATCATCTTCCTCTTCCTCTTCTCCTTTTTCTCTCACGGCCCTCTTCTTTTTCTCGCTTGCGGCACCTCTTCTGATATCTTTATCGTCTTCCTCCTCTCCTTTTTCTCTCTTGCGACATTGCATCCCAGGTGCATGGTTTTTTTTATGCTTACCGTTTGTTTAGTCTTTCATCGATTATCTTCTGGTTAAACTGATTAAAATTTGCTTTCTTTGTGTTGTGTATTAGTGCAGTTTTGTTCCTTTATTGGGGTAACGTAGTAACACATTCTCCATTTGCTAACTGCCTCCCAGAAATAGCGGCGTCTTTTGAATTTCTTTTGATCGTTTCAACTCAAAAATTACCCTGAGTCGTTGTTTAGTTTTCGTTTCACCGTGATTTTTCTTTCTTGCGGACGAAAAATTAAACTAAGCAACCACCTAGGTTCGATTTTGGGTTGAAGGGATCATTAGAAATTCAAAAGACACAAGTTTATTTTTTTTTTTTGGGAAACTAGCAAAAGGAGATTGTGCTATTAGGCTATCCAAAGACAGGAACAAAACTACACTAAAACACAACCACTGTATTAGACGTCGGTTAATGTATACACCGACGTCTATAGTACCTTTTAGACGTCAGTCAGAGACAATTTCGAAGTCTTTAGTGTCTCTTAGACATCGGTTACTACTTTGTCCGACGTCTAATTAGTGCCTTTAGACATCCATTCAAACCAATACCGACATTTATTGACGTCGGTCATGGGCACTAACTGACGTCATTATAGACGTCTGTGGTTAGGATGTCTGACGTCCCATTAACGTCATCGGTTTAGACGTCGATTCATTTGTAGACGTTAAAAACCCAAAATAACCGATGTTAATCAGCGTTTTTGCACTAGTGTCTTATTCACTGTTTTGTGGTCTGTAGGGTGCAGTCCAAATTCCTTGTGACTCTGGATGCTGTAGAGGCAGGTCTTGAGCTAAACTGTGAAGTGGCAAGGTAAGGGAAGCTTGGGTTATGATTTCTGTTTAGGAATTTAGAATGGTATGAATTTTGTTTTGTTTGAAATGTGTAGAACCAAGTGAATATGAAACTGTTTTGATATTTTTTATTTCTTTTGAACTAAATTATTATAAAAGTTATGATAGAACATTTTACTGTGGTGCGTGTGAATGATGTTCCTGTGAATCTATGATTGAATCTGGTATGTACGTGTATAAGGGGAAAATCTAGTAGTAAAACCAGTAATTGGCCATTTTACAAATTACTGATATAAGTCTTAGTGTATAATAAAGTTTAGGGTGTTTTAGGAGGAAGTGAGGTAGTCAAATGGGGCAATTGGGGCTAGAAATGGTTTCAGGCATTTGGGATGACTTAGATAAGTCAAATAAAACTTATTAGAAGTACAAAAATGGTTAAAAGTGATTACTGGATAGTATAAATGAATTTGACTCTCTAAGTCAATAAAATGGAAACTTTAAAGTAGAAATTGAAGCATAATTGATAAACAACGGTGTTAGGAACGTTTGTGGCCACTTACACAAGTTTAATTCAACCTGTAGGACGAATTGGGGATGGAAGAAATTCATGAAAGGGTTTGAAACGAAACTTAGGGGTGTGAATTCTGCAAAATCTGTAGAAAATTCGTGAAATTCACTGTAGACGCCGCCTGGGTGCCCCAAGAGGGGGCTGGGCACCCTTTGATTTGACTTTTTGCTAGAGTGTGGCGCCTAGACGCCCCTCAACGCGCTGTTTCACCTTAATTATGGCGCCTGGGCGCCCCTAAAGGGGGTTGGGCACCCTTTTCTGCTGTTGTTTTTGTTTTTGATAGTTTGTGGGGTTCCGGATGTCCGTTTTGGACGTTCTTTAGGTCATTCTGGGAGTTTTTGACCCTTTCGGAGCCATTGGTAAGATACTCCAAGCTATTTGAATTACTTAAGTATTGGTAATTAAAGGTTATAAAGAAACTTGTGTTAACAAGTGATGTTTCGATGAAAGTATGTAATGCCTGAGTATGTATTAGTTGTTTTTATGACATGACTAAGGAGTGTCTTATATGTGAACATGTATCTAGCTTGTGTGGTTGGGAAAGAATACGATTGTGAATTTTGGTTCAAATGTATGTGAATTGGGAAAAGAATAAAACATGATTTTCTAGCGTGTTAATGATGGTAATTATAGAATCTCTCGGTGAGATTCTTAGTGTTTAGAATGAATGTAGAGGCTTCCATATGGGGGGCTATCCCTGACACTCTAACGGTCTTTCATTATCACTTAGAGAGGATTGACGTGTGTGGTGAGAGTAGTGGGAGGTCCTAGGGTAGGCACTATCACTGAAGGTCTATTTCGCGATAACGGACTAACCTTGTGTGTGGTCGGGTGAAAACCCTCGGCAATGACTTTGCAAAGCAATAGAGGCCATCACAAGTGCACAACCCGCCCCAACTCTACATACATTATATGTTCGGACAAGTCTAGAGGTCTTAACATGATAGGATGCTTGCTCTGGTGAATTTTATGAAAATGATGTTTATGTTTATGTTGACTTGCAAGCTCATGTGTGTGTGAATGTTCTTGGAAATATTAGATTGATTTAAATTGAATTGTATATTTGTTTGAGACCTAGCTTACCCTTGCATTGTGTGTGTTGTATGTGCTTGTTTTCCTCCTTGCGATGATCATCCAATCCTTTGGATGTGAGCAGTAGCTGATGACGTGCCTCTGGAGCAAGCCTTGGAGACTACAGAAGACCCAACTCCTAGTTCTTAGGATTCCTACTAGTACTTATTTTAGATGGCATTTGTTTCGAAAGACTCATAGCCTCTATTTCATTATGATCTGTATTTTGAATACGCTCTTTAGGCCTCCTTGAACTTTTATTCAGTCTTGTATTTTGGAGAATCATGAAAACTTGTACTTAAGTTTAAATTCTCAGCCAACTTTAGATAATTGTACTCCTGAATGTAATTAATGATATACTCTTAACTGCTTTCTTTATCATGAATTGATGCATTCCATATATATATATATATAAAAGTTATATATTTTGGGATGCTACACTATTCTTATTACAGTATATATGAGCTCGTAAATAATACCTCTCTCTGTATCTAAACTTATATACTTGTAATTTTTATCATAATTTATTTTATTTTTTTATCAAAATTTGTGTTTTAAAATATTTTATAAATTGTAAAAATAGTATTATTGAGGAATTAACGTAATCTTGTTCTACTATAATAAGTATAAAATTAATGTTAGAAATTAAAAATAAGTCATAAATTAACAAAGTAATAATTGATAAATTGTTGAATATAAAAAAAATGGTAAATTAGAGGAAAAAAAAGAAAAAAAAATGTGAGTAATAACGAAAAGTTCAAAGCAAACAAAAGTAGTTGATAGACCGCTCTTTGATTTCTCCGCCACTTTCTTCTCCCTTTTCACTGTTCCTAACTCCCAACGGACTCCTCGAGGTTTCATTCTCTCTCATATACTCTTGGACTCTTTAGCGCTCTCAGATCTCGGTCTCTCCATACATCTACACTTCACCATTTCCATTTCCTTCTTCCTTCAAAATGCAATCCTCGCTTTCACTCTCGTTCTCTGCCACCTCCTCCTCCGCCGCCACCGTCTCCAGATCACGCCACTCCTTCCACGTCCCCGAGGTCACGCCTCTCAATCTCCGCTTCTGCGGCTTGCGGCGTGAGGCATTTGATTCAGGTCTCTCTGCTTCTCTCAACCGCCACCACTCCCACCTCCCTCGCCGCCCTCACTCCGCTGCAGTCTCGGCCGCGCTCTCCACCAATGGCAGCCCTCCCAAATCGTTCGACTACGATTTGCTCATTATCGGCGCCGGCGTTGGTGGCCACGGCGCAGCGCTTCATGCCGTCGAGAAGGTTCGATCTCGGAAAACATGAACACGTTCCGACTTGTTATTGCGAGATTCGTAGTCCGATAATCAAATTCAAAACTAAGTTACTAATCCGATATTTGATGTGGTGACTATTCTTTATAAAATCAATCCAGAAATAGATAGCCCTTATGAAATGCTGATTGTGTGATGAAGCGACTTGAGTTTAGCATTATATTTTATGAGAGTTTTAACGGAATACCTGCAGGGTTTAAAAACCGCAATTGTGGAAGGAGATGTGGTGGGAGGGACATGTGTGAACAGAGGCTGTGTTCCATCGAAAGCTCTTTTGGCAGTGAGTGGTCGTATGCGAGAACTGAAGAGCGATCATCACTTGAAGTCCTTCGGCTTACAGGTGAGAGCGTTGTATTATGTGCCAATAGTTGTGCAATGATGTCGGAATAATGAATTTAATTAAAATGAACATTGTATATCACATAAAGAGGTGCATGGTAAGGTTTGTATAAGAAAATATGCTATGTATTGATAGGGCAAAATAATTTTACTGTGTCATTCAATCACCAATATTGTTGACTTTGAGAATAATTATCTTATACGGTCATACCACAGGTAATTTATGAAGGGTTAATATTTTTATAATATCTGAAAGTGATGTGAACACTGATTTCTGATCGGTTGACTACAAGACTGCTAAACTCTTTGAATGCTATTATCTCTTGGTAGAAGTGTAGAGCAAGTTACATGATCATTTTTCTCTATTTTTTTGCTCGCTTTAGGTATCTGCGGCTGGGTATGACAGACAAGGAGTCGCTGATCATGCTAATAATCTTGCTTCAAAAATTCGTAACAATTTGACCAACTCAATGAAAGCGCTTGGAGTGGACATACTTACTGGTTTTGGAACCATATTGGTAATGTGACTTTGATATTATGCTGTGAGATCTCTATGGCATTATAATTGTAAATGCTTAAATAGATATTAGTATGATCACTTACTTTGAGTTTGGAATGTTTGAAAATAGCAAATTATTGGAAGAAATTGATTTAGAAATAAAACTTTTGCAGGGCCCTCAAAAGGTGAAAGTTGGCTCTTCAAACAAAGTAGTAACTGCTAAAGATATCATCATTGCTACCGGGTCTGTTCCTTTTGTACCAAAGGGCATCGAAGTTGATGGTATATATCAATGTTTTCCTTCCTCATTCTAGTTTTACTGAATTCAATGTCTTTTAGGCTTTCCTTCCAGCTACAGTGAAGTAGAAACTAGACCGCTATCAATTGAAAAAGGGGTGATCAATTGTAAATTGGAGATACTCTTTTTCAGGTAGTAGGTAGGATAATAGACTCTATTGACATTTGCATAAGGAAAATCTTTCTTCAGTGTAGAGAGATATTCTTATCTCCAATCTGAAAAGTCAATTCAGTGATTCACGCAGTCCTATCTGTACTCATTTTTTAGGGGAAGGGATATGCTCATTTGTTTTTTCAGAGGTAGCCTGCAACGATCATTATCTCTTTGGCAATTAAATATTTCAGAAAACTTCCCTATATTCTAAACATAAGGATAGATATTCAATGTATAGTTTAGCTTCCATATAATTTGAAATTTTAATGTTTGTCAGATATTTGTCATGAGGGTTCTTCTCCCTAATTTATGACACAAGTTTGATAAATTCAAACCTTGTACCTTTATTTATTTTTTCCATCTTTCTAACTTTTATAAGATTTATTATGTATAATTACTCTTTAGTGAAACATTTGCAAAATTTATCTTCAGGGAAGACTGTGATTACCAGTGACCATGCACTTAAACTGGAGTCTGTTCCTGATTGGATAGCAATTGTAGGAAGTGGGTATATTGGCCTTGAATTCAGTGATGTCTATACAGCACTTGGAAGTGAGGTACCATATCTTTGTGATACTTTTTCTCTCTTTTTTCATTACCTTTTGTACTTGGGAAATATTTACAAATAATTGATCCCGTCATTTGAAATCAGAAAAATGTAGATGTATTGTTAAATCATATTGATCTTTATACTTTTTATTTGTCCAAAAAGTTAACAAATATGTACTCTTTTTATTACTTCCTTATTTGTAAAATTCATGATCCCCAATTTATCACTGAAAAGATACAGTAGTAATTGGTATTATGCAGGTTACTTTTGTAGAGGCTTTAGATCAACTTATGCCTGGATTTGATCCTGAAATTAGCAAGTTGGCTCAGAGGGTCCTTATAAATCCCCGGAATATTGATTACCATACTGGAGTTTTCGCCACCAAGGTAACTACATCTTGTGACATTTTATATAATTTTGTTTCGCTACTTTGAGACGCAACAGTCCTCATGTTTATTATATATAGATCACACCTGCAAGGGATGGAAAACCTGTCTTGATCGAACTTATTGATGCAAAAACTAAGGAGCCAAAGGAGACTTTGGAGGTAACTTAATCTTTTCTAGAAAACTTTTTGGTTTATGTATGTATCATTAATTGTTAACATTTCTCCCATACGAGGGAGAAAATTATTAATTGTTATGAGAACTTAGAAAATATATAAAATGTTATATTGTTATTGTAACTTAGAATCTCTTAGGGGTAGTTGTCATGTTTCACTATTTTTAATTTTATTCTAACTTAACTAATTCAATTAGAATTAGAAGTCTATTATAAGTATAAATAGGAGCTGGTGCTTAGTATATATGTTATGATACACCATATCACTGTAGTATTGTCCGTGTTTCCCTACCTAAACTTCATAATTTCGCCAGTGTGAAAGGAATCACTGGAATATGTCTGGTCAGCCTTTTTCATGTGTTTGCTGCCTTTTTTCCCTTCCACCTACACCATTGTTTGCCTCACTGTACCTTCTCCTTCATTGTCTCTGCCTGCCATCGTACTGTCTCTGTTTGACTCCTTTGGCCTGCGATAAGAACCAGCAATGAAATTAACACAAGGAAATTGAAACAATAGTTGTATTATGGAATTTGGTCTGATCAACGTATCAGGCTACAATTAGATGACGAGAGAAGAAAACAACTTCTTACAATTACAAGGATATGTAATATATTAGTTAAAGTTAAGATATAAATTAACATATAATTTAGGGGGGACCAAGTTAGGAGCTGATTCTCTATTTTGTGCATTTTCACAAATTAATCATACTGGTGCTAACTTATCTCAATAATGATCCTTGCGATTATGATTTCTTTACCATTTGTGAGTCATACTGATGGTGACTTATTTTGGTCATGACTCATGCCAGCCCTATCCTTGTCCTAGTCATATTCTTGCCCAATCTCTCTCAAACAATGTTTCTGGTTGTCTCGATTCTCAAAACAGGACTGTACCGACCAGTCCCACCGGAACTTGTCTCCTGTCAGGCTCAGCATAAAGGTGGTCTAGCACAATATTGATATCAAACTGTTTGATTCAAACGATCAAACCTGGGAAAAAAATTGGTTCAACATAAAGAAATGACAATTATAACATTTTTTCCTTAAAATGAAAATCAACTTAAAATATCAGTCATTTTCTCTTTTATTCCTCATATAAACTTGTTATTATTAATAAGTACTGCTGTATATTGTTGAAATTTCAATCTATGATTCACATTTTATTTTAACTTTAAATGTTAAGAATCTATCAATTTATGTTTTATTTTAGTTTTTAGCTTCATAAAATTTCGATATTATATATTTGTAATATTATTTTTGTGTATTTTTAATTATTAAAAATAATTTTATTAATATGGATTTGACCCTTGTTTAATCCCGGTTGAACCATTAAACCTTGAAGCCACGCTATGATCGGTTTATGACTGGTCTAGTTTTCAAAACATTGTTGGCCATAGATGCAATTACATGCACTGCATTATTTCTTAATTTTCTTTGGCCTGTTTCCTTCCTTAGATGCTATTATGTATCATTGGGCACGATATTAATTTTTACTTTTTCTTTTTTGTGGATTTTTCAGTTGTATAAAGTTTAAAGTCCTCTGAGCTTTTAGCTTAAGCAAGACTTTTGGAATATCTAGAAAATATGTCATAATATCATTATGGCATCTTAAAAAATTGCAGACTATCTTAGATGATTACTTAGGAATATTTTTTTTCATTATATTTTATGATCTGTTTCCTTAATTAATTAGGATTAGATGTAACCAGCTGAAGATTGATTTCCCATTTCTTTTACCTTATATTTAATTATTTCAGATTATTTACTAATGGTTGCCTTTGCTTTGCTACAGGTGGATGCTGCACTAATAGCAACTGGCAGGGCTCCATTCACACAAAATCTTGGATTGGACAATGTAAGCAATTATATCAGAGATGTTTTTTGGGATTAAGAGATTTTCTCTGACAAAGTAATCAAATACTTTTGGTAACTTGTACCTGCAGATTGATGTCGTAACACAGCGTGGCTTTGTTCCCGTGGATGAGCGCATGCGTGTAATTGATGCAAATGGCAAACTGGTCTGTCTCCATTTCTTGAATTATCCCTCTCCGACTTATTGTTACTGACAAGATTTGGTATGTCAGGTGCCGCATTTATTCTGTATTGGTGATGCAAATGGCAAGATGATGCTTGCTCATGCTGCCAGTGCGCAAGGAATTTCAGGTAAGTGGTAACTGATGTAATTTTTCCACAAGTTATAGTTTTGGCTTCAATATCATTTGATGAAAAATTTGTCCAACAGTGGTTGAACAAGTTACTGGAAGAGATCATGTGCTGAATCATTTAAGCATCCCAGCTGCTTGTTTCACTCATCCTGAAATAAGCATGGTTGGGTTAACAGAGGTATATCATAATTTTTTTTTGATGTGTCATTCACCGCAACTTGTTATAATGAATGAGTTATCTTTCATTTGTGGTTAGATTTCTCTCTATTCTTTTACCCTTTCATACTTTTTCCCCCTTGTATTATTTATACAATATAATTATAAGCTTTCATCTGTGGTTAAATTTCTTTCCATCTTTTACCCTTTCATACTTTTTCTTCTTGTAATATTTATACAACAATATAATTACTACTTGTAGTTCTTTACTTGAATTCTTATGTGTTGTGATCAAATATAAAATCTACAGCCTCAAGCAAGGGAGAAAGGGGAAAAAGAGGGGTTTGAAGTAAGTGTTGCCAAAACAAGTTTTAAAGCAAACACGAAGGCCCTAGCAGAAAACGAAGGAGAGGGACTTGCCAAGGTTATAATTTTGTGTTTTTCCTCTTTTACTATTCCCGTATAGAAAGATTATAAAAGTTCTGAAATTTGTTGTCGAGCCCTCTATTAGTTACTTTAGAAGTGCCATATTTATTTCGTCACGAGACTTGTTCTACAAACATTCATTTTCTGTGGATGCATTTATTTATCTGTTCTCACCCACTTGACATTGCTAAATATCATTTATGATTTCTTGCAGTTGATATACAGGCCTGACAATGGAGAGATACTGGGAGTTCATATTTTTGGTTTGCATGCAGCAGATCTCATCCATGAAGCATCCAATGCTATAGCATTAGGGACACGTATTCAGGTAAAATTTCTACCGTTGCTGTCATTTATGTATGTGCCTGGCATTTAGTTATCAATAATGGCCCTGAAGTCGAATCTTAGGCTGCTTGTTTGGTAAATTTCAACACTGTGGTACACTGCAGGACATAAAATTTGCAGTTCATGCACATCCAACCTTGTCCGAGGTTCTTGACGAACTATTCAAATCAGCAAAGGTAAGCTAATCCGTAATATTTTCTATTCCATTATAGCCAACTAAGACAATGCCATAGTTGGTGTGAGTGAATTAATGGTTGCGAATTCTTCTTTTGATTTAAACATAACACGAGATCTGGGAAAAGGGTTGGGGGGGTGTTAATAATACAATACGGGGTTAAGAGTTGAAACATAGAACATAGACCTTCAGACTTGCACAGACAGCTAGTTTAATATGGCATGTGTATTAATACGTGCCATTTTATATTACTGAGACAGGTTAAAGCACAAGCTTCTAGCCCAGTAAGTGAACCAGTTGCAGTCTAATCTTCCCAAACAAAGTATAAAATTTTGAAGAAATTTACTTGTACTAGGGACTTCCAAATTATAATGCATCTTCAGGAGGAAGACAACACACTCAGAATCCTGTAAATGAGGGGAACAGTTGGAGGAGGGAGATCAATAATGGCCTGATAATGGATGAACGCCCAAGAATACATGTTCTGGTTTCTTTTCTACTTGCTATTCTTAGTGCCTGTAAAAGATGCTTATCTTCATTATTATTGCATTTTTTAAACTAGTTTGCTTCATCTAATTATAGTCAATGAGAAAACCTTTTTGAGAAATGCATATTTTTTCAGTAATTCAAGCTTTGCACCGAATCCGTGTGTACCATTCAGTTTTCCAAATTATGCTTGTTGGCACATTCACCACGTAAAGATTGGAATTTTTCTGTCAATATTTATTTATTGGTATTGCATATGATATGATGCAATGACAAATAATTCATCTTCAAGTGTCCTTTAAAGTGTTTTTTTTTTTTGAGAAATTAAAAAATGCAATATCTCTTTTACTTTAATAAAATATTTAGATTTTCGATTTTACTCTTTTCATCATTGTATTATGCTAAATACATATATCTAAACTAATAGTGGTAAAAGGTAAAAGTATAACTGATAAAAAAAATACATAATATTATCTTGAACTTTGTAAATATAAATTGAATAAACTATTTTTTTTTAAACGCCATACATATATTGAAACAGTGAGAGTAAATAAGATAACATTAAAATACTCTGGAGACACATTTAATATATTTTATATTTTACGGCGGCATGTAAAACATGTTTAATCTACATTATTTAAAAACATTTTTTTTTCATCTAAACGAAAATAACGATTTTAAACTCATTTTCAACAAATTTAACAAAAACTAAATTTGATTATAAATTGTATATACTTATTATTGAAATGATATCATTATTACAATTGTTTCAAACACACTCAACCACTCTGATTTATGAGATAAATGATTAACTTTCTCCCCATTTAGCTATTCATTTGTAGCTTGTTAGAAGTTGTTCACGATATTATCGTATTCAACCATATTAAAAGTGTTGCTTAATAATCCCAACCAGATTGAGAATAGAGAAAGAAAATATGATGATGTTATTTAGGCATATGAAATATTAACTAGCAAAATCGTTAATTTCTCAGTTGACTGAGTAGGGTTATGAACTCCCTTATATTGTTTAATTCCTATGGACAAAAAAAATTACAAACTCATTTTAAAGTGCCCAAATGCTCCATCTCTTCAATAACATTTCATCTTTAAAAAAAAATTAAACAAAATACCATCCCTTAGATTGAAATACGAGGAAAATACTTGAATATAAGAAAGTTTTAATTCCCTAGATTTCATTCAATAATACTATTTCAAAAAATAATTTTATCCATAAATCTGAATTTAAGTTTTTTATTAAACTCAAACAATATTCTTAATAGAATTTAAAGTAATATATAAAAAGTATCTTTATTGAATGATATAAAAATCTTAACGAATTTAAATACTTTTCTAAATATGTGATAGTAGTTACTTTTGCATATAACGAATGATGACAGTACTATTTAAATTCGTTGTCTGGGAAAAACTAATTATCAACAAAGCGTAACTTTTGTAACGTGTAAAAAAAACTTGTAAATGGTCAATGATCGTAATCAAACAGTTACAACTTTCAAATGTGTATGGACTTTTATTTACTTTGTAAACTAATAACAAGACAACACGCGACAATTTGCATAAATAATTAAAATTATAAGTTAAATGACAGGGGGCACTGATTAAGAAAATATATTTACGTAATCATTTAGATAATACATTTCCCCGATCAACATTTCTAAAAAATTATTACGAAATAGATAATTAATAGTATACTCAAAAAATAGTATTTCTTCTCTAATACATATATTTCATTGGAGTATTTTATGAAGGATTAGCAATTTTACATATTTAAATCTTGATCACAATTTTAAGTAAATCATAAAGCTTGGGTTGGTTGAAGTGTGATAGATCTTTAACCTATTTCTTTGGTTTTGTTTATACATTAGAACAATCTTGGCATAAAACATAAGGGGTCATGATAAAACTAAAGATCAAAATTACATAGACTAACGGATGAAGTCATAATTAAAAACACCAAGGATTTGTCATCATTTTTCAATACTGGAATAACTATACTTGAATAACTAAATCAAGCCTAACAAACTTTTTAAAAATTATACTTAAAATCTTCGGATAGTTCAAAAGCTTTTAAAATTATTAAAACAAACACATTTAAAATGAAAAAAAAGCTACTCAACATCACTGCAAAAAGCAACCAACAGTCCAAAAAACTACATAAAAGAATTCACTAGACTGTGTTCAGAGATATTAGATATATTTGACCAAAAAAGAATCATCTCCCTAACAACAATAAACTTCTCTAGTAAACGAAAAATCCCATCTCTCCGCCTGCCCAGATGAAATCATAACACAAAACAGTTTTAAATGAAAGATTCTTTTCCTTAGCTTTATAATAACAAAGTAAAGTAATGAATTTGACATAAAATAAATCATCTAGCTACGAATAATCAAACTCCTTGAGTATATGCAAAATGTACCCATTAACATGCATACCATCAAACGTAAACATTCTATAGCAGTTAATGAAATCATAAGCAACTAAATAATAATCCATTGATAAAATTTCAAAGGTCACACAACAAAAACAAGCAAAGATGCTATAAGAGTAAGTACTGCATTCTCTGGATTAAATAACTCATAAAAATGACTATACTACTGAGGATAAATTTGACACAAAACAACCCGGGCTTGAATAGTAAATCAAAGATAATCATCATAGCCCCATTTTAGAGTGACACTTTACTCTTCCTCAGAGGCTGTTTCACCGCTCTTCTTGTTATGCTTCCTCGCGTACCTCTGGTTCCTCAAAAACTTGGGATCCATCTGCAGTTATTGCCAGCAAGAAACCATTAAAAAAAAAATAACAATTACATTTATGCATAAATGTGAATTATCCGAAAATACGTAAACGCAACTCAATAAAGAAAGAAAAACCAATAATAGAAGAAGAGGAGAGTACCCCTTTGGTGGAAGTGTGGCGATGCCTCTTTGGCTTTTTGATGCCATTCTTGTGGGCCTTGTAGGACTGGTTGTGAGCAGTGTGGTTCTTCGACTTTGCCATCTCTACAGTTCAATGAAAAAAAAAAGTTACACAAGAAGAGGGAACACAAAAAAGAGTGAACATTCAAATAAAATCCAAGAGATCGAACCCTAATCTTGAAGATCCGATTGCGCTAGGGTTTTCTGCGGAACAGAACTCTCTGCGAAGAATAGACAGCTATATATATCTTACCACCATACGAGGCAAAACCCTAAGGCCTTCACTGAAATAATGATAATACCCTTGCTTATCGGAAGTTGCGTGGGTTGCTGTAAGGGGAGAGATGGGCTTTCGGCCCATGAGACAAGACGCATGAGGCCCAATCATTAAAAAAAAAACATAAAGTTGATTTGAATGCTTTGTGAGATAGATGAGAGGTAATTTATATCTGAAGTTGAGATTTGATATTAAAAAATATATTTTCTGTTTTTTAAATTTATAATTCTATCGAATAACTCACATCTCTATTTATTTTATTCTTCAAATGATTTAAAAATTAATTTTTATTGAAGTTCCTTCATTAAAATAGTTGATTTTAGTGTATTTTTTTAAGTAATTAACAAATTTGATTGAATCCAATGAGTTATGTTTTAATAGTTTATGAATAATAATTAAATAGATTTACTTTATTAGTCATTGTAATTGTAAATTTTTCTAGGAACATTTAATCCAGTCATACTCATAGTGTTATTTTATAATAATAAGTATGTATGTTTTTGCATAGAATGAAAATAACAGTCACAGTAGAGAAGTTGTTTTAGAGGAATGGGTCCCTCCCTCCCTGTTCCTAGTTAGACGTGGTGTTTGGAAGAAAATAAAAAAGAAAAAAGAGGAGCATTCCTACCACATGCGTTTCAAACGCTGAATTGAATTAATTGCCTAAAAAGACAATCAATCTAAGACTCGGTTTGGTGGGATCTAGGTTAGCTTCCCTTCTCCTCTTCGATCTGGGACTTCTCGTTTCTCCCCCAACACCGACACAACACCTTCATCTGCAATTCAAGCATGTTCCTCTTCGACTGGTTCTATGGCATTCTAGCTTCCCTCGGTCTTTGGCAGAAAGAAGCCAAGATTCTCTTTCTCGGTCTCGATAATGCCGGAAAGACTACCCTCCTTCACATGCTCAAAGACGAGGTTTCTCTTCCTTGACGTTAGATACCCTTTTATTTTTCTAATTTATTTTTCTTTACTGGAAAAAGTTTTCATCTTTTTTATTCAATTGCAGAGATTAGTTCAGCACCAGCCTACCCAACACCCGACTTCGGAGGAATTGAGCATTGGAAAGATCAAGTTTAAGGCTTTTGATTTGGGGGGTCATCAAGTTGCCCGTAGAGTCTGGAAAGACTACTATGCCAAGGTCAATGTCTTCAATCATTTTGGGTTATCAATTTCGGATTTTTTTCCTTTTCAATGATAAATTCTTGTAATACGCAAAACTTGATGGGTTTTTTCAGTTTCTTTCAAGCGAGACGGTAGTGCCTTATAATAAAAATTAGACCTACTTGGATATCATTTATGCCCCCTACTATTTAATATAGTCAGTGCATTGTCCCTGTTAGCGCCTTGGGAATATTTGCTTTTAGTTGGAATTGGATGTGTGGATTTGTGAATTTTCTTTTCAAATCTTGATATTTTGCCTCTGGAAATGGTACTTTTGTGCTTCTGAAGAAAGGGGTCGATTTTTTCAGGTGGCTAAGGTGCATTTGTCATCACTATGTCACTAATCACTCCCCCTGCTAATACATGTGCATGTTTTTTCAAATGTTTCCGGATAATTTCGTAGTGAAGATTTGCTCTTTGTTTGATGTGATTGAACATTGTTCTTGTTTGATTCTTGGTCAAACGTTTCCTCTCTTCCTAAATGGAAGGTCTTTGGACTTGCCCACTTGTTGATGTTTTGAAGATGCAGTGGCTGTAGGGATGTCTTATTCATTGTTGTTCACTTCCTATTTGATATGCCTGCTAGCTTTTTATAAGAGTTGCTTTGTCTCTACTCTACATTCATGTCATATTTTGCTGATGTACTGTTGCTGTTCTGAAACCCTACTTGATTTTCATATGTGCCCACTGATTTAGATTTCAAATTGTATTTATGGTCTGATTCACGAGAGGTAAATGTTGTCTGTGAAAATTTTACAGATGACACTTCTTTCAACCTTGTAGGGTAGGGTGTGCTTTACTAGTATATTTCCTGACATGCCTAACATATTCTTGATGATTTTTAGAAAGAAAAGAGTACACAGATAAAGGTTTTATAGATCTCTGAAAGAGCTAGAGTAGATACATCTATTCAATTTAAGAAGTAGTGAAAATCCTAAATTGATGCATTCTCCTAGTCGTGAAGGCAGCGAGATATTGAATAAGATAAGCATGAAATCAGTTTGATGGTCATAACCTATCAACGTTCTCAGTTCAAGTATATATTTTGTTTCACAATTTTTTTCTGCAAGTGTGCAATGCAAGGGTAGTCTTCCATAGAGCTATAATTCATTGATGATGGTGGTTTCCTAGTTTCTTCATCAATGGCTGTTTAATGTGCAATGACAGGAATGGTGCTTAGAATTATTTGAAAATGGTTTAGACTTGACACTCACTTTGCTTTTCCAGGTGGATGCAGTGGTTTACCTGGTTGATGCCTATGACAAAGAGAGGTTCACAGAATCAAAGAAGGAGCTTGATGCCTTGCTTTCGGACGAATCATTGGCAAATGTTCCATTTCTTGTGCTAGGGAACAAGATTGACATTCCGTATGCTGCATCAGAAGAAGAGCTACGATATCATCTGGGTCTGACCAATTTCACCACAGGGAAGGGGAAGGTGAACCTGACAGAGTCTAACCTTCGGCCTCTGGAAGTGTTCATGTGCAGCATTGTCCGCAAAATGGGATATGGAGATGGCTTCCAGTGGGTGTCTCAGTACATTAAGTAGATTCTGTCATCATTTCCCCCTTTCTTTGATCTACTAGCACAGTCTGCAGTTACATCAGAAGAGGTTTTATCTTTGTTTTTGCTTTTGATGATTTCATTTTCATTGGATTATTTGATACAACTGCAGTGATGTTATGTGTCACAATTTGTATCTTTAGAAGTTTTCTCTTGTCGGGGGATATTTTCTGTCTGAAACACTGGATTCTGTTGTAGGGACTATGTATGATTTTAAGGAACACACTAATAAATCTGGTGATGTCTTCTTCCACATTTTTTGCAACGATTTTCTCTTGTCTCATTCTATTGTGATCTGATGATGATTTTTGAGAAATATGAAAATAGAGAGTTGCTTTGTGCATGTCTCATGGCAAGGACTTAGAAAATGGAAAACTTATGATTTAGTAAAATAATATGCTTGGAATGTATATAATCTTTAAAATTATATACATTATTTTTTAAAATTATATACATTATAGATTATATAATCTTTAAATTATATATACATTATAAAAAAATGTGGACATACAGGGGTAGCAATATCTATGTATGTTATTTTTTATTAACTATAATAGAATTTGATTTTATTAAATATGAAATTATGTGATCTTTTAGATAAGATTATTAAATAACTTGATTACCAGCAAATTAGAATTAGAAATTGATATGGAAAAAATGGTTAATAATGTAGTCTTGGAAGTTAAATTATTTGAAAACGAGTAAATTGATAAAAAAAAAAATTCAAACTATTTTTGTTGTAGTTTTTGTAAACAGTGAAGAAGTTATGCATATTTTACATAAAGATAAACATGCTATTGTCTAGGTTTATTTAAATTCATTAGACTTACAAAATTTTGTAATGTATTATACACAATGATTTCTTAATATATTATACACAATGGATTATTATGGCTACTCTTGGGCGTATATTTTTTAATAAAAATATTTTTGTTGTCAATATCTAAATTCAATAAATCTGATTTTCTTAAAACAGTTTAATATGTCATGTTAATTTTATTTTTACTATATAAAATATATATGTATGGTAAATTTGATTATTATATGTGTATCTATATAATTTGTTACTTTATATACAAATTGTAGTGTAACTTGTTCAACGCACAATTAAATTAACTTTATATTTTATTAAAATAAAAAGAGAATTGTTGCACCATTTAAAAAAATTATTATGTATGTTGCTTTTTTCAATATGTTGCATTTTGAAAGTTAAATTTAGCGACTTTTAACGTATTTGATTATGAGAAAATAATTAATTATATTACAAATAATTAAATATATGTATGTATAATATAAACGCGATGTCACAGATTTATTTTTACCATTTTTTTTTCTTATCATTGATCAATAGTATTGAGTTTAATGTAAAATTTGTGTGAAAGTAAAAAAAAAAAAAACAAAATAAAAAAAAAAAAAACAAAAATTGATGAAAAGAGAAAAATACTTGGGAAAGAAGCAACATTTTAATGCAGTACATTTGCTTCATGGAGTTGAAAGGAATTGAAAAACTTCTTTCACTCACGCCATTCTTTTTTTGTTTTCTTCTTTAGCTTCTTCTGGAGCTAACATGTTCTGAAAAATCTCTGTTTTTATTATTTAATATATATATATATATATATATATATATATATATATATATATATATATAAACTGTTCAACCCAGTGACGCGTACCAACCAATCAAATTCGGACAACTGGAATTTTCACCCAATAACAGGCTACTCCGGTATCTTCTAAAACATTTTTGCTTCTGCGACTGCTCAGCCCATATTTTTCACCGGCCTGGCCGGTGACCACAATTCCTCAATATATATTCAATGTGATGAAAAGTAACTGAAGGCAAAAAAACATAAAGAGAATAGAATAGAAAAAGAAAAGAAAACCGGTTCTTTTGGCGTTGCGTTTTCTTGGTTTCTCTGTGGATTCTTCTTTTTTACTTAGGAAGTTTAGTTTTCTCTCTTGGGTTCGCGGGTTGGAGTTGCCGGCGACTTTGACGGCGTTGGATATTTTGTTGTTTATTTTTCACACGACTTTTGGAAGGTTTCCGTGAGAGAGGAAGATTATAAAAAAGAAAGAATGTTTCTTTTTGATTGGTTCTATGGAATTTTGGCAAGTCTTGGTCTGTGGCAGAAGGAGGCAAAGATTTTGTTCCTGGGGTTAGATAATGCTGGCAAGACCACTTTGCTTCACATGCTCAAAGATGAGGTTTTTTTTCTTTTTAATTTTTTTAACTTTGCTTTTTGTGATTTCCTGTTATTGGGTTATTATTCCAATTTGAAGGTTTTCTTTGATGATAACTTCAATTTGTGCAGAGATTAGTTCAGCATCAACCTACTCAATATCCCACCTCAGAGGAGTTGGGTATTGGGAAGATAAAGTTTAAGGCTTTCGATTTGGGGGGCCACCAGATTGCTCGTAGGGTTTGGAAGGATTATTACGCCCAGGTTTGTATATTCTTTTTTTTTTTCAATTGTTATTTCATTTTCTTGTTAAGTTTCATGTTTATGAGTACAGGACATTTGAATGACTTTGGTTCATTACTATTGTTGTAAGTATTATTGGGCGTGGTGTATTAGGATAGTAATTTGAGCTTACATCTTATTATTAGGTTTTTCAATTGATTGTTCAAAGCATGCTCGAACTTTCCTGTCTTGTAAATACCATGTCACTTGAGTATGGATTTGGCAAATGTTAAATGATGTATATATTGTATAAGGAAAATGCTTAATAAATGCACAAAAAGAGATGATAATGTGTCATTTTTTTAGTTGATTAAAATATTTGTTTTTATTGGAAAATGAAACTGTGCTTCTTTGAATTTTCAATGCAATTCTAACAATGTAATTTTTTTATTTATTGATATCCTTCTGATCTCTGTCAAAACAAGGACTGTTGCTTGTTGTATCTGTAGTTCTTGCAAAACAGTGTTTGGAACTGTGTACCAATGCCTGATTCTATAATCTGAATCATCTTGCCTTTTTGTTTTCCCTTTACCAGTTATTGGCATTAGCTGGTTTTTTGGCCAATTAAGGAAAACAGTGCTGCTTAGTGCAGATTTTTTATCTGGTTTAACACGAATTGTTCTAACGTCTATTACCTGGTTGTGGAAGTATCTTTTCTGCACGGCTTCTTTTGCTGCTTACATATGGTAGGAAGAGTGATGGGGTTTTAGGTGTAGGGTCAATTGAGTATTAGGAAGGCTAAAACCTATATGTAAAATTACTTACATGGTAGCCATCTACTTCTCAAATCAAACATTGACATGGACATGAAACTTATCCGAGTTCAGATTCTTTGCTGCTTTTTTGGTGCTGTCCTCTGTTGGGTATGGAAAATATACTGTTGGTATATTAAAATTCTTTTTATTATATGTTAAAATATCAAAATTAGTGTCTGAGTGTTTTTTGAAGGCACTGCAGAGGGACGGCAAAGAAAACCCATAGAGAATCCAAATTCAATTTATCATATTATTGTGATACTAGGAATTGTAATTTGAATAGTGATATCATGATGATGTAGGTGGATGCTGTTGTATACCTGGTTGATGCATATGACAAAGAAAGATTTTCAGAATCAAAGAAGGAGTTGGATGCACTTCTTTCTGATGAGTCACTTGCAAATGTGCCTTTCCTTATATTGGGAAACAAGATTGACATACCTTATGCTGCCTCAGAGGATGAGCTACGTTATCACATGGGTCTGAGTAACTTCACCACAGGCAAGGGCAAGGTTAATTTGTCTGACTCCAATGTTCGTCCTTTGGAGGTGTTCATGTGCAGTATTGTCCGCAAGATGGGATATGGTGAAGGCTTTCAGTGGCTCTCTCAGTACATTAAATAGAACAGATCAAGTGTGTTTCTAGACGTATATGCTCGTGTAAATTGAATGCTTGAATGTGGTGGTTTTACTTTTTGTTATGAAATATATAACCTTGTGTTGCTGTTCTGTATAGGTTATTGAAATTACAGGAGTAATAAATAATGGCTTTTAATGTCACTATTTTTGACAGTGCTTTTCGTTTTAGCTGACAATCTTGGGGAAATTGGTTCAGATCGGTCACAAGGAGAATGTTTTCGGTGGTTGGTAGGTAATCTTAGGATACTTTTGACAGTCTCACGTTTTCAAGGAAAGCGGCTTGAAAGAGGTCTTATAAGTGATTGTAGCTCCAAGTAGGCAATAAATTTGGTACCCATTTGAGCTATTTGAAGAAAACAATTTAAAACACAATTCTGAAATCAAAATAGATATCCTATTAGATGAGAGAATTATTCTTATTTGATAATAATACAACGAGTAAATGTTGTATATCAAAGGTTCATGGATCATTAAAAGAAGTGGAAAGTGAAGGAAATGAAAAGAGGGAGAAAAGTGATATTGTTGGAATGAAGAGAAATAGAGTGAAAAGTGAAAAGAATTGAGGAGATTTATAGGTGTTTCTGAATAATTTGATTAATATTATAAGTTTTTAAAAATTACAAAATGATATATTTAACAAACTAATCAAATTATCATATAAATTAATTTTAATTATTAGATTATAAATTATTATATTTCTATTATCATTTTATTATTTTTAAATATAATTATTTCATGAATTTATTATTATTATTATTATCTTACGAATTCATTTAAATTCATTTTACGAAGTGCATAAGACACTTGATTAATTACCACCCTCCGGAAGACAGATAATCAATTATAGCTATAACTTAATGGATTGTGACTTTTTTCTTCGGAAAAAATATACATAAGTTACATATTTTACATATAAAAAGATTCTATATGAGTAATGTAGTATAGAAGAGGGGCAAACAGGTAAGATTGTATTTGATCGTTGGTTTCTTTGTGTTTCGTTGGTTTCTTTGTGTGTATTCGAACAAAGTTACTCACATTTCAATCACAACGTTAAAAAAATTATGTCTTTCATATTTTAATCTTTAATCATTCTCGCAAGATCTAATAATCTGCTCTAATTTTCGATTAAGAAATATACTTATAATTATGTCCGGCTTCATTCAAACGAAGGTAGAAGTTGCGTGCAAAATGAAAGGGCTTGTTTTATTTGAACTAAAAGTTATATGTATATGACTTTAAGAAAAAAAAAAAAAAACATGATATGATTTTGCAAATCTTTTGAAATAATTTGAATTATTATGCAATATCTTCTTCTACTTTTATTATAAGTATTTTGAATGCTTCTGCCTTTATTCTCTCCACACACAAACAACACCATGCGGATATGATTTTGCGAATGTTTTGGAATAATTTCCCCAGTTATTGACGCGAGCATGATATAATATAACAACCTTTTAATCATTAAAGAGATCAGTGATATTGGACATTGTACGAAACACAAAAAGTTTCTTTGTACATATACAGGCTAATTTTGAAGATGTGTGGGGGCCTTTGGTTGCCTCAGTTCCTATCTGTAACTATTCTAGTATTCTGTAAACGTTTGGGGTGGCAGAGTGTTTCAATTGAGCCAAGATCTTTGTATGAGAATATAATGAACAAAGAGGCCAATGACACATGAAAACCTAATATGATGTCCCATTCTAGGATATTAAGTTAGTCTAAAAGGGTGAAAGGGAACTTACAAGATCCACAGGATATATAAAAAAAGATTGTACCCCTAAAAGAAGACTCTGCTTGGGTAACCTATGCCTTCAGTTCCATGTCAACTTCAGTACTAAGAAGTTGTTCGTATTCCCGTTCCAGCTGCACAAAGGAATAATAGTCTATACAGTGAACAAACATGGAAAACCAAATCCTCCAAAAGTAGTAATGAAATGTATAATTTAAGTGTCACCTTTGCTTGATCTAGGGCCACTTTCATCCTCCTATACTCTTCTTGTGCTTTCTTGGAACGGAACATAGCCTGAACCCTCACCACTGATCTCTCAACACGTTCTTCAGCCTGTTTCCTACCAGTCTTAAAGAATTCCTCCTCTGCAACACTTTCCTTATCCTGATCTCCATTTCCCACTTCAATAGTTCTGACCTGGAGCCCTCGGAAACCCCTTCTCTTCAAACGCCAACGCAGCACTGCTTTCTCAACCACACCTACAGACCAAAGAATTTTGCGATAATGCTTCCGTAGTTGAAAGCACCGGAAAGCAGCCTGCGTTGTAACAAAGATGTTAGTCAATTTATCCAACCAAATCAGCTGTTAATATATGAGCCAACTGGCAGAGAGGATTTTACTTGAATTTTAACAGCCTGGCGACGCATGAGGAGAAATTCTTTACGAATCTTCCATGTGCGGAATGTACACTGAATGCGAGCAGCAGCTCCCATCATTTTCTTTGTCTCGAAGTTCCTGAACGCATGCTGAATTTTCATTGCTGCAACTATTTTGCGTGCTTCAGCCTCTGGATTGGAAGACATAACTGCGTTAGTTCTCAGTTTTAGATTGTGCTCCCTAAATGCAGCCTGTATGCGGGCAGCTGCATCAGCAGCAGTTCGGTAAGCTGCCAATGTGTCCTTCATGTTCTGCTGGTCATCAGTAAGTCTTGCAGAATTTACTGTATCAGTTGTGCTAGTTTCCAACGAGCCGCTGATATTTCCAGCTAAGCTCATGTCATTAAAGTGCTGAACCAGAGATTTTTCTGAAAGATAAGCTGCTAACCCATCATGACCCCTCATATAAGCAAGATCAGCAGCAGTGCAACCACCGGGATTTTTTGGCGTGGGATCAGTAACCAAATTTGACTTTGCCCCGGCAGACAGCAGAGTGGCAACCATTTTTTCCCTGAAGATACAAATTTTAAAACATATATAAGAAAATTTTCATTCAAAGTTCAAGCAGCCCACTTATCCAAGATCATGCTAAATTCAATTGATTATTTTAATGCCTGGTTTTATATAGGAAAAGAAGGAACACAAAGAATATGAATAGTGAAACCTCGTCAGAAAAAGGATTTTTTGATCAATGTATCTGCAGAAGGGTTAACAGTGTAAACAAATGGATGTCTGTGTATTATACCTTCCCCAATATGCTGCCCAATGTAGAGCTGTCCATCCAAATCTATCACGGAAATCCAGCGACAAGCCTGACCATGAAAATAAGGAAACAGCCCAAGTATATCCTAAAATAGCACACAAATGAATTACACTCTGACCATGTGAATCATACTCAGTCGTCTTATAGCCTAGAACAATTCTTTCGAAAAGCCATTCCCTTAGCCTGTTTTTCAATGCAATTCCAAAGAGGGCATCTTTTGCTTGTGAAAATGGAATCTGGTTGTCTTCAGTTGACTTGATTAAATACTGCCAACTATTGGAAATAAATGATGTTCTGAGGGCAAATTGCCTAGCTTCCTTAAGTCTATTAGGTGGTACTTTACAGGAGATAACATCTAGGCTTAGTTGTTTAGCAAATAGCAAATACGCAAGCCTCATTTGTAGTCGAAACTCGTCCCAATTGTTATTCTCTTCCATTGCAGCTGTAGGATCATGCAAGACAAGAGTACGATATTCAAAATTAACAACTTGGCTAATAGGCTTATGGCCATCAAGACTCAAGTAGAGATTCACGATTCCTGGAGAATGTGGTGGTACCCAGCACCGATAGAATCCAACCTGAACAATTTCTGCAGGAACGCTAACATCACCACAGACACATAATAGATTGGACTTTGAAAGGTGCATATAATCCTTATGAAAGAATCCAGTCACCAGGACCTGCAAGTAAAGTAATTCAGAAATCAAAATAACAGGTAGCAAACATGTGAATTCATCATGCGGATAGTATGTACTCTGTTAAATACATTTACAATTTACACCCTGCATGCATGTACCAAAGAGCAAGTCATAGCACCAATTAAAGAATGATTTTGGTTAGACTGAAAATAACAGTTATTCATATTCCTTGGTTTATATATTTGCAGTTTTCAGCTTTGGAATTCAACAAGAATTCAAGATTGAAAGAAATGACTGAGAAATCAAATAAGTAAGAAACCAAATATCACACATTAGAGTTAATTGTGAAGAAATATATGATTGTTACAGAAAATAATTGATACCAAGAACAAGAAGGGAAAAGGAAACCTTAGATTTCTCAGAGGAAGACACCCATGTAGGGGATACATCCGTGATAGTAAATACTTGTTCTGGCTGAGAAATTTGCTGACCATCCACTACCGGGGACAAATATGGTTCATGAACAGATGAAACTGGTGACTCAAGAGCTGGGTCATCTACTGAACATGGTGAATCAGACATGATGTGGTTCACCCACATTCCAAAACTGTCCTGGCTTTGCAATCTTTCACTGACCAAAGGGTCAAAGGAACCAGCACTTAAAGAAACAATATTATTCCTCTGCTCATTTGGATTTGCTTGATTGCCCATCATCTGAAGTGTGGCACTTTCTGAAAAATTGTAAGTAACACTGTCGCTCCCAGCAATTGGCAGAGGATGACAATTAAAAGAAGAAATTTCTGCAGATAGATTGTTGACTACCTGGTGACAAAACAAGTAGGCCAAAGGAGTGGCTATTACAAAGAAAGTATCCCGAGAAAAAGAAGGAAAACAAGAGGAACCAAAAAAACAGATACAGATGAGGTACAAAACATAAAATAAATATGTTCTTCATTATAATTTCAAGAACTCTTCTTCAAAATGGCCGTGGCCTTTTTATACGTGATTACAGATTTGAAAATAGTATCATAAAGGTAAAACAGTATCTTAAATCCTTATCGTGTATAATGAAACTGTTGACTGGATGACTAGTGGAACTGATTTTTACATTCTAGCTAGTTTCTAGGACCCGTTGTTTTTTGTGTATTTGTTAGGAACCATCTGATGTGTATTTAGCAGGATTTTAGGCATTAAGTAGAAACTATTTTCCAGTATTTCCATGCTCTCTTCTCTAAACATTATGATCAACAAGATACACTTCATATTTTTATGTATCCAACAGAAACAATAATCTGACGGTGAAAAAACACTTGAATGCTGAATGCCTGAACATCTATTAAATGTGTTGTCTACAAAATATAACAAATTCTCTACATGCATACTTAAAAGAAGATGAAAAAGTCTTACATAAACTTCAAAGGACAGACAATAAGGAGGTCAAAGCTGTGACACTGCAGTTTTTGCAGCTCTTTGGCCCTTTTGGTTGAAGCAGATCACCTGCCCTTTTAGAATCTCTTATCCTTTTAGTCTGCTTAAGGAGGTTAGTACTTTTAGCTACTCTGGTGATTACCACATGGTTATTTCATGACAGTTTCCACTATCAACATAAGAGAGTTTGGGCAGCCTTGCTGCATATTGGAATATTAGAATAGAGGATATTTTATCCTCGCCCTAGTTATTCTCCGTGCTTCACTCAGTTTATATTGAATAATTTTTTTTTCAGTGTAAGGGGAAAAAGTCAAAGAACTAAACTATCTTTTACAGAACTCACGTGAAAAGGCCGATAAAGAAGAGAATAATAAATACAAATAAAGTAAAGATAATTATCTTACATTGCTGAAACTGCCATTCAGTAAAATTTCATCTTGTTGATTAAAATATGCAACACTGCCTGCAGAAAGTTAAGTTAAAATAAATTAATGATGCACTCCAAAAAAGTGGCGGACTGTGCTTTAATCAGCTACTATTTACCTCCATTATGCATGGTAGAGGCATTATGATCATTTGCATCTACTAGGTCATCCCACTCAAGTGTATTAATCTCATGAAGTCTCAGTTCATGACTTTTGTCTTTTACATTGTCACTCGTGTCTGTTTTTGTCCAACCAGAAAGGATGAGATTATACACCTTATGAACCAAACAATAAGAAATTCGTAGCTTTATAAACCAACACAAAAATATTATTTTCTGCTTCCTTTGGAAAGATGAGAAGAATAAAAATAAGGCATGTTCTTTTCTTGCAAGCCGTTGTTTCCGGACAAACACTTTCCATCTTCAAAACTAAAATATGATAGTTTAAGCAACAGCCATGAGCCCTTCATACTGATAGCTTTCAACAGTACAACTTTTAAGAAGATATACAACAAAAATATGAGTTATTTCTCACCAGCAGCATATGTGGTTGTGGTCCCTGAATCTATTTCATCCAATACAACCCATGGTGCAGGAGGATCAGAGACAGAACTGGAGTGTGAATTAACAGGAGTGACGGGAGAACCTTGCATCTGTATCACAAACAACAATCCAAAGGCAACAAAGCCAAGTTATATCCATTTTCACAATAAAGTTTAGAACACAAATGAAACCTTAAACATGAGTTTGTTTCTAACTATAAAGATGTTTGAACTTCTAAGTGTCATTAAGAGAAACTAAATGATTAAATCCTATAACTGATAGGTGTTTTTGGAATACTAGATTTTATGTTTATAGAGAAAACAAATTAACTTATTCTGAAATGCAGTTTTTAATATTTTGAGAAAGTAGACTTTCAATATACTCAATTTCACAAAACTTATTTGTAAGGTGATATTTTCACCAATTTATATACTACATGTTGTCGTGCCTTTGGTTAATGCGAGATCTTGGAACAAACATAATGAAACAACGAGTGGGATATAACTTTTACATTAGCAAACGGTTTTAATACCACTGCAAGGAAAACAACCTTCAAGTCTTCTAAAAATTTCCATGGATATGATATGAATCACCTCTTCCATAAATGCCATGAATTAACATTTAGTTAAAAAGAAATACAATAGAGATAAGTAGACTCCAAATCTAGGCAAATTTGAAGTAAAAAGAAAGAGGATTGTATAATACACTAGAATGCATAAAGATGTACTTGGACATCTTTTGATGCTAGATAATAAACTTTCACGCTCATACTAATGATGGTTCTGTTAATATTTTGTCATGGCCTGTGCAATCATCCAACTTATAAAATAAGACCAAAACACTGGACTTTAAAAAATTTATTATCCCACTTGTCTTGAAATCAGCTTTTGGAGCTTATATTCATCATCAAAACTGTTAAAAATATATTGTTGGACTTCGCTATCTTTCAAAGTTCAAATAAATATAATGGAAACCAGGACTATGAAAGAGCCTGTGCACACTATACACAGAAAACAAATGAGGTTTCCATCCAGACCAACTGAAAAAAACATTATTGTATGAAAAAATTGTTATAGACAGAACAATACTGTATCTAGACAAAGTCAAAAGCATAAAACTACATTAACGACTTAAATCAGTAGATCACAATCTGACTAATGAATTCAGATGTACATGGTCTTCCTTTTAGACAAAACTACAGTAAAGACATAAATCATGGTTTGTGCAGTTAAATTAAACTTTTGAAAGGGAAAAAAATAGAGGAAATAGTGAACAATCTGACTAATGAATAAATATGAGTATGGTTTTTCTTCGAGACAAAACAACATACAAAAGACACATAAATCATGGTTTGTGAGGTTAAATTCAACTTTTGAAAGCGAAAAAATAGTAGAAATGCTGAACTTAACACTACCTCTTGTGTTTCACGATAATGAACAAGGACTATGTGTTCCATACTCCTGAAAGAAAATAGTGAAAAGAATTTAAGTGAAATGTTATTGGCAACTTTATTTTAATTTTATGCTTTAATCAATAAATGCAAGAATAACAGAAGCACCATACTACAACATAACTCAGCAGAATGATCATGCGTAAAATTTTAGAATTGGAGCTTTAAGAGACAACTCATATGCATACTTATCAAGCAGCCAATAACATCTTCGCACAAAATTTGAGTTATCCTGACCATGTGCATAATATACATGTATCCTTTCTTCATTACCAACCTGTTGGGTGCGGAAAAGAAATAAATGACAAAAAAAGAAAGTAAAAAATCAGATATTATGGTAATTAATCAATGATAACAAAAAACTTGAGGAAGGAATTATCATCATACATAATAAACACCACATTTGATGAAAAAATTAAGAGCAGAAAGCCACAAACTGATCTATCTGCCAAATGGCAAATACTACCAAGAAAGAAAGATAGATATAGTGGATCATTGTACAAAAATCATATGACATACAAAGCCAAGATAATGCATTATGTAAATTAAATATCACCATAATCTAACAGTGGATGATATCTAAAACTACTAGACTCCAGACTCCCCTAATTAAAAAACTACTTTTTATGGAGAGTACACAATAAATTTAACAGCATTGGTAAAATAGAAAACTGATCTCCAAGAAGCCTTATGTCTTTTAACATAACTCGAACGAAAACACCAAAGAATGAAAATCCTCACTTTTAAGTGCTCGTGAGCTTCTTTAACAGTTTTTCCGTCCTTTTTCTTTTTCCAGTTGTGCCCATCTTTTCGAAAGTTCCTAAGCATCTTGCGATCAAATAAGACAATAGTACCGCCTGTCCACACACAAAAAAATAAATAATAATAATAATAATAATAATAATAACAACAACATTTTAACTAGACATTTGACATTGTCTTATGACTAATAGTGAAAAATCATTTGGATGAAAAATAACTATATGAAATTCCATCAGATACATTATCGAAGCCATTTGCAGTTACATTTTATATTGTCTTATTCATGTTATAAATAAATAACTGGCGTGTGCTTTTATGAAAGAAGAAAATCATTGTGAGTAAAACCAGAATATTACAAAGAGATTTGAGGGAAATGAAACAAAATAAACTTTAAAACCAATAATTAAAGGTGTAGAAGCTTAAAATTAAGCAAATAAGCTTGAAAGCACAAAAGTTCCAAAATATGATTATCACGGAATGCTTTCTACCAGTAGGTAAAAAGTTTATGGACGTTAAGAGATGCATACATAATTTGATATCTATAAGACAGCACACGGCAGGGCAGAATGGAAACTATGCACCCACTATTTAAATATGAAGTTACAGATAACTGATAATTACTTTTTGGCAAATTCACTGGCTTGACATTAATGGGAAAATACTTGTAATTACACAGCATGGCATGAATTTCATTGGGACGAAGCCATCTGGTTCTCGCTTCCTCCAAAATGCTCCTCACATCCAAATCTGAGGCATATATAAGCAAACATGTCAGAACAACAGCACTACAGATTTCCTTTCCTTTTGACATAGCCTAAATAAAATCTACTTCAGGGGATAATCACTCCCCCAGATGACAAAAACTAACATCCATGCAACGCAATAGTAAGCTTACGCTTACCAGATGATTTATCAAACCTGGGGAACAACTTGCTCCAATTAAATGCTAGAACACAGTGTTTGAACATCTATTGCTACTACTCACGACATCCATATAAATTACTCCAATAGCTAATTATAAACTAACAAGAAACAAAAAAACTACATCTTGGTCTTGATCGTAGACACTTGATCAAAATGAACTTAGGCATGATTCAGAAATCAACAGTGAAGTACGTACCTTGCAATGTGTGGAATCCATGTATCTCTGAACCAACAAGTTGTGCCGCCAAGTTATTCGCCATGTTCACAAAAACCTATGGAGATTCCGAACACTTTTCTCTCGCCCCAAAGTCAGCAGCTGCATATATTACATGAAAAATTAAAAAAAGTGCAAACTGGTGATGACTCAACAAAAAAAGAGAACAATCATCGTTCTCAACTAAAAAACAATAATCAAAATTAAGAGGGTAGTGAGAAACAAATAGAAAGCTGATAAATTTACCTAACTGCAGAGAAGGGTGGGTCTATTGTCCGAATTAGAACAGATAGAAATATGATCGCCCCGTTAGAGCTGAATCACTCTTCTTCCTTCCTGTTTTTTTCTATTCCACACTCTGACTCTAACTTTTATTATATTATAAAATATAAATATAAATCATAAGTAATAAAATAAGAGTATTCTTTATTTATTTAAATAAATTAGGAGTTTAGTAAATGTAATAAATAAATAGATGAGAAAATTATAATTTTAACTGTGAGGAAGGTATCCAGACATTTATTAAGGGTATAAAAACAAAAATAATGATTGTTGGAAAACTTTAAAATACGTTTTATGAAATAATATTGAAATTATTTAATATTTTTTTAAATATGTTAAATTTTATTTAATAAATACTTATTTATGTTTAATTAAATATATTAAATTTTATTTAATCAATGTTCTTGTAACGTTTTAAAAAAAAATGTATTAAAATGGCATAACAAGCATTTATTAACTAGCCAAACTTTTATACACACCCTCTTCTCTTTAAAAATGGCATGACATTCTCATAAAAGTATTATTCACATTTTAAAAGTTTTATTTTATTTGGGTTAAATATATTTTTAGTCCCTATACTTTGCAGCGATTTTGGTTTTAATTTCTCTAAGGTACAATTTAGTTCTTCAACTTTAGAAAACTCTGCTTTTAGTCTTTTTTACCTAATTTTTAACTTTATTTATTGTTTCAAATGCGTTTCTCAGTTAACACTGAAGTAAAAATGTGTCAAACAGTGTAAACAATTCAAATGTTATAATGAAACGTGATTGAAACAACAAATAAAGTTAAAAACAATTTGGTAAAAATGACTAAAACCAGAGTTTTCTAAAATTAAAGCACTAAATTGTACCTTAATTTGAAATAATGACTAAAATCAAAATCGCTCCAAAATATAGAAACTAAAAACATATTTAACCCATTTTATTTCAATGTCTTCATCATAAAATAAAAATAAATTATTTTAGTTTTCAACTATACCTTTGTTTATTCATTTGTTGTAGTATAAAAAGCTATTAGCCAATATGGTATATAACTTTACTTCAGTTTTTTTTTTTTTTTAAGAAGCCATTTTAATTAGAAAAAATATATATTTTATTGTTATAGGTGAAAATGTAAGGTGTAACATCCCAATAAATATATAACATAAGTTACACTTTATTGTTCGGAGTTAACAAGAATAATAAGTGAGAACAGTGAAGAATAATCAGAGAGATGAAAGGGATAGGAGAAAAGCATTAAAAATTTAAAACTATACAATCCGTTAGATTAAATACAACATTTACAAAATAGACCGAACGGTCTTAGTTAGAGTTCATTGACCTAACGGCCAATCATCAAAAGAACTAGAATGAAAGAAACTATCCTAAGGACCGGACGGTCCTGCAAAACTCTCAGGCACGGCCTCCATGGGAAACTCGGCCTGCATGACATTCTCCAGAGTGTCTTCCAGGGTAGCTTCCAAGGTATCTTCCAAAGTACCCTCTGCTCACACCCAAAAGGATGATCATTGCAACGGAGAGAATAACCGGACGGTCAGACACCGAACGGTAACATAGATAAAGACAGAACAGATAAGGATAAGCTTACGTAAATTTAATTAATCGTTTCAACATACATGTAAACAAATAAACAGAATCAAATCAACATGTTATACACACAATTTCTACACATGCATACTAAGTTCATCCACTTATGACCGACCACTAAGACACTGTCCGGACGGTATGAACCACGTAGCCCGACGTCCCTAGCACCCGGTGTAGTGTAATAGCTGCCTTTACTTATCAGCTGCCACCTGAGGTTAGTCCTCAAACGGTTATCCGTTCGTATAACCATGGACCTCCTGCCATTTCCACACATGAGTAACCTTTCTCTATCTGAGAAAGCGCCCTCACGGAATATCAGGATCAGGAGGACCAAACCAGATTCTGACCATGTTCATACTTTACCAATCATCACCACTTCATGAGACATTCCTTCCTTGGAATTTCCCTTACTCAACCAAATTTAAAATCTGTTCATTGTTACTTTCATCCTAGAAGGGTTTCAAGAAGGACCGGATGAATCAAAGATAGGATAAGAGATTAAAACTAGAAAGTTTAACCAAATGGTCAAGTCAGAGAAAAGAACCGGACGTCCAAGAATGACATAAAATAATTGGCCGGATGATTCGGCTAGGAACAAACCTCAATGCCAAAGACTGTAATATGAACAATAATGACTGGATGGTCTTGCAAGAGAATAATACCAAACATGAAAGGATAGACTATAAGGAGTAGTCATCCGGACGGTTTTGCAAATGAATGTTATAAACAAGTACTAATCATGGTTGAGGGCTGGTCTATGACCAAACACTTCTCAAACCGTACGAATCTAAGAAAAGAAAACTCTTTTAAGAAGTAGAAGGACTTTAATCCACAAATCGGACGTTTCAATAAACAAAAGTTCACTAGACCATTCAGTCCCTAAGTGACCGAACGGTTTCAAAGAAGGAATACCAAGTTTACAGATTTTATAATTTAAGTGTCAGCCTAAGGCCAAACACTTGTAAGACCGAACGCTTGGTTTATGACCAGCGTCCTTAATAATTATTAACAATAATATTAAATGAGGTAAACTAAATTGAGAAACTTGTTATGCCGAACAGTCCGAATAGACCGAATGGTAATGGGAGGACCGAATGGTCCTAATGACCTTCGATCTCAGATTCATGTTTTGCTCTAAGTTTCATACATTCATACCAAGTACATACTTTGACATCATACAATTCATACAACAAAGTTTTACATATTATCATTCACTAAATCATACAATCATTCAACAAAGTTTCATACATTCAAATCATACAAAGAAATTATAATTAAACTTTATAAGCTTCCCTTACCTTTAATTCCAGCTAAGACTTTTGAAAGTAGGTTGGTAGGGACTATTCTTCTAAGTTTCCCAAGGTCAGGTGCAAACTCGAAACCGGACGGTTCAAGTGAAAGAGGAGACCACCAGGAGTCTTCAGGTGTAATCTGAATGGTGATCGGAACAGTAGATGGGTTAGAATTTTAGATAGAAGGTTGGGAGGTTTAGAGAGAAGGAGGAGAGTTTCAGATTTTCAGAAAGTTGAGTTTGAGGAAGAAGAAGAAGATTGTATGGAAAAGTGGCGTCAGGTTTCATTCTTACCTTAAATACTGCCTCCATTCCGAACGGTCGGCCAACTCCCAGCGTGACACCTGACTTCCACTTTCTGGGGTTCACTGCTCTGCTGCTGCTACACGGATCACGAGGGAAGAGAATTAAAATCTTGGCAGAGTTGGTCTCCCACTTAACCAGGGAAGACCGGACGACTGACACTTGTATTCCACTAAGGTGGTTATTAAATGGAGTGTGACATAAGGTCTCTCAAATGATAATTTATTTTAAAAATATAAATAAAAAAGGGAACAACAATTATTATTGCGGAATAAAATGAAAGCTTAAGCAATATTTACTACATCAACAAATTAAAAAATATATACATGTTGAATAAACATTTAATCCTTTTTCATGCAGGATAAATCATCTATTTAATTTTTATTTTATGTTTTTGCAAATATTTTTAAGAAATAATTTAGTAAAAAGGTTAAAATATTTTCTATTTGTAATTCTCGATAAATAATTATAATATGCTTGTTAGCTATAGTTGTACAATTTCACTTAATAAAAGATCTTGTTTGATATTGCTATTCACACAATAATAAAGTCACTAAAGATGCTGTCTTATGTATATTAGACACTTTAGTTAGTTAAAAATGTAGTATAATTTTATAATTTAAAATACTTTTAAGATCTTACATAGTTTTATCAAAATATATTTATAGTGATATATTTTTAACTAATATTCTAAGAACTACCATTAATTAACACTGTTTGGTGATCTAGTTTTTATTTTGGCGGCATTAATAATTTATGAGATTAAAATGAAAATGGCAGTCTACAGTGAGAGGGAAATTTTGCTGAAGAGGTTATTTTCTCATTTTTGTTATCATTTTCATTTTTTTTAATGTTTTCTTACAATTAAATAAAAAAATTCACTTTTATTATTTGCATATCATTTTCACTTACTTCACACAAACCACACATATCCTTAGCATCTTCTCTTTCTTTATACCCTCTTTTGTTTTCATGTTTTGTTGTCTTTTTTTTTTTAAGTTTTCTTTCTTTTTACTTATTCCATTTTTTTAAAATTAAAATAAAGAAAGAAAAAACTTTTTGTTTCTTTCATCAGCATGGAGTAAAAAAGAAAAAAGAAAAAACTGCAGTATAAAAGATATTTACAACTTTTAAGGATATAGGAAATCCTGCATTTGAGAGGGAGAATGAAAAGATAGAATAGCTGTGGTGAATTTATCTAAATTAAGTTCTTGAAATAAAAAGACAAACTCAAATGTTATAAATAAAATCGGATTGGATTACTTTTTTTTCAATTATTTAATATGACGTATAAGTAGAGTTATGATTCGATCCTTAATTTATGGGTTGATTTTGATTGTTTAAATCTAAGTTCTATTTGATCTGTTAGTTTATATGGATTTTAAAATTAAGTTTTGTTTTTTTACTTAAAAAATAACTTTTAACTTCATTATCAAAGTGTAAGTAGGTTGAAACAAAATTAGAATGAAATTACGTGTCTTCATTATTTATTATTTTTTTCTTTTCAATATTTTTCACATGACATTTTATTATTTTTTTTTCTTTTTCAATCCAAACATCTTTTTGCATAGATTTAAAAAAAAATCAAAATAAGTCATTTTTTATAAATCTATAAATTATTTATATTTGGATGCAATTTTTCTTTTAAATTTTAAAGTTTTTATGAATTTATTTTGACAGATTATTTAAATAGTATTATGTATAAATAAGTTTTTAATTTATTTTTAGTTTTGACATTTTTAATAAATGATTTGTTCTCAAAAAAAAATATCCTATAAAAGAAATCAGATAAATTATTACTTTTACAGAACAGAGCTAATATAACATAAACATTTTTATATATCAAAATTGAATAAAAAAAATACACAAAATTTTATCAAATTAAAAAAAAAAAAACTATTAATAAAATTGTATAATTTGATTAAAAAACTCATTATTAGTGAATATGATTAAGTTAAAACATTAATTAAATAATATGAAAAGTTTTGAATATTGTTAAGAATATATTATTGAAAATAAAATAATCTATATGTTAAAAAAAGACACGTAAGTTGACCATACTTCATAAGATTTTATGAATATTTGATTTTGTGTACTTTTTTAATAAAGATTTTTTTTTTGTCTTGTAAACATTTTTTTCCTCGAACCATGTGGATTAGAGTCATCTCATATAAGAATGAATAATTTAACAAGTTTACCTATAAGTACAAAATGAGTTTATATTAAATTAATTAATAAGTTTATCTACCTTTTATAAATTATAAACTTTTTAGTATATTATTTGACATGAGTTAGGGTAGTTCCTTTACATGATTTAAAAAAATATATCATATTTTGTGTAATAACTTTCTATAATTTTGTTAAATGTATTTAATTTCAATAAAAAATACAATTCAAACATCAATTATATTATTATGATTCTAAATTAAGATACATTTTTGTTGATCTAATTTATTGTGTAAGCATAAAAAACACACACACCCCTCATACATCCAATAAATCAAAGAAATAAACTATACATGTGAAAATAGGAAAAAATTTATTGTAAAAAATCTTTTCTCAATTAATTAGACTTACCGTGTAACTTCCAAAAGAAAACTTCATAGTTGTAAGGTTTAATAAAAAGTTTTAATTGTCTCTACAGTGCAAAATTGTTTAAAAGATGTGTACATGATGGGTTTAGTTTAAATAAAAATAGTAACATTAAGATGATTTTAACTCGATCAAAATTTAGTTGAGTTAACTTCAGTTGAATTTTGACTAAATGATTGAAATTTAACTTATTTTTGTCGATTCAATCTTGGTTAAATTTCGTTAGAATCGTTTCAAGTTGAAATTCAGCAAAGTGAGATTCAATCCAAAATTTGGCAATGTACAATCTATACTGAAATTTGACTTGATTGAAATTTTGCTAAATTCAACTCTCTTGACAATTCAGTTTTGTCTGATTTTTTTCTGACTGAATACAACCGTGTTAGTCTTCATCAAGTTTTGGCTAAATCGATTCCAACCAAATTTTGATCGAGTCAACTTTTATCAAATTTAACCATGTCAACTCATTCAAAATTCTATGAAACTTAAGTTTAAAATACATCAATCTGAATTAAATCTAAATGAATTAATTTAAAATAAATATTGACCTAATTAGTTTAATACTATGGAGAGAAATCTATTTTAATTTATATATATATATATATATTCTTATCTAAAAAAAATTTAATATTTTTTTTAATTCTATAAAGTGTCAAACATGTGAGTCTTGTTTAGATGACAACTCTACCACCATTATTCTTAAAAAAATTTATTGATTTAGGTAAGAAAAGTTGCAGAAATAAAAGTTAAATAGATAGGGTAATTTCACATGACTTTTCAAATGTTAATTTAATAAGGTGAGGTTAACGTATAAGATGCACATCATGGGCTACTTTTAAACATCATCACCAAATGTCTCATCATCCACCTAATCCATTAGATTTTATTAATAATTTTGCTTGGCTGGCGAAGGAGACATGCGGGAATTGGCCACTTCAATCTTCAACACTGTATATGAAAAAGTTTCAGTATAACAATTAATAATCTTATATTCTCAACAATTACCATTTAATATTTCACACAAGACAAAAACGAATGCCGTTCAAACAATCAGTTATTGAAAGGTAATTTTATTGAAGGAAAAGTTAAGAGAGTCTGGGCTGTGAATTTTTTTATTTATTTAATAATTTTCCTAATAGAAAAGTAAAATGAAAAATACTTTATTTCTTTTTATTATTAAGAAATCTACACATACTTTTATCTATGTCATTTTCAATAACCAATCTACACATACTTTTATCTATTAAGAAATGAATCAAATACTTTTATCTATGTCATTTCCAATAACCAATCTAAATACACTTCCACATATTACTCTTAATATAATTGATAATAAATTATTATATAATAAAGTTTGATTACTTATGTTTATTAATCTGTTTTTTTTTATCATAATAATCTAACACTTCCAACATGTTTTGTAACTATTTTTTTTTTTTGGATTTAAACAGTTTCCAATTCTAAAAGTTCTGTATTTTAGATATTAAATTATCATATATTTTTTATTTACTATTTTATTTTCTCATTTATATTTAATATAATATTAAAATTAATACTTAAATTTTCGACGAAAATATTTACATAAAAATAAAAAATTATTATTTATGTATTATTTTAATTTACTTTTTTTAAACAAAGTGTATTATTTTATCTGAGAGAGGTGATCATTATGAGAATAGATTTTAAATAGACACTAAAAGATTATAAATATTTTTTATTTATTTATTATAATCCTTTTAAAATTATAATGTTTCTGTTATTTTTTTTAAGTATAAAGAATAATTAGACTTTTGTTATATTGTCAAATAAATCTGCCCAAACGTAACAAGGTGAAATAAACTAATATAACATTTTTTTTAATATCAGAACGGATGAATATAAGCTATCCATGAGCTGCATTAAAAATCGAACTTATAACTAATGTTATAATGTACGTGAGATCTAAGTTTCTATCAAAAAAATACTATATGATTTAAAAACTCAAAACTACGAACCTCAAATATATAAATAACTTTTTATTAATATTATTATATAAAATTGATTATAATATATTAAAATATTATTACCTTTCTTTATTATTTTATATTATTTAAAAATTATATAGAATACATGTATTATATAATAAGTAAAACAGATAATTATAATAAACTTATTCAAGCACAATAAATTTACGAAAAAATTTAAAGACTTTATTACAAAATATACTTTTAAATAAAATTAATAGTCAAAATAATTATAAGGATCCTGAAACTCCTTTTCTCTACTCCTTCGTTTGCTTCTGACGTTTCGCACGTGGAACATGTTGTCAATTCTGAAACGGTGTTACTTGAATTTGGTCTCAAATAATTTAAAGGCAAATTGATTAGATTCATGTAACATTCTTTTTCATTAAAGAACATCAACATCTTATATTTCTCTATCTTAAAAATTAAAAACAGGCACCGCGTGTTAAGGAACTAACATGTTACAGGTTCCTTTTAATTTAAGAAATTAAAAGCAATAAAAAAAATATCTAATTAATTTAAGAAATTAAAAGCAATAAAAAATACATCTAATTGGCTGTTTTTCAAATTGAACCAGTCAATGTACGGCTTCCGAATCTATAATTCATTTTGGTCAAATCGGTTTCATTAAAAAATAGTACTTTTAAGAAAATAATATCCTCGCTCAAATATTTGTAAAAATATTATGTGCTTTATGTGTATGGATTTCTACGTCAAAACTTTTATAATAGGATCATAAAGAACACAAAAATTATAATACTCAGCTAATTATTTAATTGAGTATATGAATATAATTAATATAAGGCTAACTTTACATCAAATTTACTGATGTTATACAAATTATTTCCTCAATAAATGTATTAACACTTATACTATTCATTAATAACTTAATACCACAATTTTAGTAACTACTTATATTATCACCAATCATGCTGTGATTTAATTGTAGATATTTTTTATTTGTAACATTCTTTTAATTCAATTATCACAATAAAAAACATAAAAATGTCATGACATTTAATTAATGTTGACTCGTTTGATACTTTTTAGAAAATTTTTATTGGATAAATTTGAAACTGTTGAGTAAACTTATAAGGTTTATTATTCTTTTGATAAATATAAGGTTTATTATATGACCTTTCATATAACTTATAACATTTCTAAATATATAATTCATATTATTTTATAATTATATGACACTTAATATTTTATAATTATATAACCCATAATATTTGATAAGTTCATATTTCACTTAAATCTATATCAAACTCTCTATATTAAAATGCAGACTTAAGTAAAATATATATCACGCTAAAGAAATTTATTCTAAAATAAAAGCTGGTAACTGAAAAGTGATTCCATAATTAATATTTCACTGGTATTATCTTAATATTAAAAAAAACATTTAAAAAGATTATGATATTTGTAAAATAATAAATAAAGTTTTATTTCATATACTTAGGTTAATTTTTATAATTATAATTTTTTAAAACTATCCCTGCTTAACACAAAAAGGTTTTACAGTATGTTTTATTTTCTTTATGTTTTTTAATTTTTTTTTCTCCAAAATAAATATCTCCACAGTTTTTAACATTTCAGGTTTTATTGTTGACTTTATTTTGTAAGTTTTACCGTTACAGATATTAGATAATAAAAAATGTTTTGAAAATATATATTATATATTTTCAAGAAGCTTTACATCAGTTAATCATAAACTACTATTTACGACAAGTTTATTATTTTTTATATAAATAACTTATAAGCATAACAACCATCATTTTTAATTAGTCGATGGTATACAGAATTTTCAATAATGACTTATAAGCATTAAACTTATGCTTAAAAATTGGAGTTTTATAAAGAAAAAAAAATCAATGATATGCAAATATCGAGTATATAAAAAATATATTTACAAATAATGTGTTAAGATTTAAAGTTTAAACATTTCAATTAGTCATACACTAATTTAAACTGTCACACGAAATGTGTAGAAATTGTTGAAATAATTAAAATTAGTTTGAAAGTTCATTTTTCTAAACCAACCAAGTAATATTTTCATTTACTAAATTACAAATTATATTAAAATTTTAAATGAATTAAATATATTTTTGGCCACTAAATTTATATAATAAATTGAAATTTATTTATCTAAAAAAAATCATATAAATTCGTTGTTATAATAATATATGAAATACATCTTACTTATTGAATGAAGTGAAAAAAATTACAAAAGAAATAATCTAAACAAAGATGTTTATCAATACAAATCATTCATACAACTAGCCCAATACTCAACTAGTCCATTTTTGGATCTAAAGCAAGCCACAACTTTAAGTAAAAACCTTGGGCCTGTTCTTCCTGTACCCCACAAAATGCTTTATGCACTGATAAATTTTAAATAAGAAAAAAGTATCATTAACAACTCTTTTTGATAATTTTTTGACAACACATACGTGACAGTCTATGATTAGTCTGTTTTAAATATTTTTGTAAACATAAATTCAAACAGACTAATAAAATGATAACACGTGTTCTGTTACGAAAAAATTCTTAAAAAGAGTTGTCAAAATATCATATCCTTTTAAATACAATTGTCACTCACCATAACATTTCTGAAAATAGCATTGAAGGTGGAAACGGATGAAAAATATAGTCTTGAAATGCATGTTTAAAAATAAAGTTTAAATATATATTTAATTTTTAGTAATTAAATATATATTAAAATGTAACATCGGAACAATATGTACCTTAAATGTTATACGAATTTTAAGGAACATTTATTCTAAAATGATAAAAAGTTGTAAGAATTTTTTTCATCTTCTATGAATAACTGCTATTTTAGGGGCTCATTCTCGTATGCTTCTGGGCGAGACAAAGGCACGTGTAGGTAATTAATTAATAGAGTTTTAAAAGGTGTTTAAGTGGTTCAATGTTACCAAATCACATGCTATTTTTTATTTTTATAAAATATCATCCTAAATTTTATTATTTTTCATAAAATATGAGGGTTTAAAAGTAAATTTTAAACTTAATTCACTTCCATTAATTTTTATTAATGATACTTAAACAACATTTTTATGACAATATTTGAAGATTATCTACATGACATTATGTGATTGATCCAAAATTATTTCACAATCAATAATAATAATCATAAATACTATCATGAACCAATCACACAATAATACGTTAATAATAATAAGATTTATATACTTTATTTTAGTTTTATATTTCATTTATATAAAATTTTTAACATATTTCTTTTATATTAAAATATATAATTTTTTATATGAAATTAAATATTAATGAATAATACATAAAAAGATATCTATTTATATATATTCTAAACTAATTTTATATTAAATTAACATTTAACATCATTAATTAAAATTCCACTTTCTTTTGCCTCCAAACACAGAAGATAACAAAAATAAAAATCCTGAAATAAATGGTCATGGCTGCTGAGAAGCACTGAATCAAACGTTGTTTTGGTTCCATTGTTGGTGACGTCTTCTGGTTTGTTTTTGTTGACTGTGAGCAATCTCATTATTACACGAAATGACTTCTATCTTTGACTTTAATTATATACTTATTTTTATATTATATAAGAATAATAGTACAATTTGTATATTTCTTTTATTTTCATGTAATATTTCATCAGTGTTAATTTTTCAAAAATTATTTGTCCTTTTTACAATACGATTTAACGTAGATAAAATTTAACCGGTGTTTGTTCATTAAACTAAGAGAACCCTACACCAATTCATCACAAATTTTGTAATACCTGCTCCATTTTTTAAATGTTCAGAGATGATTTTAAAATCACAAAAGCTAAGATTAAAGTAGTGTTTAAATACAAAATAACTTTTAAAATATTTAGTAATATATTTTACAAATTTCATTGTCTCTTGGACTCTTTTTGTTTATGTTCTCTCTAGCTTCTTTTAAAAATTTTGAACTAATATTTTTTTAAAAAATCTTAAACCCATTTTAAGATTTTTATTTTCGTATTTTTGTCTCATTTACATTTCTGTCTTTTACTTTTTGTCAATTAAGACAATTTTATTTACATTTTTCTAACTTTGCTTATTATGTGAATAATGTTTTAAACAAATATAGAAATTGAAGTAAGGAGAATTGATAGTCTAGTTGATTTTATTTGATTCTTAAGTTAAACGTATGGTGAATTTTAATTAGATCCTTTACAAAGTTAATCAAATTTTGAATATTTGAAGTAACTAGTTTGCAACTTAATACTTTACTAAAAGAATATTTAAGATTGTATTCGTTTTTAAAGAGAAATTTAAGAGAGTGGATTTGAGAGAAAACAATTATGAAAATAAGATTGTTTATATTAAGAAAAAGAGATGAGAAATGATTTGATAAATTAAAAAAATGTTTTAATTATTAAAATTAGAAGATTATTATTTTATTCTCGACCGTAAAAATAAGTTGAAATAAAAATATAATAAGGATAAATTATGTTTAAATGAAATGTGAATTATTATTTAAAAAAGTAAAAATGAAAAAATTACGTTTAAATAAAATGAGATTATAGAAATTAAATTCAAATAAATTACGAGTAAGTGATTAGTTTAAATAAAATTATTATTATTAAATGTGGGTTGGTAGTTAAATATAAGAAAATTAAAATTGAAAAGTTATATTAAATTAAAATGAGTTTTTTTTCGTAAATCAAATTGAAATAAAATATTAACGACCACATTAAATAAATTAAGTAATAATTTGAATCAGTGAAATTATTTTAAACTGAGATATAGTTGTTTAAAGTTAATATAAATTAAAATGTGAGTAATTTGTTACAAAGTATGTATTTATCGATGAAAAATAATTTAAAATAATTGTCCATCGTGATAAAAAGGTATAATATAAAAGAGGTGATTATTATTATAATTTAAGATATGTTGACGTGATTATTTTCTCTATTCCCTTTACTATATAAAGATCTATTCACTTATACATGGACCCACAGGAATTCAAATCCTCAAATTTGTATGCCCAAATTACTACAATAGTTTATTCCAAACAAACACATAATTAGATTAGTCGTGTTTGTGTTTAAGAATGTTATAACATTAACAAGTTGGGAAATTGATCATTTACGATTGATAAATTAATTTAATTGAGTTTGGCTTTTGATTTTTTTTTTGTTAAAAAGTAAATTGAATTAACGGTGCTTCAAAAATTACGAGTTAAAATGCTATTATTAATATATTTAATATTATTAAGTTGTCTGTATATTATATACTGACAATTTAATGACATTAAACATATGATTAGGTGCAAGTAGTGTGTATTACGGATGATATATTGCACTATAACAGAAAATAAAAAACAGTGTTTTGGAAGATACTCGTCTGAATGAGTTGGCATTGCAATCGGTTGAGAATAAATTAATTAAATTAGTAGTTGTTGCTAAACATTGACTTTCATCGCCATTATTAGTCACTTTCTAAAGACATTTTTGTTAGGATTAATGTGCTTCTCCTCATTCAGAATAAACTGAAAAAAATGGGAGGAAACAAATTATTATCTTTTTTTTTATATTATTTAATAATATTATTTCAAAATACTTTTCCCTTTTTTTAATAGAATTATCGTTTTCGTCTTCTCGTATTTTCTTAAGGGCAAACAAATTTTAAAATGGACTAATTCATTTTCAATTATACAGTATAAATATTTTTGTCAGTCCTTTAGTGATTAACCAATTAATAAATTGGTAGTAATCACAATTATTCAAAAACGTGACGTTATGAGTGACAATTGTAACACATATTTTTATATATTCGGAGAAAACAATAATTAAACAAAGAGTGAATATGTCTAAATTGTTTAATAAAAAATCTTAATTCAAAAGTAAGTTTATTTTCTGTTTCTATAATGCAAACCTTCTCTTTTTATTAATTTGTTCATATGTGTGAACTTTGATATTTCACATGGTCGGTCAAGTTGATAAATAATAGAAAATTTATCTTAGTATAATTTGGTTGATATGATGATTTACATGTTTGCATCGATAAAATGATATGAACTTTTTGTATATTTTTTGAAGTTATTGTTTCTTGTCAGAAGGTTTCTTTATGGTAAAAAATGTTAAAATTAAAATATTGGTGTTGAATAATTTGTGTGTGTCTCTCTTTCTATATAATTGAATTGTTGAATTGTAAAATTGAATGTATTGGTTTGGTATTGAAATACATAATTGAGAAAATTAGGTGAAATGGAGATAATAAATGTCACAATAGTGTGTGTAATCAAATGTTAGACATTGTTTGAAACAAGTTAGAGTGAATCAGATTGATGGGGGCCTTGCCGCCAAATTTTAATATATATAAATTAATATACAATTTATTTACTTTTAAAATTTAATACTCACAATTTTTTTTATACATTTATATAAAATTTTTATCATCTCAAAGTATTCGTTGAAAATAGCTACTAGAATAAATAAGATTGAATTTGACAAATATTTGAAGTAATTATAGTCTGTGTTGACTCCACACATATCATATAATGACAAATATTTGAAGTAATTATAGTTTGATAAAACTCATAATTCAAATAACAACTCATTTCTTAAGGAATGAGTTTATAACTTGGAAATATATATATATATATATATATATATATATATATATATATATATATTTATTTATCTTTTATTATGAGATACTTCTTGAGATTGAATCTTGGTATCCTTTTAAGATTTAAACATAAGCTGTAGATTCAATTAAATCTTACAGTATTATTTAAAGTAAACATAGACTAAAATGTTAATGATTAAAACTTATTAAAGTTTTTTGAGAACACTATACTGAATACTGAATTACAGTACTAGATTGTCATTCTTTAGTGACAGATTCAAAAGGTATTTTTGAAAATGCGTCTAATTTGTTGTTATTTGGGTAAATAATGGCCTTGTGACAGGGGTGATTAGAAAATAATTGTATTTTATGTTTTGGGATAACTATTAGTTTATATTAGTATTATATTTAAAAAATCTGGGTAATAGTATAAAAGAAATTTACTTAATTACAGTTACGTAATGATGTATATTATGCAGAATAAGTTGATTAAATTAATTTTTGGAAATGAGTATATAAGGAGGAGATAGGGAAGGTAGCATGTGGCATAGGCTTTATTAATTTTTGTTTTGTTTGGTTGAGCGCTGCGGTGTGGAGAAAGCGCGAAAGGGTGGTGGAGATGGACATAGACCAGTTGCCCAAGAACGCTGCTAACTACACTGCGTTAACGCCGTTGTGGTTTCTCGAAAGAGCAGCTACGGTGCATCCTACCAGAAACTCCCTCATCCATGGATCTCGTCGCTACACGTGGCAACAAACCTACCACCGTTGCCGTCGATTCGCCTCCGCTCTTTCCAACTACTCCATCGGACCAGGAAACACTGTACTTTCTCTCTTTCTCTTTCTCTTTCCTTTTTCCTCTCGATGACTTGGGTCTCAGATTTCTTTCTCTCTCTCTCTCAAACATCTTTTGTCTGATTTCCTCTGTTGAATATGAAAATTCTAATAGTTAGTGTTCACGTGAACAACTTTCATTTTATTTCTGTTAAATCATGTTCTGTTCAGAATATAACTAAAAAAACATTTTTAAAAATATCACTTTAATATCTTAAATATTGTTATTAAGAAAAAAACAATACTTTTTTGTAAAATCTTTTTTGAAAATGTTATATATATATATATATATATATATATTTGGAGACCAAAATAGAATTCATCTCGTGAAAGAGTTTATCTTTGTTGAAATAATATATGTTAATACGATAATACTGGAAAAGAGGAGAATGCGAGAGTTAATATTGTAATATGTTGATTTATGATAATTATTTTAAAAGCTATATATTTCATATTTTTAATTAATTGAACGATATGAACATTAGACTGGAGAGAAAAGTCGTAATGTAACCTGACAATTGTAATTTTTTTTTATTCTAACGTGCACTTTGCGATGGTTATCAAATTCCAATTTCTTTTAGGAACTAATCGTGCCTTGTGACTAAATTAATTGATAATTGTCAAAGTGAAAGACCAACTTCATTTATGTTTTTATAATATGGTGAATTACGTACATTGTTGACCGGTGATGTCTATTTTAATATCATTCTTAGATTTTTTTTCTGACAGAGGAAAAGTTTCAATACACCGATGGATGAATATTTTGCGATGAACTAGCTAATTTTGTTTTTTTATATAATTCTTTGTTATGTGCTAGACAAATGTTTAAGAAGTTGAACATATTACTTTTAAATTTCTCTACGGAAACATAACACAATTTGGTCAGCAAGTTAAAAGTTCGAATATCTGTATTCGTTACAGTTTGGATTTAGCTCTTGAAGTTAATTATAACAAGTAAAAACACGAACTACTCAATCTTGATGATGTCGATGTAATTGTGTTGTTGTAGGGAGTGTTCATGCTATTTTGGCCCAGTGCTATGTTCTGGTAATGTAATGTTGATGTTAATGGATTACATAATTTTCTGATACTGCTTTCAACAGGTAGCAGTTATTGCACCCAATATTCCAGCTCTTTATGAAGCTCATTTTGGGATTCCAATGGCAGGGGCTGTCTTGAATCCTGTTAATATTAGACTAAATGCATCGACAGTAGCCTTTCTTCTTGGTCATTGCTCTGCTGCAGCTGTAATAGTTGATCAAGAGTCCTTTGCTTTGGCAGAAGAAGCTTTGAAGATATGGTCTGAGAAAGCCAAAACTTTCAGGCCTCCACTTCTAGTAGTCATTGGTGATGAAAATTGCGACCCTAAGTCACTTAACTATGCTGTAGGCAAAGGAGCCATTGAATATGAGGATTTTCTTCAGGGTGGTGATCCTGAATATGCATGGAAACCCCCTGAGGATGAGTGGCAGAGTATTTCTTTAGGATACACATCTGGTACCACAGCTAGTCCGAAGGGTGTGGTATTACATCACCGTGGAGCCTATCTCATGTCTCTGAGTGGAGCTCTTATTTGGGGAATGACAGACGGTGCTGTGTATCTTTGGACACTCCCCATGTTTCATTGCAATGGTTGGTGTTACACTTGGACACTTGCAGCTATTTTTGGTACCAACATATGCCTTCGCCAGGTACACCTTTGGCAAAGTTCTGCATTTGTCTGAGTGATTGAAAGTTAAAACAAGTTGGTGTTAACTTCTTATGTCTACTGAATTGAGTGATGTTCTGTACGTGCCTTGTTGATATCTTGTAACTCTAGCTTCAAGTTTGATGCCATTGTTAATTTTTTTTCAAGTAGATGAATACCTCATTAAGCACATCATTGATGATAGAGCTAAACTATAGTGGCATGGTTCAAATATAAAGTTGATGTACTTTGACTAGGATTTCAAAATCATACTTCTAGATTTCTTCAATACGCAGTATTAGTCTTTTCACAGTTTCTTGGTTTGGTAACTGTTAGAAGTTGGAAGTTAGAAAAAAGGGGGGTACTTGATGTGAATATGTCGACTTTATAAAGAAAAAGATTTCTTGATTGGTTGAGAGTTGGCGTGGATATAAAATATAGACGAGGTTAGTAAGCGGCGTTTAGAATAAAAGTGAGTTGCTATGTAGCAAATGCTTTGGAGAAAGGTGATGCTCGATTGATTTCTTACTTGCTTACACTTGAAATGACAATGCCTGTTTGTATATTGTCATCCACAGCCTATGTATAATTCTAGTTACTTAAGATAGTATTTTGAAAATTCTATTACATACTGGAATTTTGCAGCAGGTTCTAATACTTCTACTTGATACAAAATTCACCAATTCAAAGCATAATTTGTAGTTGTTTGAATATGAGTTTTGATAGTGTCTTCGTAAATATGTTTTCAAATTGAATTTTGTCTAGTAATTAAGTTGAATTTGTTTACCTGCCCCATCTATGATAAAATGATATTTATAGTTATATGCTTGGTCTGTGATGATGCATTGGATTTCTTTGTCATTGCAATAGTTTATTTGTTGTGATAAGAGTAGGTTCATCTTCTTTTAAGTTATATTGCTTGACTTCTTGTTTCTGTAGCAGCTATCATTACTTTATTTCCGGTGTTAATTGTACTATTGTTGCTCGCGTTTAGATACTCAAAAGAAAAATCCTTATTTTAAAGCAAGAAGGTATAATAATACCTTTCTTGGTTCTGCCATGGTAGTGCTTTTCTTTTGCCTTTTGACTCCGCTAAGGTGCCATTTCACAATCACTTCGACAGAGTCATCAGTATCATGGAACATGCTCAAATCTTTGATCGTGTAATTGTTTCATTTGCATCCAAGTACTAACTTTCACTTGATTTATTAATGGAATTTGGAGTAATATAAGAAAGATGTTATTCATAATTATTTTCTTCGACGAAATTTGCTTGATGCGTATTTTTTGCTGGCAGTTCTTTTTATATATCATTTACATTTTAGTAACATGGTATCTTCTCCTACAGAGTAGATAGTTGTAGTTACTTCAAATATTATTTAGAAAATCCCATTACTTTAATTTTGCAGCAGGTTCTAGTAGTAACTAGTGATTACATGCTAATTTGAAGTTAATATACATTAATAAAACCAACACAAATAGCAAAGAGCTTGGTTAAAGGAAGAGCTCGGTTTTTAGTTTTATGAGAGAAATAATAAGCAGCAAGTGAGTTTTGCCCACTGAAGTGTGAGTGCGGCTTTTGGACAATTTGACCAGAATATGTGCAATGACAAAACATCCTGTCATTGCATACTTTTGTTGAATACTGTCACGTTAGCAAGTACCGTTGCATACTTTTGTTGAATATTTGTTTACTAGATAGTTGATTGTTATAGACTAAGTCTTACAGATGTCCATCCTGAATTCATTTTCTGTCATATGTTTACTCAGGTAACGGCGAAGGCAGTCTACGAAGCCATTGCCAAGTATAAAGTGACTCATTTTTGTGCAGCACCAGTGGTTCTTAACACAATAATCAATGCCCCACCTGAGGAAACCATACTTCCTCTCCCGCATGTTGTGCATGTGAATACAGCTGGGGCTGCTCCTCCTCCTTCTGTTCTTTCTGGAATGTCTGAACGAGGATTTCGTGTCACACACACTTATGGTCTCTCTGAAACCTATGGCCCCTCCGTCTATTGTGCCTGGAAACCTGAATGGGAATCACTTCCTCCTGAACGCCAAGCCCAGCTCAATGCAAGACAAGGGGTTAGGTACATTGGCTTGGAAAACTTGGAAGTGGTGAACACAAAAACCATGCAACCTGTTCCTGCTGATGGCAAAACTGTAGGTGAGATTGTGATGAGGGGCAATTCTGTGATGAAAGGGTACTTAAAGAACCCTAAAGCTAATGAGGAGACCTTTGCAAATGGATGGTTTCATTCTGGGGATCTTGCTGTGAAACATCCAGATGGGTATATAGAAATTAAAGACAGATCAAAGGACATCATCATCTCTGGCGCTGAAAATATCAGCAGTGTGGAGGTAGAGAACTCTCTTTACTCGCATCCTGCAATACTGGAAGCAGCAGTGGTTGCAAGGGCAGATGAGAAATGGGGTGAGTCTCCTTGTGCTTTTGTCACATTAAAGCCAGGAGTAGATGATAGTAACCAACAACGTATAGCTGAGGATATATTAAGGTTCTGCAAGGCAAAGATGCCTGCTTATTGGGTTCCAAAATCCTTTGTGTTTGGACCCTTACCTAAGACGGCTACTGGGAAGATACAGAAGCACTTACTAAGGGCAAAGGCAAAAGAGATGGGACCTGTTAAGATGAGCAAGTTATAAATGATCATGACGAAAAAAGGTGCCAGTTATTTCAATTTGGGATTAAGATTCTGCTTGCTTGTCAGTCCAAATTCTTATCTATAATATATATATATATATCAGAAAGCTTTTATCTATGTTTCAAAAGTGGTTAATGAGACAGTGTCACTAAGGCATTTTGAAGTCAATAAATCCATTTTTGCTTCAATTATAGCTTACAACATGTTTATTTTTTTTCTTTCTCATTGTGTGATGCAATTTGAGGTCAGGGATAATGTTCAAATAAGTCTTCCACAAACTCCAAGAATGAAGTTCCTGAAAATTGGACTGACAAGTAGTCCAGTATCTCGGCGATCATTTATTATTGGGTTTATGACATTTTATACTCAGACACTAGTTGAAACTTGGCATACAGAAAACACAAATTATGCAACTGCATAAATTAAGGTTGGACACACCGATGATAATCAGATTTAGACAGTGATAAATCTAACAATGGTTACAATTTGAACATTTGCAGCTAAATTATATAACTGCATAAATTAAGGTTGGACTTCCTTTATTCCTATGTTTGTTGGTTCTGTCCAAAAATAAATAAGACTAAACAATACGTTAATATTGGTGAGCCTCGAAAACTTCATGGTTTTATTTGAGGCTACGTGTCTTTTGATACATACAATCTTTATCTCTTTAAAGAAGAGTCGGAACAAAAAAATTTTCGACTTTTCGCGTGGATTTCAATAATGTGTCAGAAGAGAAATGGGGTTTTCAAGACCACCATTTCATCAATACTGCTATATTTACTTTCTTATCTACCATGAATTCTGCCATTTTATTTTATTTTTTAATTTATCAAAAAGATACTGCTGTTTTGTTTTACAGGTTCTAATTTTGTCTTTTTCTATCATTTTAGACATCCTATTTATGCAGTATCATTTTAAATAAGTCTTTTGTATTATAAATATTTTTTATTAGGTCTTTTATTATGAAAAAATAAATCAATTTAGACTTGACCGTTAGTTTCGTACTAACATAGTCAAATGAGATAGCACATTTGTGGTCTTTTTGAATTTTTGAATTATTTTTAATTTTTTAAAAATAAAAAAAATGTCATATATCAAATTGATATTGTGTCACGTGATAATGACAGTGTAACATGACACTCATATTGTCTCGTGTCATTGTCAGGCCACATGTCATGGCATTAATCTTAAATTGGATCTGTATTTTTATTTTGTCTCAATTTAATCTTAATTTTAAAAATTAAACAATTTTGTCTCTCCTTAAATTCAAACAAAATTTAAATTGTATATAAATCTTAACAAATATTTTTATTAAAATTGATATTTTTATTAAATATTTTTAATAAGTTTAATTATATTTATATTTACTTAATCATATAAATGTTAATAATGTTATTTAAATATATTTATAAAGGTTTAAAAAATCAGTGATATAAAATGGTGGTGTGAATTTTTCAAATGATTTAGTTCATTGAACAAATTATTAATGTTAAATTTCACTCTTTTTTTAAAATAAAAAAATTGTAGAAAGTTTTCTTGATTTAAAGATCTTTAATTAAAGATAGTTTCTTCTTTCATGATTTTTCATGAAAAATTTCACTATGACAATTACTAAACAGTTTAGTGATTTAACTGTCGTTAAACTCCTTATCAGGATTCAAAAGGTTTAAATTTTTCACTTTCCTTTATTGCACATGAACAATTCTTATTTTTCACCTCCCGTCGTCGATGCACAATCTTCTTTTTTGAAAAACAGTTTTTACGTTCAATGCCTTTTTTGAACATCTCTAGTCTTCAATCTTTGTCGGACCACCAACATTGTCGTTCTCCGTTTTTGTCAAGGTTACCCACGTTTTTTTGCCAGCCTTATACTCTTACCTACCACCATTGTCATCTCCCACCTTGGATGTATGATTATTTAGATGTATGAGGTCGAGTGTTTTTTTCAATGGACGACCTTTTATTGACCATTTTTGAGTCCAATTCTTCATTGATGTTAATTGGGTTACTTGTCAAAGGTTTTTTAATGTCAAAATTAATTTGATTCAAATAGCAAGACCTACAATTAATATATAACCTACTACAGAACATCTATTTATAGGTTTTGACATTGATTTTTGATTAAAATCAATCTAATTATGATCCAAATATGATTAAGTCTTTAATCGGAATGGTTTTTCAAGTTGATCCATTTTTATCATGACCATTTGATTGCTATGAAGGCTTGACCATCAAATTATCCATTGATCAATCAGACCATATATACCAATGACTATATAAGCAAGATGTTAAACGATTTAAATAGATCAAACATAAACTTGAATCATGGATTGATATGTCAATAAGTATAACGCAGTTAGGTTAAGAGAATACGGTGCAACACATATAAAACGCACCCTCACACAGGATTAAAAATCACATTAAGAAAGACTAACTCAACATAAACTCAACTAAGAAAATATGAAGTTCAGTGTTGATATGATGGTATTATCTTCATCTCTCTCAGTTTCTCCACCCAAAATCTGATACTCTTAAAGGTATCAACATGACCAAAAAAACCATATTCTCTACTCTTGTTCATGCTAGATACATGTTGAAACTTAAACCTTACCACCGCTTGTAGGGCGTCAAAGCAGGTTATTTCCTCCAATACGGTGTTCTGAAGCTCGTATTTCTCCACGATCTCCTTCCAAACGCTACCCTTATCACGCATCAGCTCCACCAAATCAAACCTTTGCGTTTCGTCAAACGCCACAAACTCCACATCGAAAACTTCACACAGCAACTTCCACATGCTCTTCCACGTGAAAACGTCGCCGTTTGTGCAATTGAATGCCTCGTTTTTAGCTTCAGGGGAAACCGCAGCCCACACGTGCTGCTGCGCCAACACTCTGGCGTCGGTCATGTCACAGAAATGCTCCCACGTGTACTTCGTTCCGGGGTACCGAAACGCCAATCCCACGTGGCGACAAATCACAGCGTAGGTTGCTAGCGTAAGCAGGGAGTTGTATATACTCCTGGACGACGCTCCTATTATAATAGAGGAGCGGTGCACTGAGTACGTCAACGACGGCGTGTAGGATGCAAGGAGATCTTCTAGCGCGTAGTAGAAGTTGGGGTAAGGGAGCCTCGCCATGTTCTCGTGAAACGGTGGGTCGTGGGAGATGAGTTTGGTGGAGAGGAGTGGATCGTAAATTGGGCCCATGTAGTGTTTGGTGCCAGTTTGAACTGTTACATGGGCGAGCTTTGAAGATGTGCAAGATTTGAGGGCGCTGAGAACGTTGAGGAGCATGGTTTCGTTGATTCTCACGTTGGCTTCTTCATCTGCACGAACCTGCAAGCTTATCCAGAATAAGTGGGTGACTTCACTCGCAACCGGTGAAAGCTTGGCGCGCGTGTCGGAAGAGTCGACAGCGTCAAAAGTGATGAAATGGTCGACCGTGGAAGGAGGGAACCAACTGGGCGGGGGCCTGCGGGCGGCGCCGTAAACTTTCCATGGGCCTCCGGGACAGCTGGGCTCCTTCAGGGCTTGGGCTAGACTCAGCCCAGCCATCCCTGTGACACCAGCTACTAGTGCCACAAAAGTTTGGGATTCCATCACAGCTGTTCTCCTCACCAGGATAAGATAATTTTGTTTGGTGGCTGTGTGTTTGGAACAGTTATCGGTTGAATTTAAAGAACCAGATCGGGTTGCAACATGAATAATGTTTTTTCTCTATTTTTGGAATGTTGTTCCTAAGTTCATCCAAAAGTAACAAGTTAGATGAAACAAAAATTGGCGTTAACTTGGTTTATGCAGTATTATGATTAAAAGATGTTTGATATAACTGTTCCAACACACAACTCACTCATTGGATAGATGTTTGATATAACTAGACATGAGTGTCTGTATTTCCTTACATTCAACCCTACAAATCCATACAAATCCATAGAAAGAAACACATGGGTCACTCCTTCAATTCTCACCATGAAATAAAACACATCTGGATTTTTATTCTAAAAAAAATATTTAATACCGACCAATCATAAATTACAACATTATCAAAAAATTATCAAAAAAATATTAATTTTTTTTTTTGTTTTTATTCATCCTTAGAAGCGACTAAGCATTTATAGCAAAAACTTACTTACTTACCGTTTTAATAGCACACTTTTGATGTATTTTTAATAAAAAAAAATATTTAACAACTATTTATTGATAAAGATTATACGGTTACTTCGTTTCAAATATTCTTTTAAATATAAATTTAAATAAATCAATAAAATACTAAATAAAATAGTTGTCAATCATGATCCATCTTTAATTGATGGAATGACTCAAAGATAACCACTTGGGTGCGTCGGGCACAAGGCTCCAAATAATTAAGATGCAATTGTAGAAAACCTGTTTATTTCTTTTGTCTAGTTATCTTTATAATATGGCTCTAATAATATCTAATGCATTTAATAAATGTATATTGTTAAAATTAAAATTTAATGATGATTGAGTAACGATAACTACTATATTTATCGTATTGCTTTATTTATATTAAAAAAAGATTAATCGAGTTTATTTGATAAAAAAACTGGGTAGAGAATATTAAAAATGAGTGGTGCTACAAGTGCTTTAATTTTATTTTCAATTCTTTTGTTTTTATTTTTTAATTGCACTAAATATTTTTAAATTTTTATTTGATTTTACTTCTTTCATTTTTGTAATTTATCATTTTTTATAAATAAAGCGTTTTGGTTACGAATAAGATGAAAATTAAAATTAATTTTAATATTATGTATTGTATTTTTCTTTCTTTAAAATATTTATTCGTTGGGTATTTTTATTTATTGTCAACTAAAAACTATTGTAATATATTTTTTATTTTTAAAGTATCAAATATTCAAGTCTCGTATTGATTTTAATTTAAAGTTATATAAATTAAAAATAATAGTGTTAATGTGTGAAATTTAATTGAAGTTGCTCATGGCAAATAAAAAATAGATGTAGTTCATAACATCTTTAAGATAACCTGAATTTATTTTCTCCAATAAAAGCTCATAGTAAAAAAATTTGCTTTTCACCAATTGCATCCATTTTTCAAGTACTTTTGTTACTTTTGTGCGTTATAGGTTTCCAAAATTTTCAATTATATGAAAACCAGATTTCCAAATTGAAAAGCATTACCAACGACTACAAAAGGAAATAAATGTAATATTTAGTTTATATATATATATAGGGGTTTGTTAACACGCGTACGCCTGTTTTTTCAGTTTGTACGTTACCGGATTATAATAGACAAAAATATCCTCATTTATCATGGATTCTAAGTTTTAAGATAAAGGATATTTAAATAATTTTTATTCTCAAAATTAAAAAAAAAAAAAAACGAAACCCCCAAACTCTTATTCACCTCCCTCATTCCTCTCAACCCTTTCTCTTTCATNTCTCTCACTCCAACATTTTCTCTGTCATTCCTATTGCCCCAATTGAAACAAAAAAATCATAAACTTTTGCCTAACCCTTGTCCTTTTTCCTTTACACAAAGTGTTTCTTTTTCCTTTCTCTGTTGGTATGGGCCAACATTTTCTCTGTCATTCCTATTGCCCCAATTGAAAAAAAAAATCATAAACCCTTGCCTAACCCTTGTCCTTTTTCCTTTACACAAAGTGTTTCTTTTTCCTTTTTCTGTTGGTATGGGATACATGATGTAAGATTACAACCTAGAATTGAAAGAATTGTACTCCTAGGGAATTCTTCTATACCTATTTCTTTAATTTCCTTATGTCATTTTTTTATCATTGAATCAACTTCTACAGGCGTTTAGAATAAACTTTAACCATTGTGCAAGATAAAAAACAGTAAAATCATTTTTTACCTTTGAGATTTGGGAAGAGTAACATAAAATGACAAAGTTTATATTCATTTTACACATTAATAAATATAAAATGATTATAAAAGAGTAAACTTTTTCAATTTTTAAAAAATATCTCTGATTCAAATTGCTACCATCATCTTCAATCGGGTTGAGATGAGAGAAAAAATGTTGGAATGATGACAGAGAAAATGTTGAGATGAGAGAGAAAATATCTCTGATGACAAAGGGTTTCTGATTTTTTTTTTCAATTGGGGCAACAGTAGGGATGACAGAGAAAATGTTGGAGTGAGAGAGATGACAGAGAAAATGTTGGAGTGAGAGAGATGACAGAGAAAGGGTTGAGAGGAATGAGGGAGGTGAGTAAGGGTTTGGGGGTTTCTTTTTTTTTTCTTTTTTAGTTTTGAGAATGAAAATTATTTAAATATCCTTAACCTTAAAACTTAGAATCCATGATAAATGAGGGTATTTTTGTCTATTATAATCCGGTACACATTGTTAAAACGTACCAACTGAAAAACAGGCGTACGCGTATTTTTCTGACTTATGTTGTCTTACATACTCATTGACAATAAGTTTCACCTACCACACACATTGTTAGTTCATTAACGCCTTAGATCAAGGTAAAGCCCCTAAGCTAGGATCTCATGCTCCTCACACCACATACTCCACCATTTTCTACTTTAGATTGAATGATTATTATAGCGTCTTGATAACTCCCAATACAAAATTCACAATAAACATGTATAACATTCATAATAAACCATTTTAACAAACAAAAGATAAAAAAACACAAAGTATTAGAAAAACACAAAAAACCACACTGACGTTTATATCAACACTCAACACAAAAGCCCTCATAAAAGGGAACACTTGTAAGAACCTAAAAATATTATCCTTTTATAACTGGTAGTCTGACCTAAGTAGTGAGACTCAAATATTTTAATGTTAAAAAATTCAAAGTATAAATAGATATCATATAAAACGAGTTTCATTCTCTTGAGTCGCACGTCTCTTTATAAATTTTCCTTTAAAGCTTTTACTTCTTTATAAATTTTCTTCTGCTGGATCACCTGTTTGAAGATTAGAGGATGTCAGAGCGATTACTACGACAAAGTCTTCAAGTTTATCCAAAATAGTAAGTTAGTTTATGATATTTTATCTAGTTTTCACTTTTTCTAATGCATGTGAACAATTTTTCATTGCATGTATCTTATTATTATTATTATTATATTTGTATTACTATTATAGTTAATTTTGGATGACTATAATAGTTTATGTATGCTTGAACTATTTTAGTTTTATTAAACATGTGATTAATTCTATAGCACTGTTAATACTATTGAAAATTTCGGATATTATTATTAATGTTTTTAATTGAATAAATTAGTATAATATTATATTTACATGTGAATGCAACGAAATGGTTAACGGTTGAAGGAGGGAACCAACTGGGCTTCCGTAAAGTTTCCATGGGCCTCCAGGACAATTGGGCTGCTTCAGGACTTGGGCTAGACTCAGTCCAGTGACACCAACTAGCAACGGCACATTAGCTTGTGGTTCCATTACAACCTCGAAAGTCAGAACAACGTGGGTCGTAGGAGGAACAGAGACAAAATTAGTACTAAATTTCCATGTTGTGTTTATTTGATGATATTTACTGGTTAGTTTTGCAAACATTGTTTGACACGATGCTCAAAATATTTGCATGCACCAATCCAAGTGCTACGTCTGTATAGACAGGACCCTGAGTCATCCTTTTACCACTATTTTAATTTCTTAATTTCCATATTCCATTATATTAAAACTTTTCTACTTTCTGTCTTTTTAAATCAAATTGAATTAAAATTAATTTACTAAAAACTACTAAACTTCATAATAATAATTTATTATAATTTGAGATGTCTAATGATATGAGTCCTCAATTATCATTTTATTAATATTTTAAAAATACAACTTGTTAATTAAAGTTTAATAACGAATTGATTTTAATATTTTTAAAATTTGAAATTTAAACTGAATCAACACAATTAGGAACAGGTTTAATAGTTTCAGAAAAATTGCATCCAATTACACCAAAATATAAAAACCTGTTTAAAAACTGCATACTTTTGTCATTAAATGAAATAAACACCAATTTTATGCTGATTTCCTTTTATAATTTAATAAAAAACTATTTGATTTTATAGAAATAAAAATAACAAAGCATGTATTACAAATTTAAATAAATCATTAGATTCAGTTGACTTAATTCAGATTAAATTTACTTAAAACTAAAACTTTAACTGTTTGTTTAGATGAGGTAATTCTAAAAAGCAATTCAGTAAATCTAAAATTATTTGAGTAGTTTGGATGAAAATATTAAAACAAATTAAAATTTAAAATTTTTTAGTAAATGAATGAAAATTTCACATCTAGTAATATTTACAAGACACGTAGTACATACACATATAATTTAACTAATATGTCTTTTAGGTTTAATTTTAAAATTTTATATTTTAAAATAAATATTTTGAGAGGACATTTTATTTTAGAAGAAAAATTCAATTTCTTTATTTAAACAAGAACAAAATATTTTAATTGTTATATACTTAAATAAAACATTCAAATAATTGGTAAATCAATATAATTAGTTTAAATTCTAAAGTTGATCCAAATCAATAAGATATTAAACTATTTAATATTTTTAATTATCTTAGATAATCTGTTTTATTGGATTTGATAGACTTCTGCGATAAAGGTTAAATAACTCTGTTTACTAATACTTACAAATATTTATTACTTATCAATTTAAATTACAGAAAATAAATACTTGTCCTATACTATATAACTTAAAATACTAGTTAAATATATAAACAAATATAAAAGATAAAAGATGTAAAATGTATATATTAATTTCATATTATGATATGAAAGTATATATTTTGTGAGTTAGTTTTTAAAAATATAATCCAAACTGGCGTGGTGGTTTTTCTTTTATCTCAAGCAAACGGATCAAATACAACCTGCAATAGAGAATTGTGAATTTTGTATTTGTTACCTCATTATGTCGTGTGTAACGTTGGGACCTAAAAGAGAAGAGTAGTCGAACCTAGTCCTTCTCTCGTGTTGGAAATTCCCTGTTTAATCTAACGACTTGACTCACACGATACGCTCTTTGATCCTTCCTTCCTTCGTTCTTTGCAAGAGAGAGAGTTTGATTCATCGCCTGCAAGAAGCGTGTGGCACTGGCATTCCTTCTCGGAGAAGATGACCATCGACTTAGATTCCATCGCTCGCAAAGTCGACGTTGATAATCGCATTCCCCTCCGCTATTACTATCGGATTGCCGATAACCTCCTCAAGCAGGTGAATCGCTCCTTCTATTTCCATTCTAAATGCTTTTCGTTCATCCTTCATTACATTAGGGCTTTGCAAGATTATCGTTGCCCGAAATTTCTCAAACCGCAATAGGATCCTTTGGTTTATTTGTTTCTAGAAACTCTCCATCGGCGTTTCGCTACCTACAATTAACGAATTTCTGTGCGGAGGAAACTTCAATCCTCGCGGCACCTCGTGTTTGTGACCGTGTGTCAAATTCTTGCTATTTAGGATCAGTTTAACAGGCTCGTTTCTAGCCCTAGTTATCCATCAACGATACATTACTTAATTAAGATGTGTTTATGTGACCAGAACTTCATCATCTTGTAGCTTGTCTCATCAAACTGTTATAAAATCGATATAAAATTATAGAGCAAAAAATGAATAATGACAAATCACGGTGAGATGTGCAAGTTAGTGGCAGAGATGGAATTGAGTATGTTGCGTGAGTGCTTGTGCTTTGTTTGGTGCCCTAGTATACAATATCGAAACTGTTTAGGAATACCTGTGGTTTGCTAACTTCGTTATTGTACCCTGCTATAGAACTAGTTCTGAGTTTTGTGTGGAAGTAGAACAATTTGAACTTTGTTGTATTACGTTGCTACTGTCGTGATTAATGAATTTTGTTCTGTCTACAGGCAAGTATCTACAGGGAGGAGAATAATGTGGTTGACTTGTACATCATACTCGTTAGATTTTTAAGGTAAAATATGGAAGTTTCTTGGATTCTCATTACGGTGGACTTGTTATATTGCAGTTAATTTGAGTTAACATTTTCATTTTTTCCCTCACTTCCAATTTTTGATAATCTTTTTTCAAGTTTGGTTTCTGAAACTATACCATATCATCGAGATTATCATGCCTCGCTGCCCAATGAAAGAGCAGCTTATAAGAAGGTGAGAAATTGCCATGCCACATTTTAGGGTATATTTGTGGGTGTTTGTTTTAGTTTTTTATTCCTATATTTGATTTTGGTCTTGTTATCCTTGTCTATCGTTTTTCCATTACAGAGATCACGACCTGTATTGGATGAGCTTGAATCTTTGAAGCCTGAGTTTAAACGCCGGGTGGAAAAATTAAAAGACTTGCATGTAAAAGCTTCATTGCCCGAGGAAAATGGCTTCAATAAGGCTTTGCAGAGTTCTCTTAATTCATCTTTGGAGTGGCCGGTTGTCAATAAAAGTAATAACTTGAGCTTGGATTTTAAACAGGTGAGGACTTATAATATTTTAGTATAATATCAGGATACTGAAAATTCTCAATCTATTTGCATCTGTGCCATGGTATCTTAACTAGCTTCAACACCAAATGCTTTAAAAAATTTGTTTTAGAATTTTCTTATTGATTACTTGTACCATTTTTTTTGTGTTAATGGGCTTGAGTTCTGTTCAGATTGTTTATTATTGTCAATTCTTTTTTTCCCGACATATCTGCAGCCTTCTGGTTTCGGTTCACACTCTTCATGGAATTATAATAGTATGTCATCATCAGATTCCAGGCTTATTGATAAGCAGTTTCAGAAACTGTAAGTTTTTCTACCTATTCATATTCTACTATTTTGGCATATCTACAATTTACACTTATTTTACTAATAGGAGCAAATTAATTTTATGAGTGAATGCTTTTGGGTTTTGGTCATTCTGGGACATGGCTATGAAAATTTTGAATTGTGATTGCTTTTCTTTTTTTGCTTCCATTTTTGTCTGCAGTTGATTTTTCTTTTGTGCATTTATACGTATAACTGGGTTTAATATTGCGGGCTAAATAGCAGACACTCCTTCCTGTCTGCGTCTCCCCAATTCCCACCAAGCTTCTATTTTTGTCTGCAACTGATTTTTCTTTTGTGCATTTATGTAGAATTTTATAAATGGATGTAATATTACAGGCTTAATAGCTGACACTCCTTCCTGTCTAATTCTCCCCATTCCCTCAAAAAAGGTAAAGAATAAGCATGCAAGATAATGAATAAGGGTGTTTTGTTTTTAACAATTTTCTCATGTTATAGGTTGGCATAAGATATTATTTTTACTGCTTCCATATCTTACTGGATCAAATTCTAATGATTTATTCGTGTGTTACGATTGGTTAAATGCCATTTCAATTACTTGTGCGATTTTCATTCAGCACATTTTAGTATGTAGCACACTTATGTTTTTCAGTGGGATATACGTTTCCTATTATCCTTGTGATTTGAGGAGCTTCTTGAACATTTTCACGATATTTCAAAAGAAAAGAAGGTTGCAATATTGAAATAAGAATTGTGATTATTATTCTTTTGACGGCGCAGATCTCTTAGTCTACCTGCTCCAAATAAGGAGACCTTGTCCAGACACTCATTTTTAGGACCAAATGGCCTTCGGGGCCAATGGCTTGGACCTAGTACAGAAATAAAGGTATAAGAAACGTGACTTTCTTTTGCTGCCTTAGCGTGTCATATTTGTTGAAATATAGGGTTTTAGACATAGAGGGGGCAAACAACAGAATAGATATTGAATACTCTGTAAGGTGTGATGGTATGTATTACAAAGCATATCTGTTATAAGTCTAATCCTTATTTACACTATTACAGGATTCAGTGCTAGTTGAATGAGGAAATAAAAATATAAGGAAACATTGGGAATCAATCTAAGGAGATAGTCTAAGATACAGTAAAGATATGATATTATTTTCATATATTCTGTCAATATTGATATTGGACATTGTGCAGGTTCAATATCCAAGCAGTGATCTCACAGAAGTGAATGATTCAAGGTTTGACATTCGTATCCTAATTTGAAATCGTGTTCCATGTCCTTTTTATGTTTCATGTTCGTGAATTTTTGCTGTTCAAATAGCACAATTTTCATGTTTTTACTATTTATTATTTGTGCTTTTGTAGTCAATTATAGTTAAAATTATTCTTTTAAAACTGTTATTTCTTCTCTTTGTTTGATATTTTTTCTCATTGTGAGTTTGTAATGGCATCTGACTGTGAAATATGCTGAAATTTGAATGCCAAATATTGTTCTCAGGCGTGCTGTGTTTAGTTTTGTCACTCTAAAATATAAAAAATCCCACACACTTACGTTTTTTGTCGTTCACACTGATAGCTTGAATCCGACTGGGCTGTATGACATTGTGGCTATTAAAGATGGTGATCAAGGACCAGTTACATCCACCATGGACGCAGTTCTCTCCTTGGATGATGGAAGATGGTTGCATCCTTCCGTTGAGTCTGGTTCTTCTGTCGTAACTGAATCAAGGGAAGACCCCTTACAATCGCTCAACATCAAGCAACCTTTGCCACCTCCTGTTCTTGCGCAGGTGCACCCAGAATGTGCCCATATTCCTCCTTCAAAAGTTGCAGATCCAAGACCGGGACCAGCTAAATCTTCCCATGATTCTGGACTGGGTCCAACAACATATCAACACCTACATATTGTAAGCCTGTTTTAGTTTTGTAGTTGAAGTGTGACTTATATCTTGGATTTTGTTGGTCATTTATCATGACTTCTTATTTGTGTGAGCTTTGATTCTTCTAGTTCTTGTACTCTGTGAAAGTTATAATACCTTCATTCTGTGTTGCAGCCTGTCAAAATGATGGAAGATTTTTTGAGATTAGCTTCTCAGAACACACGGAAGAACTTAGAGACATGTGGTGTTCTTGCAGGGTCCTTGGTAAGAGATATTGTTATTCTGTGTGCTTCCAAGTTTCAGAAAATCTCTTGGGATGATGATTTTAACATTTTTTGTACTTGCAATTTGAATGTCTCTAGAAAAACAGGGTATTTCATATCACGACACTTATAATCCCAAAGCAGGAATCAACCTCAGACTCGGTAAGTTAATGTTATGTTTTTCTTTTTTAAATTTATTTTACAAGCTATTAAACTCCATCCATTGTATTTCCATGGTCAAAAAGCTTCACTTTTTGCATTTATCTTACTCCAACTATATCCTGACAGACAAAATATAACATTAATATTGCTGTGAGGTTGTGTTGCACAGATGTGGTGATTTGTGAATCCTGCATGATTGGTAATTATTTTTATCTGAGATAATTTCGTAACATTTGAGTTGAAAAGCTGCTTCAACCTCCAATGTTAATTGTAAATTAGAATTATTAGCCCTTATTTAAACAACAAACAACCAGTTCTTTAGTCAATTTTAGTTAGTTACCTTGGACTTTTAATGATTGTACGTGAAGAATGATAGGAAGAAAGTCTGGTTATTGTATGGGCTGGATGGGAAATACTAAAGCTAATAACCTGCATATCATAGCAGACTGCCTATATAGCAGGAAAAAGGATGAGAAGGGTATATGGTTGGTTGAGTTGGGCTAAATGCAAGGAAAAGGTAAAGAATTTAGCTTGGCATAATTTGATTGATGAATTGGGCCTCAGGGCAGTGAGGAAGCAAACACTGTTTTACGGTGTTTCTATTACATATTTTATGTTTGAGGGAGTGGATGCTTTCTAGTGGTTGTGATGTCTGTGATTGGGGTTTATGTCAATTTTTATATGAAATACCTGGGTTTCTATGAGATTGTAAAATGCCATACTGATTGTACTCATTACAAATGAAAAGGTATAACTCATTTCCACAGTGTATATAAATGCATAAACTCCAAATGTCATTTCAGTGCCCGGGATTTTAAAAATCCTTCATTAGTATCTGAGTTTTGAAAATATCATTTACTTTAGTCTTTGTTGGTGCAAAACGACACTGGAAAATAAAGTAGAAGACTAAGTTTAATTACTTTTTTTCAAGCTGAAGGGCTGACAGTTTATATTAAAAAATTTTATTACTAAAATGCCTAACTTGCGCAATCTTGAGAATCAGTTTAATATTTCTAGTGTATTATTATATGCGGCACATTATCAAGTATTCATTCTATTTAGTAGATACAAAGAACTGTTATTTTCACAGTTATCGAAGTTTTTCTTCTACTGTCTGATTTTTATTCAGTAATGGTGCATCTAATTGAATTTTAATATCCAGTGTTCAACTTTGAACGAAGAAGAAATATTTGAAGTTCAAGACAGCTTATCACTCTTTCCTTTAGGTTGGATACATGTAAGTGCCCCCATTACTCCCGGCTGTTGCTTATTCATTCTTTTAGTTATATCCATGTGTAAATATTATTTTACCCTGGACGGTGACAGCAAAAAAAACTTTATGTGAAGCATTGACTTTTCTGATATTGTATCTCCAGAATTCAAGGCTTCTGATTTCAATTAAAAGTAGTTGCCAAAGAAATTTTTGTTGCTGTCATGCTTAGAGTAGTAAGGATAAGAATTACTCATCAATTTTGATAGAGACTTGGAATTAAATTGGTTACACTAAAATGATTAATTAATTTACTTTATTCAGTAATTTCAATATGATTAATATTACACAGATGACAAAAAAGTCCAGAATTTTGGCAGTTTGTGGGGGGTTATTTGATAAAATAAAGTGGTGGGAGTAGGGACCTCGTGCAAGAGTTAGCAGGCATGCCAATTGCTAAATCATTCGGTGAACGCTTCTGGCAAAATAATTCTGCCTGTTACGTTTTTGCTTTAAATTTTGCTTTGAGGAAAGCAGAAAAACATAATGCACTTGGTGCCGCAGATTAGTAGTGGTAAGAATTAAAGGATGAAATCCATCTTTTTCATTCTCTTTACCTGCTGGGACTTTGGTTGATATAAGATATTTAATAGGAAAATGAATAAATAGTCAAAACTGTATCTTACTATTTGGTTCTTGGCAAAGATTTTTCTCTTTCTTTTTTGTTGCAGTTGCTACACCCTTTCAAATCTTTTATCTGTATTCTAAAGATGACCTTAAGCTATTAACTGATGTTTTGATGAGTGCGTCAATAATATTAATATGATTGAAGATAGCAAGCCTTCTAATTTCAAGCAGACTATATTAGTGTCCTTCTGTAGCTCTTACCTTCTGTTTTTCTTTAACCCATTTTAAGTTTGCAAATTTTAAGTTTCAGTATTTATCTTATTTTTTTCGATTTTTCAGACACATCCATCACAAACTTGTTTCATGTCTTCAGTGGATCTACACACTCATTACTCATACCAGGTAATAGATGCCACTGTAATTTCAATTTCCTGGTTTTTCACATATTAAGCTGGTAAACAGTTGTTATATAGCCCTCTATGTTTGACTACGGGGCTTAGACAAGAAACGGTGGCCGTAATGCTAGATAGTTGATTTCTTGTTATGGTGATGTTTGTGTAATTTTTAGAAGATGCAAGAGATTTGATGATGTCATGCACTTTAACCTAATTTGCATGAGAGTTTAGGGTATAATGTATGAAGGAAAACGGCCTAATAACTTGGATTATGTTAGTAAAGCGACTGGAGTACAAGCTTTATTTTCTAAATTTAATAGAAGAATTTGGAACAATGAGCAAGTGTACATATATTTCCTTCTAATTGTACCTAGCTGTATATTTGTGGCTTCGTTTCAGATCATGTTACCAGAGGCAATTGCTATTGTCATGGCCCCTACAGATACTACTAGGTAAGTTTTACTAGCAATTGTGTATTTTTTTCATTATCTTTGCAGATTAAACTAGGAAGCAATTGTGTATTTTGTCATTATCATTGCCAGATTAAGCAAGGAAATATATGCATAACCCTGATTAGATTCGGAGTGTTGACCGTTATTTTACATAACTTTTTTCCAAAGAACATGTCAGACACTTTAAATCCAATCACAAGATCTTAAATTGGAATAGGGAATGATTTATTTCTTTTTCTAGTGATTGATGGAGTAAAGATCAAAAGAATATGCATGAATTTAATGAATGATTTCTTTTTCTTATCTAATTTACTTAATTCTTTCCCCATGTTGTGTGTTGCTTGTCATGGGCTTTTAATTCATAGGTCATCAAGGATGTGCACTTTTACTGGTCTAACCATTGCAGTATAAAAACGATAGGGTTATTAGATGAATCCACGGAAAATATATGTTAAAAAGTTGTAAGTATAATTATCTCATAGGTTGCTACTACCCAAGTTTTCCCGTACCCCAAGTCCCAGTCTTGTAGTTGAACCAATTGTCTTAATTCTACTGTTTTTTTATAAAGATTTTGCCTTCATTCTGTCTTCTAGGAAGTTTTCATTTCGTAATAAAATGTCTTTGGCATGTAGACTGACTGATACCTGCTTATTGAAACTATTTGAAGTTTGTCTATCTGCAGGGGTTTACCTTTGATATGCAAATGAGAAGTCTAATGCCCTATTTCAATATGGACATAATATTATAAGCTAGTTTATTTAAGAAGAGATGATTTTGATTTATTTTACTTTGCCACTAATAAGAATTATACATTTATTTTGGCACTGCAGTCCACATGGCATATTTCATCTATCTGATCCAGGTGGTGTTTCTGTAATTCGTAACTGTCAACAACGTGGATTTCATCCCCACGAAGAGCCTACGGATGGAAGTCCAATATATGAACATTGTTCTCATGTCTATATGAACGCTAACTTGAGGTTCAATGTTGTTGACCTTCGAGAGCGATGATTGATTGAGAGTGATGAACGTCTGTAGACAGGTTACAAGAATGGTGATTTACTGCATCTTTTCTATCAGATCGCAATGGTATAGGTGGATTCTTTTGTATTTATGAATTGAGAAGAAAATTATTAATCGCCAATCCCTCGATTTTGTATTATATCTGTGAACTTGTGTATATGTTACTTTATACTAGGTGAAGGAAATTAGAAATGTAACTAAATTACTTCCCCAAATACACAATAGTTGTTGGCGCTTTCACTTTGGTACTACCATTAAAAATAGAACATTAAATTGTAATTTGAGTTTTAAACTTCATATTAATTATAAATTTCACAATATTATTTCATTTTAGTGAAAATTGAGGTGAGGTTTTTGGTTTGATTTACATTTTGCATAATTTTCACTCTCTTCAAATTTAACTCAATAAAGGAAAGGGTTATTACTTGATTTTAGGGTAAATAGTTGGTTTAACAATTGTTGTTTTGTTTATAATATAATAAAAAATGAAAAATTACAGTTCTATACTAATTTTATCTAAGTTACTGTTAATACGCATTTATCTATCCGTAGAAAAAGTCTCTCTTTTTGTTTTGTAATTGGTTTTTCAATTCTAATATATAAATATTTTCACTTGAATAATTATTAAATATCAAACATATATTCAATTATATTAATTATTAATGATAAAATTTAAACACATTTAATATAATTAAAATTATTGTACTAACATTGAAATTTATTTTATTTAATTGAAAATAAAATATTTAAAAATTTATTATACTGTTTATTTTAATTTTAATTAAATCACTTTTTAAATTAATTATTTGGACACTAAAATAAAATATTTTATTTTTAACTCTTATTTGTTCACTTAAGAGAATATAATCTTTATAGGTGCAGACTATCGTTTGTAATAGACAGGCTAAATAACAAAAAGTAATAATTTTAAATTTTAGTTAAAAATTGTAGAAGGAGAAATAAAATTAGATTTAATTACGTTTTCCCATTTAATTTGGGTTATTTTAATTTTAATTACCCAAATTTAGAAAAGTTCGTTTGGTTCCTTAAAATTGAAAAACTATAATCTTAATTCTAAACATTAAATTGAAAAGTTCTTTTAATTTTGCGGAACTTAACATCCTTAAAGATTTAGAAAAATTAAAACCATAATTACTTAGAATTTCAAGATTAAAAAAGGTAGTTAAACCTAATAATTACAAATTTACATAACAAACTACCGAAATTCCCTTATACTATGTGACTTAGGAAGAAATTTCGGAAAAGGTTAAAGAGTTATTTACAAGGGCTCTTTTTTTCTGTACTTCCATATTTTCTTTTTGCACTTCCATATTTTCTCTATACATCTTCATAGGCTAGGTGAAAAAACATTTTTGTCCTTATCATCTTTTTCTATCTCCGTTTGCTACCGTGTTGCACCGTAACCCTGCCGCATTTGACCCATGTTCTCTATTAATAGAACCTCCTTTGTTTTATCTAAAGAGTGTTTCTCCTTGCATTTCCAAGAGTTCTTACTACACCTCCAAGTGAACAAATCTATCCCTCAGTAAATGACGAAGAAAACAAAAAGAAAAGATAAGTAAATAGTAATTACTGCTTACCTTCTTCGTGGAAGAGAATCAGGTATAGGCTTTTTAATATGGTTAAAGTTGATTTCTCTACATTTCTAAGCTTAAGAAACAAATCAAATGTTGAAATTTGTTTTAAAATTCACGGATTTGGAAATCTGATTAGAAAAAATCAAAATAAGTATCTAATATATTATAAATTAGTCTTTATCTCTAATCGATATACGACTTTTAACGTTAAATTAATCAAATTTTATTTGTAAAACATGCATAATTCATCCGGTTTCACAATCCCCGACTAAGATTTCAGCAGATAGAAGATATTAAATGATATCGTTTTTAGATAAGAAAGTTCTACATGTAATATTTTTTAACAAGACAATTCCACTCCACTACTATGATTTACACGGTAACACTAGACATTTGTTTTTGTCTCAAAATGTAACACAGTAACTATTGTAATTCAATGGGAAAATGCTAAAAATCAAATGTCACACAGCAATTGATTGAGGTGTTCTGTTACAGTTGCAGGATTTCTGCAACGAAGTCATCAACCAAAGAATCAAATATTTGGTCTTCAAGCACTGCACCAAGTTGAAAAGTATCAACCTCAAAATCTAGCCATTGTCCATATTGGATGCTCATGTCCCTATCTACCAGTTCATCCACCATTGAGTCCCCCATATCTCTCCAACTTGAAATTTCCTTCCACACTTCCTTTGCCAACCATTCATTTCTTCTCACCATTGCAACCCCTTTTGCCCACATTTTGTAACCTCCACCAACATAACGCCTGCATCTCAAGTCCAAGCACTCACTCACACAATCAAATATAACTTTCCTTCTTATTCTGCACTCACCACCATCACTCTCTAACCTTCCCCTTCGATTTTCCAACTGGTTGAACAGATGAGGGTTCACAATCTCACGAGCTCTGCCAAGAGAAAAGTCCATGTACATCAACTCCACATTACACAATATATCATTTACATACTCTAACTCCCATGTGCTTGATTGTCCAATCTTCATTTGGGAACATGTACTTGATTGTTTCCTTAGCATGGTCCAAGCTGATGCTGAATCAAACAAGTCTCTATAGCCATTTCCTGAGCCCACAACTTGCTTCCTGAAAGTAGATACTGTCAGTAGTGATCACGGCCATGTATGTACCTTTTAGTTTTCAAAATTGTTTGATAGAATAGTTCTACAAATCTCACATTCAAAATCTATTTTGTTTTGGAAATTGTTTCTAAAGCAAGTGTTTTAAAAAATAAATTAGATGTTTTTTTCTTCTTCTATCTTCATCTTGTTCAACATATCCCTCAATTTCACACTGTTAGATGTGTCCTACACGCTGTTTACCAGTTGTTTGAACAGCTTTGTTAGATTTTATTTCTAAAACCAAAGACAGTTATGTTCTTCTGACTCATAAATGTCTAATTTTAGAAGAAATAATATATTGTCTATGCTCAAGCAGAAGCATGATGCCACTTTTACCTCCTTTTTTGGTCTTCAGAACTGGAAGCATTCGCGCTGAATGGAGATTCACAGCTTTCAGTGGAAAAAGAAGGATCAAGAACAGATATTGGACTCGGCTGTCCTGAACTGAATAACCCTGCTTCCATAGGATTCATCTCACACTCCTCCATCTTATCAAGCTGTAAAATATGTTGAGTTGATTAACGTTCAATGGTTATCATAAGGAATATTATGCCTCCTACCAAAGTTAGGCTGATTCTACAATACAATGCTATTGATTCTTTCAATTGTATTGTATTACTTTTTTTTCATATTTTACTTTAACACCCCAAATTCATTTCCACATTAACTGCATAAAAAGTTGTCATTTGTGATTTGAATTAACTAAAAAGGGACCATAGCGAGACCCCAACAACCTTTTTCTTCTTAGGAAATGGAGAATTAACTTCCAAATTTAACCATAATGTAAGCAAGCCTAACTTCTCAAAGTTGGAAATTTAACTAGAGTCTTGCCATTATGTATTCATGATAGGAAAATGATAAGAACAACAAATGCTAAAATATTCTCACATACCCGAAGCCTATGCTGGGATGATAGTTCTGGAAGACAGGTGCGGTTACTGAATAATTTATCAGTCGACATCATGTCTTGATCTTTCTTCTGTTGCAACACTGGAAAGAGGTTAAGTGAATTAAGGGTGGGTGACCCTGCAACTTTTGGTGCAGTGCTGGAGGGTGACCTTGCTTTGAGAGAGTCATCACAAGAGTTCCCAATTCCATATGTTAACTCCCTCAACTTCTGATCCAAAAGAATACCCAAGGCATCACCACCAACTGCACTGTATCCTACAGGAGACCTTGCATTATCAGTTTCAGTATCAACCAACACTCTTCTAATATGCTGATCCAAGGAATTTAGGCCAGATGTCTCAAAACCAGAATTGTTTCTTGTCAAGGGCATGGTAAATGTGAAGGAAACTACATCCATGTCTTTCTTTTTTACTTCTTCAGCCTCACCATGGTATTTATTACTAACTACATTAGACTGAACAGGCTTCTGTGATTTGTCGATGAATAAATTATCAACAACCCTATCATTCCAGTCCCTGTCTGTAGACCTCTTCTTCCTTGGGAAATTGTTTGTACGAGTATACAAGACTTCCTTTTCACTGTCTGAAACACTCGTTGATGGTTTTTTGGGCCCAGCTTTAGATTTTGCAACGGATTTATTACTAGAGCTTCTATGTCGTCCACTAGAAGAATCCCCAGTGACAACTTTTCTACCTTGTGAATTGGAAACCAATGGCTTTGATGGTAGTTTGTCTTTATCCATTGGACAATTCTGTTTCTGATTATTCTGCCTGAGAACACCAGAAGCATCTTGACCAGAGGATTTCATGTGCAGACCTTTTTGAACATTAGCCTTCAGAGGCTTCTGGGAGTTTTTAGTGTCACATTGCTCTCTCTGCTCCACTAAGCTTTTTCCACTACTAAAACTCAAGCCTTCCCTTCTTTGAACATTCACTTTTGCTTGGATTGCAAGTGATATAGATTTCCCTTTATTTTTTGAATAACAATGTTCATCTACTTGAGTAGATGATCTGATAGGTGTATCCACAACTCCATTCCAACTTTTGTTCAAAGATTCTCCTTTTAGATATTTGGCATCGTTAGACTCAGTCAACCTATGAGAAGTTTCAGAAAGCCTACTAGTTCTAAGAGGGGTTTCTCTTTTTCCTTTTGTATCTCTAACTCTAGAGGTCTCTGAAGATGAACTAATTAGTTGTCCCTTTTGTGAAGCCTCCACTTTTTCTTTAAGGTCTCTGACCCTCAATGATACTGTTGATGATGTTACCAGAGGTGCTTTAGCCTTTGTAGCAGCTTGGCGTCCAGGTTCAATAATTCTTGCTGCAGCTTCCATTATGTATGTGGCATTATTTGATGGAACAAAGCCAGGATTCTTAATTGGGGACAAAAGTTTATGGTGAGTAAGGGGAATAGATTTAGCTGATTTGGGAGGCATTACTTCTGTTTGAAACTTTTCAATGGGCCTGCTACGGGTCTGTAGAGGCTTCTCCATGAAGTTCCTAGAGGTTCCCTCAGCTTTTTCAACCAACTTTCCAGAATATAGAATCTGATGATCATGAAGATGATTGAGATTTTTCCTCCAGTACTGCACATCTTGAATGCATTGGCTGTCAAAATATGGGGTAGAATATGGATCAGAAAAACTAGAAGACGGCAATGAATCCAATCCCATAAGCCTGGCAACTACACCAGGGGCCCTGGTTCCACATGCTTCAGAATCTATAACAGATGTAGCACAGCTATGGTCACCACTATCTCTAATACTTCCCCCTATTCCAATTTCATCATCTTCGTCCACCTGAAAGGATTAAACAAGTAACAGCTAAAGCTTCATCACAAATTATATAAAATAATATTTTGGAGCACAGTTTATAGTGATACCAGATAGGGAAGCATCGTTGCCAAGTTGCCATCAACTTTTCTTCTTTGTTTCAAGGACTCTGCCAATTGTGAAGATAAAAGAGACCAAAAGCAAAACACAATCAGTTATAGACTGATAAATTTATATACAAGTACAAAAATCGACAAGAGACATAAACCATTCATCAAATTTTGAGGTACCCGGCGTGGTTGAAAATAATTTCTTCCGTGATTTTGAGGTCCAGTCAAACATGTGGAAAAAGCCACCTTCATCTTTTGCTCCTTCTTTTTGAACTCTCATTTTCAAAGCAGAATTTAATAAACCTTCAAGCTAAACGATGAAACAAAAAGAAAGGTGAATGCTGTTAGTCGAAATAGATGTTATATAGGGGAAAGGAGGAAATCGTTTATTCAATTGTCTGAGTAGCAAAATAAACAATTAATAAAGAGGCATTGAAGAACAGAATACATTCCTTGAGTTTCCATTCCATTCCATCCTAGAAATTCAATGATCCAAACATTGACAGTTACTGCTATTTCATTCTTCCAAACGTAGAATGACTTACTAGGAAAGCATGATTCAATCTCAATAGCAACACACAGGATAACTGGCTGAATTAATCGATTATCAACTAATGCAATCCAAAGCAAATCATTACATAAAAAGAAAATGACCAAAATTTCAGATGATCATCTCGAAGTTTCTTTCGAAGGTAGAACAACAGGACGCGATGCTAGAGTCAAAACAATGAATTTTTTTTTTTTTACTTCTCGGACAATAGAATCTCACACGGTTCCAAAACTCGATACAACTGATCACGTGGAATAACCGAGAAATCCTATACTAAATTTGAGCTAAAATCAAGTACAAACATATCATTCTTAATGGAAAAAAAAAATCGAGTATGAATGGAGAAAAAAATAAAAGCTTTTTATTGGCCATAGATATCTAAGAAAAACTCACATCTTTTAGTGGAAAAAGGGAAACATCTGCTTAATACATGCATTACTTACCTATGATGTGATGTTGTTACCTCTAAAAATCTCATCAATTACAATGACAGAAACAAATAGATACCCTCACAAAGCCAAATTGAGGCCATTGAACAACCCAGAAGTGAAACGAAACAAAACAGCACAATTGATACACATGACATGTGCATCCAACTTGATTAATCGTCAACACAGCAATAGCCAAATAAAAACACAAAAAAATTCAAAATCCAGTAAAAAAAAAAGGACATGAACCCATCAAAGAAAACGAAGAAAAGCGCAAACTTTACAGTGTCATTCGAGTAAGAGCTTACCTTGAGAAGGCGAGATGAATGAGCAAAGCATTGCGGTGTTTAGAACACTATAAAGCTGTTTATATTGGCATACATGGGAAACGGGTCAGTAAATGCATCAAATTTGAGGTGAACTGAAGAAGGAAGTGCCAGCTCCAGTGAGATCGTGCAGTTCAACGTTCCAGTAGTAAAGGGAAACACAAATTAAATGCTTTTTATTTTCAAAGAAAATTTTTTGTTTGAAAAAGAGAGGCCTTTTTGCCATTATTGAATGTGAGAAAATGGGAAACTTTCTAACGTCTCTCTGCGAGCGATGACATTTCAAATTCCTAACTCGGATACATGGTCCATTGTTTGACTAACTGCCACGTGTCAACATCTTCGTTTTCTGTCTCTTTCAAATTAGGTCACCCTAATTTTTTTTTTTTTAAATATACAATATGATTGGAATATCAAAATATATAAAATATTGTTGGAATATATATATATATATATATATATATATATATATATATATATATATAATATGATTTAGATCTAGATACAACATCTTTTTCTTTCAACTTTAATTTTTGCAATACTATTATTAAGTTGCATTCTTCTTTTAAAATACTTCATTTTCGGATTTGACATGTATAAAGTTACTTTTTAAAGAGTTAAAAAAACTATTTTAAAACGAATTATAGATATTTACACAAGAATAATATTATTATATAAAACTCTTATTAGATATGTTTAACCAAATAATAGTTCAAAAACGTAAAAATTATTGCATCATTAAACGGCTATTTACTTTAGTTCCATAAATTAAAATTAAATAATGCGTAAACCTTCTCAATATTTTCTTCTCTTTTAATGTGCATTTCACACACACTATTGTTGTAGCCAATTGTAAAAAAATCTCCCTCGACTATTCCAAACATAAATCCCTTTTTTTATTCTTTATATATTTAATTTTCTTAGCCATTTATCATTTTATATTTGTCGCTAATTCAAAGAATTTGTTCATAGTTAAAAGCAACTTTACGTCAAAATTTCTAAACATTGATCCATTATAAATTTCAACAATAAAATAAGTTGTGCAACGCAGGTATTAAAATGTAAGTTAATTTAATAGTCAAATCTACGATGATTTTAATTAATTAATAATGTAAAAATGTCTACACCGAGAAAGATATGTAAAAATTAAAATATAGTTTTAAAATTTAATTTATTTAAAATAATATATGATTACTTGATAAGGTATATTATATTGGACATTTATTTGGATAAATTGGTTGAATTTAACTTATAACATTTGATAGAATGGTATCATTGATTTTTATTGGTGATAAAATAAAACTAAAAATTAAATAGCTATTAAGAATTTAATTTTATAAATTTTTGTTTTTTATTTAGATTTATGGAATTAAATTTATTTTTTAAATAGATTAGTTTATTCAAAATTTATACTCGATAATGCAATTTATTTGAATTTTATTTTTAAAAAAAAAAATTCTTTTACTAATAATTTATTATACAATTTTGTTTAAATTGTCTTTAAGATAATTTATTTTTAATACTTTTTTTTTATAAACTATTCACGTCTACGTGTGTTTTTCATATGGATAAATAAATTAAAAAATAATAATAATAATAAATATATACCCATGTCCAACTTATTTCATTCTATAAATTCTTCTGAAAAAATAAATAAAACGAAAAATACTTATTCTAGTACCTTTGTTTTGTTATATTTTGAGTATTTTAAAAGGCAACAAGTTTTAAAGAGTTTATATAATGGAATCCTTTATATAATGGGATTTTGTGGTTCAATCTAGATTAAATTTTAGGAAAATTCAAATTTAATTATATTGAAAATTTAATTCAAAATCTAGGTCTATTTGAGAATTAACAAGATGTTGTTGCTTATTCTATGAGACGAGTTTGAGTGTTTGAACGTGCACAAAAACCTCGATTCAATCTGGGCTTGAAAAATAAGGTTGAAGCTTGTTGAAAAAACTGGTCTTGATTAAGATTTTGCAAGCTAAGGTTTAAAGATCAAATGTAATTTCTTCTAGATATATTATGACGATCTTCAATATTTCATTGAGTGGGTTTAAGTGAAAGTAGATGTAGACTTGAAAAAGTTACTTACTAGAATAACTTATCAAAATAATAATAATAATAATAATAATAATAATAATAATAATAATAATAGTAAGTTTATGAAATGTTAGAAATCATCAACTAGAGATAAGACGAATTCAGTGTATATAAGAGAGTGTAACTTGATCTGCAAGCGGGTTTTGTGGGAGTTAAGTTAGGCTTAAAGTCTATTTAAGTATAAAATTTGCATAAGATATAATTAAAATATAAGTTAAAATTGATTTTAATCAACATCAATTAGGGTTTTTTCAAGCAAAAATGGTATAACTATTTTTAATCGAAGTTGATCAGAGATTATCGATGATATCAGTGAATATTTTTTAGTTGATATTAATTAGGCTAATTTTTTTAACTAATATTAGATGTTAGTCATTTTCTCTATTCAAGTATATAAAAAAAACTGTTATTCTATTGATGTTAACAGTATTTTTTTCATCAACGTCAATTAGGGCTTTTTCCAAACGCGCGCATGTTAATCCATTGTCCGAACATGATTTTTAGACTATATATTCATTATTAATTTAATCATACACGTTGATGCTTTTGAAGTATATATTTAATTTATAATACGTAGAAACGAAAACGAAAACTCGAATTTTGTAAGAGAGAAATCGTTCAACACCGACTGGAGGTAAAAAATAGAAGCTTCTTCCACTATTTGTATCAGACATTATTCTGTTTAGTGTTTGAGATAACCATGCCCAAAAGCAAAGATGCCTTTTTGACGACAAAACACCTGCAGATCATACAAGTTTGTCATACATATACAATATCAACCACAAAATTCTTTGCTTTAATCACTCGAAGAGGTTAATCAATCATCTCAGACACACGCTTGCCTATGTTTGCAAACAGTACATATAATTACTATTATTATGTTACATAGGCCAAATATGTCTACAATCAAAAGCTTTAATTACAACCTATGCATAACTATACACTATATATATCATTCAGATTCCTTTTTCAAATACTGTAAAATGAAATAGACTGTTATTTTAACCCAATCATTATGCTTTTGCACACCGATAGAAGTAGGTTTTTCATAACTGAGTCTAATGTAATCTTGAAATAAATCAAATTATCTGCTTCAGAGAGAATGCAGCTGACAGATAAAAATGAAAAAAATTATACAACATTCACTGAATCTGAGTGGATATTGGAGTGAAAGAAAAGGAATTGTAAAGTAATAGAATATTGTATGTTCATAAATAACTCAAAAGGAAAAGAGAAGCTACTCACAGCTATACTCAGAGAATTCTGGTTAAGATAGATTATCAACCGTACAATCCACAGTAAAACTTTATGAATGTGTTTCATAATTTTACCTAAACTAAAATTCATTAAACTTGAATTAGTTTTATAAATTAAGTGAAAAATTATCTTGTTATAGCCGATGACATCTTAATTAGTTAAGAATGAGACAATTCATTAATTCTCCCAACATATCTAACGAATCATTTCCATCTTTTGGTTCTACTCTTGAGTAATAACAGCAGAGGATGTGTATCTCGGATATATTAATTATATTTGGTGCAAGTATTTCAAATCCAAAACCATGACAGTTAAAAGCCATTTAATCACAGGAAATTTACAAACTTTGACGCATCATAGAAACAAAATTGGAAACTTGTAAAGGAAAATCAAACTGCATAGAGAGTAATGAATCAATCTAAGTCATGACGTTCCCATCCTCATCAGAATCACGTACGTCCAATTTCTTAAAAAGCCAGCTAGTGATTCAGAAAGAAAAGAAAGCAAAAAAACTTGTAAACATTTTGTATAGGTATACATGAAAATAACTATATATAGGTTTTACCTTAAAGGAAGAAAGGTACTACAAAGACCTAAAAGAAATGGGCTAATTATCTCACCTGGTACAAAGGGAAGTTGAGTTGAAGTTGTGTGAGGAGGAAGCTAGAGTCTGAGGTTGAGATCCACATCCACGTCATGGTCACGCGCTGGAACTTGCAGGAGCAGCGTCCCTGCACCATGAAATTGAAACAAAGCTGCACTAGTTGCACTACCAACACTGACGTTGGGTGAGGCATTTGGATGAGGAACCAAACATCCTTTTGGTACGTTGTTGTATGGTTCTTTGAACCTATGGCCATGTTGTTGTCGAAGATTGAGAAGGTATTTGAACTGGGCTAGCTTGGCACGTTCCCTCCTGTGCGCATTTTGGTGTCCTCCAAGTGCTTGAGAATTTGTGAATTGGCGGCGACAGTACCGGCAGTGGAACCTCTTTGGACCATCTTCACGGGCTATGGCAGCCTTCAAGTTGAAGGTGAAACCAAACAGCTTCATGGATGAATGTTTTGAGACATGAAATTAAGGAGTTAGTTTGTTGATTATAAATGACAGATAATACCATACTAAGTTTGAACAAAATATTATTGTTATTATTATATGTGTATCTGTAGCAGTGATTGGAGATGGAGACATGATTTCGTGTCCATATATGAAATGGTCTGCAGTTTGGGCCCCCATTATATTAGGTAAAATCTAATTCATGACTCCGATATTTTCTCCAATATTTTATCTCAACAATAACAAAAATAATAATGATAAAAATAAAAGGTTAAACCTATTTGAAGGTTTTTATTTTCGTGGTTTTTTTTTCAGATTAGTCTCCGTATTATTTTTTTTGCCAATTAAGTCTTTAATAATGAAAAATTGACAGAAATTGACCATTGCCGTTAAATGCAGTTAAGGGAGTTAAGTTTTAGTTTACCTGTGCGGATGAGGTGGCCAGATACCTTGACGTAGCGTGCAGAGAACCTATGGAAGTGAGAACGCTACGTCACAGGTTCTTTGCACACCACGTTAAGATATTTGGTCATCTCACCCGTACAAGCACAAGTAAGCTGAAACTTAATTCATTAACTGCATTTAAAAGCAAGGACCAATTTTTTTCAATTTTTCACTATTAAGAACATAATTGGCAAAAAAAAATAATACGAAAACTAATCAAGAAAAAACACAAAAATAGAGACCTCTTAAAAAATGTCGTATAAATTCCATTCATTTCTTTCTATTCAATTTACTATCTAGGGGGAGGTGGTTGGATTCATGTGACTTACGTGTCAAAATAATAAATAGGATAAATAATATACTAATGTTAAAACAAAAATATGGTATGATTTCTATCTTCTGTACGTAAATTCGGATATATTAGGTCTAAGTAAAATAAATTTAAACCTTTTAAAAGTCTCAAAATCAATGATTGCAGATAGAATTGAAAAAGTATCCAATTCAAATTATCATTTAGTACTTCAGGCTGATATTAATTATTTGTGTATAAAATTAATAATAATTCACATGAATAGTTGAGGATGAGTTAGTCCTTTCGTTTTTGTCCTTTCTCACATTTGGTTTATGAAAAAATGAGACCATCGGAGCAGCTTATCATCCTGCCTAAAAGTGTGGACTATTTTTTCTGGTGTGCTCCACATGACATTTGTTTTAGGTTTGTACTTTGGTTTGCGATATAGTTAAGAAATTATTTGTTTTGTAATTTTTTTTAAACAATATGATGTATAGTATGATTTTAATAAATTTATGTTTATTTAATTAAATTAGTAGAAATAATAAATTTTATAAATTTATTTTTTAAAATAAATAATATTTATAATTTTATAATTTTTAAATACAAATTTATTAAAAATATAATGACTTTAAAATAGACTGATTAAAAAAAAACGTGTAAGGAATTTAGTTTTGGATTGACGAGACATGAATGACGAGACTACTTTTAATTGGATTGAAGAAGAAACTTGAATAAAGAAATTAGAAAATATTTTTTTTAATAATTTTTTTTATATTATTTTTACAGGTTGATTTATGTGATAACTTATTATTAATTCGTTTTATATATATAAATCAACAATATGGTGATATATAATTTATTATTAAAAAATTATTAATATAAAATCTTAAAAATTTTACTAGAAAAAAAACACATGATGACATACTTTTGCCTCTATGCCCCGTTAACTACAAGATAAAAATTATTAATAAATTTTATTTCAATAATATTTTTAAAATTCAAGTAATCAAAATGAAATTAACATTAAAAAAATATTAATCATCATGAAATAATTATTTAAAATTTTCCTTTATATATATTTTTTATTTAAACCTATAGAATTGAAATTGATGTTATTTTATAAAAGATTAAACTTGTAAAATTTATATTTTAGCACAACTTGCTTAAATTTACTTTTTGAAAAAAAAAATTAATTCATTTGCATTAATATTTTATTAATTAATTTGATTTTAATTATATTTAAATTTTATCTTAGTTTATATTTTAAGAATTTGTTATTAAATAATTTTATTTAAAATTTTAGTAAAACAAAATATAGAAGTATTTGTAGATATTTAAGAATATTACAGATATAAAAAATCACCAGATATTTTTTTTACATTTACCCAACGAATATAATATAACGGAGTAGATTCTTTTAGACAGAACATATTCCTCTTTGTAGGTTTAAGAGCTTTTAACGTTCTTCTGCATTTTTACGAATTAACACGGTTTTTTTATTTTGTTTAAAGTTCTAAAATATATGTCAAATAAAAGTTGTAAAGTATATATTTTTATTGTCTCCCTTTTCATGCTACTTAAAATATACTGTTGCTGTTTATTTATTTGTCTGTTGTTCTTATTTTTGTTTTACTCTAATAATCTCTTAAATAAAACAAAACAGCCTTATACCTAATGTTTATCGTGTGTTATATATAGAAAGTATTTGAAATGAATTTTTTATTTGATCATTGGATTGTAATGGTATATACAAATTGATAATCTAATTAGAAATAGTTAAAAGGAAATAAACTCCACCAATTTAATATCAATTATTATAATATCAATTATAATAATTGATATTTAACACTAATAATTAAATTAAATAAAAAGAAAGTAAATATACAAGAATTAGCTAATAAAGGCTAATTATTTCAATTTAAAACTAATTATTATAATTGATATCCTCCTGTTGGACGATCTGGAAGAGGGATGCAACTTGAACAGTAATGAGTCAAATCGAGGATTAAACAGAGAGGCTTTGTGTTCTGCTTCAGTTGAGGAACACCCAATCTGCATCTTTAGACACCGTGTGAAGACGCTCCTTTAACTGCTTGAGGTATAAGACGATCCTGTCGACGCAAGTTTGATAAGCAGGATTCGGAGTTGGAGGTACAACGGTGGTGGAGATCGTCATCGGCGGCGTAGGAAAGGATTCATTTGGATATTTGAGAAGATCATAGCCATCAAGAAGAGCTTCAACTAATTTAAGGGCAGAAGCTTGGTGACACTACTAAGGGTGATGCAAGTGAATGGTATTGATGGCTTATGAGGGTTGCTTAATAGATGAAGAGTTGTCGTTGGCCATGAGAGACAAAAAGAAAAGGAAGGATCGATGTCCTGTGTTGAAGAAGATAAAAAAAAAATTCATGAACAAGTAAAAGATAAAAGACATCATATGAAAAAGAGACTTTTAGGAGGCCGCCGGTGGCGGCAACCATAGGCCACCGGCCGCGGCAACAACAGACAGAGTAAAAAATGATCAGAAAATCTGCTCTGATACCATATAGAAAGTATTTGAAATGAATTTCTTATTTGATTATTGGATCGCAATAGTATAAATTTAATATTATAATAAAGACTAATTTAATATAATTGATATCAATGGAATAAACTCCACCAATTTAATATCAATTATTATAGTATCAATTATAATAATTGATATTTAACATTAATAATTAAATTAAATAAAAAGAAAGTAAACATACAAGAATTAATAAAGACTAATTATTCTAATTTAAAACTAATTATTATAATTGATATTATATGTTAAACGTTTCATTATGGATAGTAGCATCCAGCCAGATCAACCTTCGTCGATCATCACTATCATATGTAAGATTTAGTTTTTTATTTATTTGGAAATATAATTTTATAATGGATGAATAAAAAAAATATTATGATGACTAAATTATGGGAAGGCAGTGGCTAGGAGATCAACATTATCCTAAGATAATCTTGATTGTACTATTTTCTGTCTTTTTATTTATCTCTTCTTCTTTTTCGGATAGCGAAGAAGGAAAGATGCTACCAATGTAATGATTTAGACATTGAAAATTTTAGTATATAGTTGAACTTCTAAAAATGTATTGATAAAACTATAATATTTGATTATATTGTAGTTTTCGTTTTATACCATAAATATATTCTAATAATTGGTAACATTGTTAGTTATTTTTATTTTTTATATTATATTATTTTTCCCAATTTTTAAAGAATCCGAATTAGGAGATTTAGGATTTTTTATTCTCTTCGGTTGCGATTGATTTCAAATTGAAATCATAAATAAAATGCTAAATTTGTTTTTTTGCCACGGTGAAATTAAATTTACAATTCAATTTGAAATCTAATGGACTCGTGGTGACTATTGCAAAAATCTCCGTTGTCACGTGAATGTCATAAGATTGGTTTTAGTGAATAGTGTTTTTATTGCCTCTGTCACGTGATGGTGCAATTTGAGAAGCTTTTTTCACCTCTGACGCGGCTGTCATATGTGTCTATTTCTATGATATTTTTAATTAATCAGTGGTAATAAAATTAATTACATGTAATGATTATTTTATATGATATTTTTAATTAAGCAGTGGTAATAAAATTAGTTACATATATAGTTACTTATTTTTATAATATTTTAATTAACCGGTGGTTATAAAATTATTTAATTCTAATTATAGTTATTTTTTCATAGTCGAATGTTATTATTACCTTATATTTAATTTGGAAATTCTTTTAATATTGAAAGTATTGTGTATCCAGAAAACTAATTAAGCTTTTGTGGCAATTGAGCACACTTAACTTTAGAGCCGTCAAAATGGGTCACAACCCGCGAGCCAATCCGGCTCGTCACGGGTTCGGGCCGGGTTGGGTTTGAAAAATACAACCCACTTATNTGCGGGTCAGATTTCAACCCGGCTCATTTAGACCCGGCTCATGCGGGTTGAACCCGTGGTGAGCCGGGNTGGCCCACCAACCCACCTACCTAATTTTATTTTTTTAATTTATTATTTTATTTATGAAACCCTAAAAAATAAAATACTATCTTCACTCATTATGTATACAAAAAAAGTAACCTTTGCTCTCACAAATCACTCTCACTGTACTTCTCTCATTTGACGGTGCTTTCACCCTCACTTCACTGAAATTCTTCAAGAAGCAGGTAAAACACCTTTCCTTTTTTCTTCTCTTTTCTCCACATTTTTGTTTTCTCACTTCTCTTTTTTTTTTTTCAAAAACCCTATAATGACAAAAATAGGGGTTTGCGAATTTGTTTTTTGTTTTGGGATTTGAAGACATGAATTGATTTTTTTCATGTTCTGACATGCTTGTATCAGATTTTGTTCATTTTATTTAAACAATTTGAGTATACATTATTTGAACAAACTCTTTTTGATATTTTTGAATTTGGGAATTTATGTTACAGATTAAACTATGAATTTTTTGTTGATGTTATTGAGTACTGATTCTATTTTTTTTACTAATATTTTTTTATTGATTGTCGGAATTGGTCTTTAACATAATTTTTTAGGAGTGAAATATGTTTAAATTTAAATTATAGAAAGTTTGTATTTTTTTTTATTTTAAAAAAAATATAATTAAATGGGATAGTGAGCCAACCCGTTTACCCACCAACCCGTGGTGTGTCGGGCCGGGTTCAAGTTTTTCTGGCTCGCTAATAAATGAATCGGGTTGGGTTGGCTCACTAAGTGACCAACCCGTGGTGGGCCGGACCGGGTTGAGCCGGGTTACCCGTTTTGACAGCTCTACTTAATTTGATTTCATAGATTAACAAATATGTCATTATTTTTTAAAATTAACAACTCAAAATAATTCTACTCCATTTAAGATCTTCATAACATATCAACTTACATGTTTATAAATCAAATTAAAGAAAAAATGGTTTTGTTAAAAGACTTATCGTTTTACTTTTACCTACTATTTAGTTTATCACCTCCTTGACCAAGTCAATATGCTTAATTATTTTGAATATCGTTTTCATTTTAAATAAAATTTTTTGCTAATCATGCAAGCTAGATTCGTATAAAGTTAAGAGAATCTAAATGCTAGATACTTGTCTCGGCTACTTTATTTAACTATAGGAAAGTTAGTTTTATGATTTAGTAGGATAAGGCTAATTAAGTTACCTAAACTTTATGATAAATCGGCACGTTTAATCATGTCTTATATATCCTGGTATTTTTTCTAACATCTCACTCGTGTAACAATAATCTGTTTAAAATAAAAATAGAATTTTATAAGATCATTAGATCAAATTAAGTTAGTTAATTAAGTTTTAAAATTTAATTTAATATAATATGAAGTTTTAAGTCAAAATCCTATTTGTAGACATTTATAAGTATCGTACTAGCTTTTTTAAGAAAAAGTCCATCGTAAATTAAAAGGATGAAGTTTAAATTTAATTTCTTTTTATAACAAATAATAACGAGTCCAGGTTTATCAACCTAGTTTACATTAACTTTTACTGATATTGTAAAGATCGGTGTGACAACATTTAAAGATGTGTTTCTTTTTCACTGTTTTCACAACAAGGAGATCTTCATGCAATGAATACCAAAGATTTTCAATATAAGAATTACTCATTTAGAGACGTTGACCATTTAAGGTTAAAACTATTATTTATAAAAAATACTTATGATTCAATGAAAAAGAAAATATCAAGAATCATTAAAGTAAGATATAAATACTTATAATAGGAGAAAAAAATATGAAACATTTTTGTTGTAAATTAAATTAATTTATGCATAAAGAAAAAAGGATAATAAATTATATTATAGAATCTTTACACATTAATTTGTCATAAATTAATTTAAGTGATGGAAACATTTATTTAACTTGCTATTTTAAATTTTCCTTTTATGAAAAGTGTTTGTAGAAAATTTCCACCACATTAACACGTTGATTTACTAGATTTCTTGGTGAAGAGATGGGAGACATAAGTATTGTTGGAAAAAAAATCTACTTAGCTCCAAATTTTAGTTACGTACTGAATTCAATAATTTCTTCCTTGGCCTAAAAGCAGAAAAATGTACACAGTTCCATTAAAATGAGTGAAGCAATTAAAGTGAAAAAGGATAGAGAGGAAGATAACTATATAGAGGTATCATGATATACTTTTTCATTTATTTAACACAGTATAAAGATAAAATAGTCATAAAAGTGTAAAAATTTATATTTTTTAAATGTAAAATGATATTATAATACATTTTTATATTTATTTTGCACAAACTTTTACATTTTTTTTATCATTTTGTTCTTATACTCTATGTCAAATGAATATAAAAGTTTCGTACCACAGTTGGTTTGAAAACATTGGTTGAGGAGTTTGGAGGTTGAGTTAAGAACATCATTGTTTTCTTAAAAGACAAAAGACATTACCAACCAAACCATACACAATTGGTAGGGGACACATATGCCAACAAATTCCAATAAACAAACTTAAAACTACTATGCTTGTTTTTTGTCGCTTAACTTTCTACTATATCTTTCTTTTCCACTTTTTTCTCATCAGATCCACGCAAAGGAAACATTATCACAAACAAAGAGACAAAATACACTGTACAATAGAAACAGAAAGAACACCACACTTCCACCACTCTGCCTTATACGTAATGGAAAATCTTCATTCTCCGTTTATCTTCAATGAAATTATTCGGCAAATTTGAAAACTTTAAAGATGAAGTACAATGGAGAGTGAAAATAGATTAAAGTGAAGGAAGTGACTGTAGTGAAGAGGTGAAAATAGTTACAAGTTATTTGGAGGTTGAAATCATGGCTACATTTATGGACACAAATCAACGCTCATCTTTGTGATCTCTTCGTCTGATTCTTTCACACTCATGTTCTGATTTTTATACCCGTTTTAGAGCGATTTGTATACCGAACAGAAACAATTTTAGGATAGAAATAAAGTTAAAAATGTATTAATGTTTTCTAAAAAATTAAAATACTGATAAGAAGTTGAAATAATTGACCTTGCACCTTTCTAACTTATTTATACAGGTAAATCTTTAAAACATTCAGAAGTAAAACTAAGATCAAACAACAAATAAAAAATTTAAAAGAAAAAGGAATTTAGAAAAAAAAAATCTTATTGTTCATAATAAATATTAGAGCACTTTTTATAGGATTTCTAACATAAGATATATTATTTAAACTTAATTACTCATTTATTAGTTTCTATTTTAATTGAAAATTTTCCAATTATTTATCACTAAATTACGTCTGAACATTTTAAAAATGTGACTCAGTTTTTTTTCTTTTTAAATTATTAACAATGTTAATATAACACGTGTTAATTTGTGATTTTTTTTATTTTATGACAACTTTTTGTTATTCATATGTCGGATTTCAAATATGATATATATTATTAGTGTCACGTGGTAGATAATGTCACATATCTATCAGTGTTAATAAGTTTTATTGTTTTGATCTCGATTTAATTCTTGTATATGTTTCATTAATTCAATTTTAGTTTCAACTTTTTTTAAAATAGAATAATATTGTTCTCTCGAAGAAAAAAAATAATTATTATATGTATAATTGTTATATTAGTGTTCTATTAACAATGACTTTTTGACATATTACATTCATGTATATTATTAAACCATGTTTAGTTATCGAAACATCTCATTCTAATAGTTTAACACTATTATTAAAGCATCACATATCGAATGAGAAAGAACGATTAACTTAAAAAAAACATATAAAATATTATTATAGTTATCCGATCATAATTGTAACAGATTTTATATACAACAATATCCTAACACCAAGAGTTACTAAACTGAAGCTAAAGATTTTAATAAAGTTTTAGAAAAGATTACTATATACATAAAATTACTCATATTATTTTCGGCATCAGTACCTTAGCCATCCAACACATGTTCCACTGAAATATCTTCCTCTACTTTATACCATTAAGATGATCATTGCAAAAGAGAGATACAATCATACAAACAAACAAAGGCAGAAGGGCCAAGTAATTTTACCAAAGAAACATCCATATAAATGAATTATAAATATAACAATAACACTCTTAAATCAAATAAATCCTAAGCATACAAACATTGACTCTACACTTGACCATTCAGATACATGTATTGATGTCAGATCCTAAGGTTCTAACATTTGTGTGTGGTGGAACAAGTTGACACTCAAACTATCAAAAAACAAGGTTAATTCGTCAAACATCTATGAACAAGAAACAATCGTTGGCTAATGACCTCCTCCTACTCTTCACTACATACCACACTCTTCTTTACTTAAAAGGAATGTTTATTAGAATATGGAGTTCTACATCAATACATACACTAAATAGAACTATTACAAGAGTTTCTCATTGAAATCCTTCCCACACCACATGTCATACATGTTCACACCCATGTCAAAATCCATAAATCATCCCTAAATTTCAAATAAGCATACATTTAATTAATTTAAAACTACTTCAAACAACACAATTTATTGAACACAAAATTTATTAAACACGGATTTAAAACTACTTCAAACAGCAGGAACGCTCAATGCCAAAGCTTTCACACTTTCTCTTGCCCAACGCCAGAAACCTCTTGCTCAACAAATAATCATGAAATTAAGCTCCATATCTGTAGTGATAAATGGATTTTAGTGGTGTCCTACCACTTCTTAACGCTAAGTCATTCACACTTTGGTTTGTTTAGCGATGAAATTAACACTCAACGCCGTACTAAAAATCTACACACTTCTAATTATGATCTGATCACACTCAAGACCTATCCAGATGACCAATTTGACATTCATGACTTTGTAAATGATTCAAAAACATGTTTAACTATCATATTGAATACCAAATTGCTCAATGGTTAGTGACTTAGTCCATCAATTCACTATTAATTCAACAAAAGTTCAAACAACACCTAAACATACCAATTTACCAAAATTCAACAACACATTTAACTAAGAAAGTCATAAATGTCCTCAAACAACCAACACCAAGTTCATTAAATAGGCAATCACCATAAAATTTCACTATGTTATACCACCGATTTTAGAAAAACTTATAACATGTCAAACTACATTATCTTATAAATCACAATGATGAAATCAATTCTAGCACAATTTCCAAATCAATCACAATTCTCATACATGAACAAGCAAATTATATTACATTAGAACTTAAGACAACGCTATTTAACTTCTCTTACCTGTTAGAAGCTCAAGCTACTCTAAGAGATATAAAATGACTTCCCAATTCAATAAACTTTATAGATTCCTACAAATTACAAAAGAGCTTATCAGGGTATGACATTAAGACCATTGATCAACAAAAAGTATTTAGAGAACACACACACTAACCAAAAGTTCACATGCATGACAAAAGTACTGAACAAAATAAAGAAGAACAATAATTAACTTGATATTCTGCAATAACTGATCAGATAGAAATGAAAACCTTGTTGTGGTGATTAATTTGACACTTTTTGATCTTTAAACAAATAAACTACTTGTTAGAAATCTTAGAAGGATACTAGAAGGGTCAAAAAAACATATTTTAGAAATATAGTATCTTTCAGATAATGAAACTTGTCAACTTAAATTCTATTTATATTTTTTAATACTCTTACAACTATAAGATTAAAACTAATCAAGTATAATTATTATTTTTTTTAAAATAAGTATTTAAAACTAATATATTATCAATCCATTATTTTTTATAAAAATAAATTAATCAATAACATTTATACAAATAAAATATTTATATTTAATTTTATAATTATAATAATAAAAACAATAATTTTATTAATTTTTATCATCATTTATTATAAAAAAATATCACATCTAACAACGTGAACATACGTGCATAAAGAATTAAGGAATATGTTTTCCCTATTAATAGTTAAATGTTTAAGTACATAATCTTTCTTATAAAAGTAAAAAAAGGGCTACACATGCATCATTTGTTTGGATTTGTATATATAATTTATAGTTTATAATTTATTTAGGGTAAAACTGTGTTAATTGCACAATGACCTTTAAAATACTTAAATTTCTTAAAGTTTCAAAACATTTTTTTAACTAATATTATAGAAAGAATTATATTCACGATGTTTTAAAATTAGGATTTATTTTAATTTCTTTTGACAACAAACCCACACCATATTATTCTTAAAGCATCACTCCAACCCACTTCATAAATTCATTTATCAATTTACTCCCTTTTAGCATTTTTTTAAGATATTAAAAAAAAAAACTTATTCAAAGATGTTTTGTTCCACCTAGAAAATTCCTTCTTTAAATTCTGTACTTGTACCTGCACTTTAAGTCTTCCACAAAAAATATAAATATTTAAAAAAGAATAATAGGCTGTCCATCATATTTCTTTATCCCAAATCCGAAACAAGGAATCATTCAACTTTCTAATTTTTTAATTTTAACCAACATTTGCTGAAAGAAACATTCAACTTTCCAGAAAGTCCTATCTACTCAGTTATGGTTTTTAGTCCTCTTCTTTCCACAAAGATTTCTTCATCAAACACTTTCTAATTTAGCACTCAGTTTTCTTTTTACTTTTCATTTTTCTCTCTAGAAGATAAAAGGGTGGCTAATTCTCACTATTATGGGGTTTGCAGATAGTCAAATACACATTAATCTCATAAAAATCATATTTGGACACCTCGTATACTATTCAACATATGTATAAAGATATAACACAACAGTAAGAAGAGATAAGAGAAAATTGATCAAGAATGTTCGATTAACACTGCTTTTAATCTTAATTTCCACAACATAAGAGGCTGTTCCAGTGACTACATTCGATGGTATCATTAGATGACAAGAGAAACAACCTTACTTTTTTATGCCAAGGCTGCAAATAAAGCACATTAATCTGAGAAGCAGTNTCAGAAAATGATTTACCACTGTTCCTACTTAGTACTTGACAATACCTTTTAAGGGCTATGCATACATAAATGTTCTCTTGGTTTTTGTAAAGATCTACGAACTCTGATTTACTGAAAGGCTTGTATACTTTGGGAGAGTAAAGATTCTATAGTGTATTCATGAACACAGGCTTTATCCTCATCAAATAGTACTCTTTTAGTGCTTATAATTAATTATGCAATGTACCTTGTGTGAATGCCATGGCATCAAATCCTACAACATGGGAATCTCTGGTCTTTAAGTAACCTTTGTTCCAAGCAATTCTATTTTTATTCTATTCAAACATTTCCTGCATAACATAAAACTTAACTCCATACATAAAAACCTGTTGGGTGATTTGTGTTTCTCCTTAACCCAAACAATAATGGCAGTCACACATGCTGACCTTGAACCAAGGAGAAGAAAAACAGATTTGAGTAGCAAAACAGGTGTCTTTATTATGGCTCTCACAATCTTATTGGGCCTATTCTGTTTCCTTCTGTGTCTCACAGCAGAAGCCACACGTTCGAAGGTACTGGTTCGGTTAATATTGTTTGAAAATTAGGTATCTGTTGGCTTGTTCAAAGACAACAGAAAGAAATGAACATTGTTTATAATCTGGTGTTGATATGGCAGGTGATATGGATGAACACAGATGTAAATGGAAAGGGTAGTAAATCAGAATGTGTTTACAGTGGCAGTGGGAAAAAGCCATTGTTATGCGCATCTTGTGCTTTCATTGGACTAGCATTGGCCATATTGGTGGAGCACACTTTCATGTTGATAGCAGTTAGTAATTCATCTCCTGCATTACTCACCTTGGATCCTGATTCTGCTTCTGCCAAATCATTGACGTGGCTAGCTGGTTTCTTCTTCGTTGCAACTTGGTAAGGAAAAAGATATTATTTTTCCATCTATTGCATGACAAAATGGTTCTTCGTTATCTGTTTTCTCAGATTATTAGTGTTAATTTTAAGATTGAGACAAAAATATGAATATTGATTTGACAATGTGGTGTAGGATTTGCTTTGCAGTTGGGGAGATATTGTTGTTGGCAGGAGTTAGTGTAGAGTCAGGACATCTGAAGAAATGGTGGAAAGCTAAACCCAGTTGCCTTAGTGTTAGAGAAGGTTTGTTCAGTGGGGCAGGGGTGTTTGCTTTAACCTCGGTTTTCCTAGGTTGTGCTTTATACCTAACGGCACTACGGGCACTGAGAATATCACAGGAGCAAGAAAATGTTCGAAGAGAGGTACTTCTGACCTCTGCTCTTCATGCTTCTCCACCAAGAGGATCTCAGCCACATATCACCACTGTTACTAGGGAGAACCCCACGATTAGAGAGACTCCATTATCTGTATTTCCATCTCCTTTCGATAAAAGCTACACCTTTGTGTGAACTTCAGGGAAACTATAATTTTGGGTTTGACACAATTTTATGTTTCAAATTTTGCTTGCTGAATTTTTTTTAACCAATAAAATAATTATAAAAAAGTATTTTTTTAATAAAAAAACAATATTAAAATAAATATAAAAAAATTGTATAGGTCAAATATCATTTGTCTTTTACTTTAACACGAAAAATTGCTGAAACAACACACTGTTAAGAAAATACAAAGAAAAATAGCTACAATATGATGAGGCCAATATCTGCTAGGAGGGTATGTGTACACTGCAGCAAACCAATTCCATTACAAGTTAACTTACATAATTGAAAGGTTCTAATTTGGAAATTGCAAATTCAACACATTAAGCTTTTCACCCAAATTAGACTATCAAGATGAAAAATGTTCGGCATTGTTTGTCAAAAAAGGTAACATAATAAAACTAGAAATATATTATATACCGACTAAAAAGTATTAACTATTTTTTTTTAAAAAATTTAGTGTGCTGGAATGTGGTGTTAATTATCTCTTCACATTCATATCAATCTGTTGTATTTAAAAATAAAATAAAAAATAAAAGATGTTAACTAAAATTTTAAAAAAAAGATATTGACTAAATTATAATTTTAGTTTCTTTTCTATCTCATTTTTATTTATTTTGTTTACTTTTTTACAATTTCAGTATGCGTATTTTTTATAATCAGTAATTTTGGTCCAATTTAAATTATATATATATATATATATATATATATAATTTAAATTATTTGGTTTTTTTTACCACAATATCCTTAAAATGAAAAGCAGAATATTAAATTAGGGATAAGTGTCAAAATTTCTTTTAGAAGTATGATGGAAATAAAATAAAAAAATATACTGTATAAATTTAAAAGATTGTTTTAAGTAACGTCACTAAAATAAGTTTATTTATTTATTTATTTTGTTTTAAACAAATAAAGTAAACAATGGTTGAACCAATTACAAATCGAATTAATCATATTTTTTTAGAGTAAGTCCTTTAAAGTTTTACAAATATATTTATATTGCATTTTATATTTTAAGATGAGAAGGGTGATACTTTAGTTAATTTAACTATTAATATCTGTTTTGATAATTTTGAATGTTTTTTTTTTTTCTAAAGTTGTCCAATTCTTTAGGTGTGATTTGCTTTTTTTTTTTTTTTTTTTGGGTTAAATATGTTTTTAGAAGTTATATTTTGAAACGATTTTTTTGGTTTTAGTCTCTCTTTCAAACTATTTAGTCCTTCAACTCTAGAAAACTCTGGTTTTAGTCTTTTTTACATAATTTTTTAAACTTTATTTGTTGTTTCAAACGCATTTCATTATAGCATTTGGATCGCGTTTGAAACAACAAATAAAGTTAAAAAAATTATGTAAAAAAGACTAAAACCAGAATTTTCTAAAATTGAAGGACTAAATTGTACCTTAGTTTGAAAGAGAGATTAAAACCAAAATCGCATTAAAATATAAGTTCTAAAAACATATTTAACTTTTTTTTCCAGCATAAGATTATTTTTGTTTAGTTAAACTGCTATGTATAAATATTTAGACATCAAATTATATTTTATAAAGTTAAATTTGAATATGTAAAAATGATGAGTAAATATTAGTTTAATAAAATTATCACTAATATTTTAAAATCAAAATTTTAAATTATTTGTGTGACTTTAAGTAAACTTCCCGTATAACAATTAATGTGTTGATTGCGATGTGATTTTATATATAGTTGAACAATTAGTTTATTCTATATTTCTTATTATGATTTCGATATAGATATATAATTAATTTACCTTCTATTATATCTTGATGCGTGAATAGATGATAATATAGTTTATGGAAATAAAGAGAGGTAATATCAATTTTAAATATATTTTTTCATATTTTTTTAATTAAATAATATATATAATATGTATTTGAATTTTGTATGTTTTAATATAATTAAACCTATAAAATAAAAGTGCCATGAATAAGGTACATTTCAATCAAATAAATCATAAGTTAGGAAACACACTTTTTAATTTGCTTTGATAGAAAATTGAAGTGATGCTGCACAAAATTGTATATACCTGAGGAATTAATTTGCTAAAAAATTATTAATGAAAAGATTAATACCAGTGCATTTCAATGTCATGAAAAAAAAAAGTTTTTTTTATGGTTTATTTTTATTTCACAATTCCTGGAAGTTAATAAAAATCACCCTATGAAATATTTATGCCAAGTTTCACCTTTAATAAATTAGAAAACATCATGGATAGGATTTATTATTATTTATAGTTTAAAAACTATTAGTATTTATAACATTAATAGAAAATTTCCGTATCTTATTATTTATAATAATTTAATCAGATGGAAAGTTAAAATGTAAATGGTTAATGGATAATTAAATGGTGGGATGAAATGACCGTTGAAAGTTTAAAACATTAGGTCGGATTATGATTGTGGTATGATTTATTATTGAGGACCCATTGCTTGGATCCATAACCCGCATCGAGCGCGAAGGTTTAGATCCAAGATCCAAACCCTCACATTACATAAACCTAATGGTCCAATCCAATTTGAAGTATCAAGTATCTAACTAGGGTTTTTCAAATTCTTCTTCCCTGTTCTTCGTCCATCCGATTTCCGCCAAAACCATGTCTCTCAGGCCAAATGCCAGAACCGAGGTTCGCCGCAACCGTTACAAGGTTGCAGTTGATGCTGACGAGGGTCGCCGGCGAAGAGAGGATAATATGGTCGAGATCCGAAAGAGCAAGCGCGAAGAGAGCTTGCAGAAGAAGCGTCGCGAAGGTCTCCAAGCTCAGCAACAGTTTGCGGCTCCTCTTCAAGCTTCCACTGTCGACAAGAAGGTGCATAGTCACTCTTTGCATTCTTTTGCTTTCTGTTTATTGCTTTTGTGTGAATTAGGGTTTAAGCGTCTCGTTTTATACTGCAATGATAGTTAGTTATAGAACCAATTTTTATGGTTATTTATTTGTGCAGTTAGAGAGTCTTCCTGCGATGGTTGCTGGAGTTTGGTCGGATGATAATACTCTTCAACTTGAAGCCACCACGCAATTTCGCAAGCTTCTTTCCATCGGTAACTCCTGTTTTGTCAATATTGTGCTTCTAAACTCTAGTTGTCGATCCTAGTAGTATACATAGTTTGGATTCTATGTGTTAACACTTGGTTATTGTTTTTTGCTATAGAGCGGAGCCCTCCGATTGAAGAAGTTATTCAAGCTGGGGTTGTTCCGCGTTTTGTTGAGTTTCTTGTCAGGGAGGATTTCCCTCAACTTCAGGTTCTAGGACCCTTTTGCTCTGCATCTTAATTCTTGTGTTTTTTCCTCTTGTTGAAATTTGTTAGTTGCTTATGATAATTGTTGTTTGTTTAGTTTGAGGCTGCCTGGGCCCTTACAAACATTGCATCTGGGACTTCTGAGAACACTAAGGTGGTCATTGATCATGGGGCAGTTCCTATATTTGTCAAGCTGCTTAGTTCGCCTAGCGATGATGTTCGGGAACAGGTAAGTGTTTGAATGTAGGTGGAGCAGCACATGCATCTTGCCTTTTAATTGTACTGAAACATTAATTCCCTGGAAATTCTAGGCAGTGTGGGCTTTGGGAAATGTTGCTGGTGACTCCCCTAGGTGTCGAGATCTAGTGCTCAGCCATGGCGCCCTCGTCCCACTATTGGCTCAGTTGAATGAACATGCAAAACTCTCAATGCTAAGAAATGCCACATGGACATTATCTAACTTTTGTAGGGGTAAGCCACAGCCTCCATTTGAGCAGGTAATGTCCTTTTATCTCTTTGTCGGTTCATTCAGCTCTTGCGATCGTGTCCTTTAGCTTATTCTTACTGCCAATATTTGATGGACAGGTGAGACCAGCGCTTCCAGCACTTGAGCGCTTGATCTTCTCCAATGATGAAGAAGTCTTGACAGATGCTTGCTGGGCATTATCATATCTTTCTGATGGCACAAATGACAAGATTCAAGCAGTTATTGAAGCAGGTGTATGTCCCAGATTGGTGCAGCTGCTCTTGTGAGTACTACTTCTACTATACCTGTTAAATGGATTATTGTGTCAGTTGTGCCTTAACTTTGTATGTATGCTTTTCAGGAACCAATCTCCCTCGGTGCTGATTCCTGCTCTCCGTACTGTCGGAAATATTGTGACTGGAGATGACATGCAAACTCAGGTAAGGACTTGTCATCATTTATAGTAATCCTCTTTATTTGAAAGGAGCAGAAGAGGTGGTACAATAGTCATCACCTCTATAGCGGGAATTCTTCTGTGTGTTCTTTCTGCTATCTTCTGTTTTGTGCATGTATATTTTTCTTCAAAGAATATCGTAATTCTGGTGGATCTTTTTTTTTTGTTCAATTAGTCTATTATCAATCATGGTGCGCTCCCTTGCCTTTTGAGCCTGTTGAATCATAATCATAAAAAAAGCATCAAGAAAGAAGCTTGCTGGACTATATCAAATATTACTGCTGGAAACAAGGATCAGATACAGGTAAGCTGGCAATGCCCAGTTGTCACTGTCTTTTAAGTTTTATTTTGTTGTCTTGATTTTTGTGTACATGTTAAATTGAATTAATTCGTTGAGAACATTTGATTATAGCTTGTTCTTGATGATTTGTTTATGTTTTCGTCATTATGAACAATAAGCAGTTAAGGTGGAGTTATAACCAAGGTTTAGTTTCTCCTTGGATATGCCAAAAAGAGAGAATGATGATTGATATAGTGCCCCCCCCTCTCCAAGGGAAAAAAGTGGCGTCTATTAAATATTACAATGTTTGGCTTTGAGCTTTGTTGACCTACTAAAATTGCAAGAGTTGTGAGTTGATCTGATTCTCAATTTCAATGATAATGATAGGTAGTGATATCATTTTGTGTTCGGAATTGCCTGAATGTTCCTGAATCGCAATAAGTTTCTGCATTACATAATTCAGTTTGTGATCAAATTGAATGCACATGTAATTGGATCAGATTTTGCATAACCTGGTTCTGAAAATGCCTTGTTCATTTTCTTTCTTATAAAATGTGAGGCAAAGGGGGGTGAATTAAACAATCTGAACCATATAATATGACCCACATGAATTATTTTAGAAAGAGACCCTACATTTTTCTCCATTCTGTCTCTCCGAAATTGTACAGTTCCTGTCTTCTATTATTTGCTGGTTGCATTCATTATTGGAGAGGTCCTGCTGGTCAGTGGTCCCCTGCCTCAATGCTTGTATTTTTATACTCATCTCTCCTCTTTGTTGAGTATTTATATTTTGATGTCTTCCTTCGTGTTAAAATGTTCTCAGTTTTAAGTTTATTGTTATTGATCATGATCATGAGTAATGAGTGTTTTTTATGATTTTGTTAACTATATATGTGAATCTTAATTATTTGTCATGAATCTTAGAATTCACCAATAAGATGATAAGCCTCCCAATCCATGATTTGAATCATGAATTGACAAGCTTATTCATACACTATTATTGCAAAGCACAGGATTTACACATTCTGTTTGTTGAAAAAACTTATAGGCTGTTATTGAAGCTGGTCTGGTTGCCCCCCTTGTCAATCTTCTTCAAAATGCTGAGTTTGACATTAAAAAGGAAGCTGCCTGGGCAATCTCAAATGCTACATCTGGTGGAACTCATGACCAGATTAAGTATGTATTTTCCATTGATTGGTTGTTCTTTATAATTCACATTCTTTAGGACTTTATGATGGTATTCACTTAATTTTATGGTGATTTCAAGGTACTTGGTTGGTCAGGGTTGTATAAAGCCTCTTTGTGATCTTCTTGTTTGTCCGGACCCAAGAATTGTCACTGTCTGTTTAGAAGGTCTAGAGAATATTCTGAAGGTTGGAGAAGCTGAGAAGAGCCTTGGCAACACTGGAGATGTCAACTTGTATGCACAGATGATAGATGATGCCGAGGGATTGGAGAAGATTGAAAACCTGCAGAGTCATGACAACAACGAAATCTACGAAAAGGCCGTTAAACTTCTTGAAACATACTGGTTGGAAGATGAGGACGAGACCCTACCTCCAGGAGATGGTGCTCAACCTGGTTTTGGATTTGGAAATGAGCTCCCAGTCCCATCTGGTGGATTCAACTTCAGCTGAAGACCTTTTCCTGAGAAGGTAAATGCTCTTTGCATGCCATTTTAGATCTGAAATCAGATATATAATTTTGGCTAATTTTGTATGAAGTCTCAGCATTATTGCTAAACTATTTGATTTCATCAATATTTGTAGGGACTTGTGGGATGAAGTAGGTTTTATGCCGGGTGGCTTTTGGGATGAAGTCTTGGAGGGTCTGTTATTGCACCTTGTGTCTGCTTACAGTCTGGTCTGGTGTCCCTTGTGGTTTATGAGGTGCCGGGGAGGGTCAGTTAGCTACCATGTCCAAGTAAAGAAGGGACTGGTGGATTCAACAGCAGCATAATGACCATTTCAGCAGTGTTTACTGTTTTAAAAATATAGAATGGTGGTGAGAAATCTGGAAGAGATTTTATATGTTGCTGTGGCAGGGACACAGGTCATTTGGCGAGGGGGTTTTGTTCAAATGCGGCTTTGAGTGCTACTATTTTTATCGAGTCCTAGTTGTATTGGTAAAGATTTATTGCAGTCAGTATTTGATTTTGGTAAATATATTTTTCAGAAACCAATTTTATGTTCTATTTAAATTCCAATCGGAAAAGTAAGTAAGTATTTTGTACGTGCTTTAAAAGCTTTTACTTGTTCCTTTATATTTTGGGCAGTCATGATTTTCCAATCTTGGGAAACATAAGAAACGACCCTTGGTTAGGATTTATAAGGCAAATTAAGTTAAACCTTTAACATTAACTTGAACAAATGGAGCGTGACGTTATTATAGATTTAATGTTGTAGATTTAAAAATAAATGAACTCTAGTGTAGTACTATATTATACTAAAAGTAATTGATCCATTTTTAGTAACAGTTTCAGTATATTATTTTATGATTCAGTTTTTAAGAATTGAATTTATAACAGTTACAGTTCAGTTAATTGTGAGAATTATATTTACTCTTACATCTTCTCTAGTTCTATCGTCTAGTCAAAAAAACTTTATTTAATAATAAAATATTAATAAAAAAAATTGTTCACATAAAAAAATAATAATTATTTTTTAAGACAATTTTTTATCACAAAATTTATATTTTTTTATCAATAAAAATAAAAAATGTAATTTATATTTTAATATTTTTTAAGTTATATATATAAATATATATATATATATATATATATATATATAT